>NC_092793.1:38376905-38683337 GCF_918797505.1 Bemisia tabaci
CATTCCCCAAGAGGATTTATGGGGACTTTCGGCTAAAAACACCTTTTCATTTACAGAATCGATTGGGCCTAAATCCAGCAGTATTTTCATTCTTGGCAATCGAAATGCTTTGTTTAATGTACCACAACTACCACATGAATTTTTTGACTTTTCAGATTTTGAATATTCCAGTAATACAGATGACTCGGATGATGATTTTGAACTCCTTGGATGAGTGATTTATGTGAGCTCTCAGGTTAAATAGTAACCATTGCTACAACGCCATTCGCTTTCGATAACGGGGACGTTTTTTGTGGTTGTACAGAACACACCAAAGGAGTTTGGTTTTTTTTTTCAATTATTATTTATTTTCATTCAATCTAAGTTAGCTTGTCTTTTTTTGAATCCCTTCATAGATGCACCTCTTGATTCATATGTTGTTGCTCTTGGTACGAGATTTCAAGTTTTCAATCAGCAAAAGAGTAGGCTGGATGTCTCAGAAGCTGTACATAAGACAAAGAAAAAGATGCATCTTCATTTATTTATGAAACTACATGTTAAAAGATCTTCTATCTATTAAATTGGTTGAATTTACTTTTTTGCACAATCCAATTTATGAAGAAAGGAGCTTGAGGTTTCTGGAATCAATCAGAAGTATGACAAACATTTTCAGGTCTTGGGTCTTAACAGTGAGCTTTTTGACTTATTCATCATTTCTTATTTTATAATTTTTTGCACAATATCACTGAGTCTCTATAGCTTAATATAAAAAAAAAATTAGGACTATTTACTTGACGTGTAAACAAAAACCTCAAGAACTCCGTGGCACTGTAAGTAGCGTGCATACAACTTTGATCCCTCCAAAAAAAGTTATAATTTTAAGGGTCTCGAGAAAAGGAACATTTCCTCTTGCATTCACATTTTTCAACCCTACCGTCTACAAGACAGTGTTCTTAAAAGTTCTTTGTGTGAAAAATCCTAAAAAAGCTGCTAACTAAGCTAACTGCACTTTTTATGACTTTTTTACATGGTTTTTAGTGTTCTTCTGAAATCTGTCCACATTTATCGATTATTCAATTGAAAATTCCTAATTTCAATGTCCATAAAACTAGTAACTCTATTCTTGCGTTTTTCATTGCAAGTGTGTGGAAAAAAAATTTAACCCCTCGCTTTTATGTACAGTGTGATCTAGACCACCTGTCCACCATCTTTTTCTCGATAACAGCGGAGAATTGAGCTTCGGGACCAAATTTTTCATGGGTAAATCGACCCCAAAGAATCGAATGAAAATATTTTCAGCCCCCCAAAATGGTCCCTTGGGGGGGGGGGGGTTGGGGGGGAGCCCCCCCGTTTCTCGCGATTTTCAAATAGGAAGGGTATGTTTTGACTTCGGATTCGTAATCTACAGCAAAAAATAAGAACATTTTGTTTTTTCCACTTTTTCCCTAAACCTCCGATTTTTTGGAGTTACGGTCATTTTGGGGGCAATTTTCAATTCGATGCTGTAAGCGGCCAAATTATCCAAATTTCAAAATCTAAAAATCTCCTGAGAGGAGAGATCAATACCTTTTTATTGATGTGTTATATGACCCCTGTTGCTCCAAAATTTTGGGGGCCACGACCCCCCCCAAAAAATTTGGCTCAATTATCCGCCGTTTTCGAGAAAAAGATAGTGGACGGGTGGGCTGGATCACCCTGTATGTGTTACATTGCTTAATAGCAAGTTAAGTGGCAACTTTAACAGGATTATTCAAAAGTCGCCTACCACTCCTGTAACTTTTTTCCTAATTGACTTAGAAATTTGAAACTGTGGGGATGTCCTTAGGTCTGAAGTAGCAACTTTTTGGTCCCCCAAAAATTTTTGGGAGCGGCTCCCTCTATAGGGAGTGGGGGGGCAACTTTTTTTTTCAAATGGCAACCCCACCTTAGTGACGCCTCATTCGAAAGATATTAAAGAAAACAAATTCATGGCGCAAACCGCAGGTCTAAATGTTGATTTTTCACAAAATAATGCCGTAGTTCAATTTAACGGGGCATCTCCGTTTGTATTGACGGATTGGGATGAAATTCAGAACCAAACGGTGTTTTGGGACACAAAATACCCTGAAATACCGCGTTCCATCCTAAGCAGTCCACACAGACGGAGATTTCATATTTCCGTCATTTTGTGAAAACTCAACATTTTGACCTGCAGTTTGCACCATTTTTTTGTTTTCATTATTATCTTTCAAACAAGATGTCATAAAGTGAGGTGGGTTGTAGTTGAAAAAGAAAAGTTGCCCCTGCCCTCAAGAGGAAGAACCAAAAAGTTGCTACTTTACACCTAGGAACTCCCCGAAGTTTCAAATTTCTATGTCAATTAGAAAAAAAGTTAGAGGGGTAGTAGGTGACTTTTGGATAACCCTGTATGAGTTGCTCGCATATAAGCCTGGTTTTCTTTTGACTGAGAACAAAAATTTACACATGAAAATGCTACCCCTGTATTGATTGCAATAATGTTATGACCTCTCATTTTAAGTATGAGAACCTTTTCCAGGGAAAGAAGTAGGAGACGTATGACAATCGAAGTTTCTTAAAAATACTGCAGGGTTGTTTACTTATTTGTCTATTGGCGGCGATCGTCCCTTTCTTAAAGATCTCAAGCCTTTCATAACTTATGAGGTTTTACAAGACACGCTTAATTTCCTCTCTGTGTCCTCTTTAAATCACTATTTATCTTCCCAAACTCCTCTTTGATTTTGCCATCTCTTTAGGTTTTCATTACAACTCAACTTTGTAAGTATGTATAAATAGCTAAATTGTTTGCAAATATGTGCAAATACCATTTTCGTTAAGATTGAGCCTTTAAATTTTTACTGGAAGAAAATATATGCTGAGTAACTATTTAAAGCTGCGTTTGATTCTGTATTCCCTCTTGTTAGGTTTTCATCCTGTACAGGCCCGCAGATACTATCAAATTTATACTTAAGTAGATTGCGGTAGTTGCCTGGAGCAGCATTTGCAATCTAACATCTTGAAGCTCTGTAAGTGCTTTGTTTCCAGAAGAGGACCAACGGCAGTTATGCACGATATGTGAGATTTTAATTAAGGTTTTTTTGAGGGCAGAAAAGGTTCAATAGGGTGTCCCATTTTGGATGGTGAAAAAGAAATTAGCGAAATCCAATCGAGATACTTGCCGAAAAATTTCCTTCTGGTTACAAAAAACATCTCAGGGTCGTAGCTACAGGTTAAGTGGTCCCCCAGCACTGAGAACCCGCGATTTTGAAGTGTGCATTATCCGAGAAAATTGCTCAAATCCAAGGAAACTTGGATTTTTATCGACTTTTATGGAAGACATGAGGCCACGTTGCGCCGCAGTGGGAGGCTTTATAGATGAAAAAACCGGCGCTCCGCTTCGCTCCGCGCCGGTTTTTGGGGGTGCTTCGCCCCCCCAAGCCCCCCCAGGACGCGCGCGGCGTCTTCTCAGTGTCGTCTGCACATCTAGTTTTTCCTCTTATTAAGTGTCCCGCGCATCCACCGCGGGAAGGAAGTGTATTTCCCGAAGTGGGATTTTTGTAGTCATAAAATCGTACGTCAGTAAGTCATTGTGTGATCGATAGTTTTCTTCCAAAAACTTTCTTCATCTAACCCACTGTGCGACGCGCAGTTTGTCCAAAATCTTCCTTCTCCTGAACCACTGAGCGACGAAAAGCTTCTTCAAAAACTTCTTCCCCCTGACCCACTGTACGACGAAAATTTTGTCCAAAAACTTCCTCCCCCTGACCCACTGTGCGACGAAAATTTTGTCCAAAAACTTCCTCCCCCTGACCCATTGTGCGACGAAAATTTTGTCCAAAAACTTCTTATCCCTGACCCACTGTGCGACGATCAGCTTGTCCAAAAACTTTCTCCCCCGACCCACTGTGCGGCCCTGCTCCGGCCGGCTCCCCTCATGCCGCGCACCTCCCGCCTAAAACTTTCAAAGCTCGCCATTTTTAAACGGCTCAGCCGATTTAGCTCAAATTCAATACCAAACCAGTCCTAGAGGAGAACTACCACCCATAAAAATTTCAGCTCAAAATATTTATTTTCGCTCGAGTTATCGAGTGAACAAGATTTAACCTCCCCCCACTTTCGAGCCCCACCCCTCAAAATCTATCGCCTCAAATTTCAATTTTTTTTCGCAGAATAGTAGTTCTAATGAGTCTCTACTAAATGCAAAAAAATTGGTCAAAATATCTTTCAACGTAAGAAAGATATAACTACTCAAAAATCGAAAAATCTTAAAAAGGCGGAAATACATACATACATATATACATACATACAGATATACATACATACATATATATATATACACATGAATTTGAATGGCATATATTTTCGTGATCTACGACCCGTGATCGGTGCTCTTCACAAGGTCTCGGGTCTGGGTCCGACATCATGGGAGAATGCAATAGTGTATTTTTTTCGGAAAATACACTAACATATACATAATCACTAGTAATGTGGCCATAACATATGAATATTCAAAGTTCGCTGAACTTTCCTGAATGAGCTCGGTGAGGAACAGCCTCTGAATACTGAAATAGATACTCGTTTTTTGTGTTTTTAGGCGATAAAATATGGCAAATCGACTTTTTTGGGAGGCTTTGAATCCAAAAACTCTGTTAGAGGAAGGATTTGACCACCTACGTACATTTATACTACCACAGGAGTTCAATTCTGGCGTAAGATGAGTTGCTTCTTCTCAACCATTTAAAATAATGATGAAAAACAGAAAAAAAATAAAAAAAAGAAAAGAAAAAAAATAAAAAAAATTAAACAAAAAGCGCAAATTTTGTTATCGACAAAAATTGGCCCAAGTGACCCTTTTACACCCCTAATAACCATATTTGAAGGACTTTTTGCTCGTCCGATGGGATCCTTATGAAACAGCGCGTCAAATGCCGCGACATTTAAGTCAAGCGACGGTGAAGTAGTGGTTTGACTACAAAATACTAAAATCGCTGATTTTTTCATTATGAGGGCTGAGAACGAGACATTTCTGAGCCTTATGGGTCCAAACTGTTATTTTTCTCTTATAATATAATATTAGAAGTCTCATTATCCGCATTTGCGACTTTCTATCTCGATTGCATTTTCCAAAAAAAAAATCTGCCGACTTGCTAAGATCACCAAGACGAGAAATCGGTAAAACCACTTAAGTGCCTTGCAGGACCACTTAACCTTTAGCTGCGACCCTGAGATATTTTTGCGATTTTTTTCTAACCAGAAGGAAACTTCTTGGCAAGTATCTCGATTGGATTTCGCAATTTTTTTTTTCACCGTCCAAAATGGGACACCCTGAGGTTCAGTACGGAGCAGGGTCTGCTCCCTAGATTCTAGTAAGGTTCGAAGTAAGATAATACGGTCTCCCTAGGTTAGATTACCTTAAGTAAGGTTAGTTCAAGTAAGGACCAGTTCTACCCGTGAGGTACACGCTCTAAATCCTATTTTGCCCCTATTATTACCTAACCACACTATTGAGTGTATTGTCTAATAATGGTTTTATGCCACCACAATGTGATATTCTGTCAACCACAGTATGCTCTTAAATGACTTTATATCCTTCCAGTATACAATAAAGTACATATAAATTGGACGTATTACCATTAAACGGAACTGAGCGCCAAATTGAGTTCCTTTTGAGGATTTTAGAATCCCGGATAGCGCGTCCTGTCAAACGGAACTAAGCGCCATGGAAAAGCATTTGCGAGTATAGGACGGAACGAGCATCGCGTTTCGCAACACCCGCCAATTCAAGCCCCTCTCTCCCTTCCTCCCCCTATGGTGCTTAGGTCCGTTTGAAAGAAATACTTCTAATTATAAGGAGACTAATACTAGCAATAAACTCATTTTTAGCAGAGCTAATCGCAGCCATTGGGTGCTGAGGCAATTTAAAACCATGAAGCAAATGAGGGTCTTCTAAAATATTCTTGTAAATAAGGGTCTTCTTTCAATATACGTGTAAGAATGCTCACAGACAGTTTGATTTTTAAATCTGATGTACGATCATCTGATCATGCTCATTATTTGATTTTGTTTACCGTTCAAAAAGGTATTGCACCCTCATAATTAAGGGGGCTACCCCGGGGGAAGGGGGGCTGAGGGAATGTTTCTGAAAGAACGGACCTACGTACTCAAAATCCCTCAGAACGTATGCTACGAGTTTTGTACGGGAATTCTCTGTCCAAAAAACCGCACTTTGCCTACCCCAAGGCCTCCGAAGGGATGCCCCTAGGGTGAGTCAAAAAACATCGACTTTCGCATTTCAAAATTGTGAAGCGGGAAAAGTTGCGCCCAGGTATCAAACTAAAGTGCGCCAAAGCATTCTTCGAAAAAAAAAAAATTTCAGGTGCCACTCTTATAATTTGTTTTAAAAAAAAAATCACGTTTATTTCAAACTGTTTTATGCGATTTTATCGCACTGTTGTTAAGCAAGATAGTGCGGTCCCTTAGGGTAAAAATATTTCAAATTAGGCTACCAGCATGAAACTTGGTGAAAATGTAGTTCGAGGTACGTAGAACCAAAATCCATCGGGACACAAGCGGTATCTATCATGTGTCCTCGTATTTTGGCCGCCATTTTCCAATATGGCCGCCATACGTTGATTTACATTACTATCTCATTTTTCAGGCGTTCTAACTGACCCGTTAACATGAAATTTGGCAGGAATATACTTAAGGGTGTGTAGAATGAGAAATAATTTACATTCAAGTTCAGTCGGCCATTTTACCCCCGCTATTGGCCGCCATTTTGAAAAGTAGCGGTTCCGTGCGGTTCCTTCTCGGTTTATTAGCTTTTCGCGGCTCTGTTGCAATGAGATGCGTGAAAAAGCATCCCAAAAGGGTATCCCTGGGTAAGGGCACCAAAATGCCCCTCCTCACGGATTTTGAATTTAATGGTCCAAACCCTTTTAGAGGTCCTAAAAACATGGTTTTGGGCAATGTTTACCTCCTGACCCCAACCACCCCCCCTCCAGCCCCGAAAAACCCACATTTCGGGGTATTTTTACGTTTTATTTCGTATCTCGCGCGTTTTTCGATGACAGTTCACCAAAATTTCACCAAATGCACATTAGACCAATCAGATTCTTGGGTAAAAAATCAAATTTATCGCACCATGTTTACACCCCTAAAAAAATGCGTAAAAATCGTAAATTTCCAATTTTTTCCAGATTTTGGCGATTTTAAAAAAAATGAGAACATATACATTTTTTGTTTTTGCCTTAAAATGTAGGTAATATACCCAGTTGTTCCCCAAAAAAATTTCAAGCCTTCACGCATGGTGGCTCCCACCGAAAAAATGTTTTTTTGGCGCCAAAACGGTCAAAATGGCTATTTTGGCAACGATGTACTCGCACGCTATCAAGATAAAAACAATAAAATCACTAATTTTGGCTCCAATGTTTCAAGCAGCATGCCCTAGTATCGTCAGAAAAGGTTTCAAGTCAATTGAGTCCTTGCGCCCATCGTAAAGTACCGGTTTTTGGCGCCAAAATGGTCAACATTGCTATTTCAGAAGAGGTTACTCGCGTAGGGTAACTCTTATTTTTGACTTTACGGAAATTTGAGTGCGGAACCCTGCAAATGGTTCCATTTGATGGGAAAATATCAGGGAAAAAATGAAAATGGGGAAAAAATATTTTAAAGCGCGCCTCAAAGAGCCTGAAGTAGCGAGCAGTGTGCGAGCGTGGCGCGTGAACACGCGTTTTTGCGTCATTTCGCGAATTTTTCCCCTCCCTTTTAAATGATGCTACGGCTTTGAAATTTTTGGAGGTAACACACTTTTTAGAGTACTTTACGAGAGAAATAATGAAATTTATCTCGCCTATTTTAAAATGCCCTTTTTTCCCCTTCAAAGAGGCCGTATCGTGCGATTTTGCTGATTTTCCCTTTATACCGTTAATTTGGATGTTAGCCCCGAAATACCTTTAAATCGACTAGTTTTCCAGCAGCTGAACAAAATTGTTTTCTTTTTGGTAGTCACTCTACTTCCAGTATCTGAGGAAATTTTGCTTTTGACTTTTCAAAAAATTTAAACTCCTTCAGGTAAACCGTGCCGGAAGAATGTTACGAACAATCATCGACGAAATCGCACGATGTGGCCTCTTTGAAGGGGAAAAAAGGGCATTTTAAAATAGGCGAGATAAATTTCATTATTTCTCTCGTAAAGTACTTTAAAAAGTGTGTTACCTCCAAAAATTTCAAAGCCGTAGCATCATTTAAAAGGGAGGGGAAAAATTCGCGAAATGACGCAAAAACGCGTGTTCACGCGCCACGCTCGCACACTGCTCGCTACTTCAGGCTCTTTGAGGCGCGCTTTAAAATATTTTTTCCCCATTTTCATTTTTTCCCTGATATTTTCCCATCAAATGGAACCATTTGCAGGGTTCCGCACTCAAATTTCCGTAAAGTCAAAAATAAGGGTTACCCTACGCGAGTAACCTCTTCTGAAATAGCAATGTTGACCATTTTGGCGCCAAAAACCGGTACTTTACGATGGGCGCAAGGACTCAATTGACTTGAAACCTTTTCTGACGATACTAGGGCATGCTGCTTGAAACATTGGAGCCAAAATTAGTGATTTTATTGTTTTTATCTTGATAGCGTGCGAGTACACCGTTGCCAAAATAGCCATTTTGACCGTTTTGGCGCCAAAAAAACGTTTTTTCGGTGGGAGCCACCATGCGTGAAGGCTTGAAATTTTTTTGGGGAACAACTGGGTGTATTACCTACATTTTAAGGCAAAAACAAAAAATGTATATGTTCTCATTTTTTTTAAAATCGCCAAAATCTGGAAAAAATTGGAAATTTACGATTTTTACGCATTTTTTTAGGGGTGTAAACATGGTGCGATAAATTTGATTTTTTACCCAAGAATCAGTGGCGTGGCGTCCATAGGTTCGCAGTGTTCGCCGAACACCCTAAAATATTTTGAAACAATTAATAAATTATGGCTAAGAATGTGGGAAGCAATACAGAATTGTGAATAGTAGATCGCAAATAAGTATCGGGCGCTTGGCTTCCGACATCGGCATGTGGCGCGGCGGAGAGAGAAAATCCTGTGACGCGTGGTCCGCACCGGCTACCGAACCTGGATGATCTGCGTACGGTGAGGAAAGAGAACCTGGGTGCAATGATGAAGGGGCAAAGGGTACACGAGAGAGGAGAGGCACCGGCGCGCGGCGCAGAGCGGAGCGTGAGCATTGGGTTCGGAGACGAGTGCGGACCGCGCTCGCGCAGGGAACACAGCAAAGAGAAAAGGGAGGGGAAAAGAACGAGAGAGGAGAGCCGCTCAGCAGTCCGGCTGTTTCTTATAGCAGTGGTCCGCAGGGGTTTGCGAACCGCCGAATTTCCTCTATGCCGCGATTCGCTCTCCGCTTCCCCCCCCCCCCTGCGCCTGCGGGCCGCATCTCCCAGTTTACCAGTCTCCCTCTCCCACCTCTCTCTGCAGGTGCGTGTTGCGAAAATACGTT
Source organism: Bemisia tabaci (assembly GCF_918797505.1). NCBI lineage: Eukaryota > Metazoa > Arthropoda > Insecta > Hemiptera > Aleyrodidae > Bemisia > Bemisia tabaci. The sequence goes on from NC_092793.1 coordinate 38,386,382, forward strand.
ATGATTTAACAAAATAAATTGCAGGAAAACGATCAGTAAAAAGAACAAAATTTCAATGACAATTTACCGGCACAATTTTCACCAGAAAGGGTTAAAATCGTGTTCTTGCGGCTTCATTTTTTAAAAAGTTTCCGGGGGAGGCCCCCTGAACCCCCCTTTAAGGAAGGGGAGTGAACCTTTCTGAGCGCCCCCCCCCCCGTCCTAAAGTTAACACTCCTACCGAACGCCTACCGGATATAGTCACGCCACGCCACTGCCAAGAATCTGATTGGTCTAATGTGCATTTGGTGAAATTTTGGTGAACTTTCATCGAAAAACGCGCGAGATACGAAATAAAACGTAAAAATACCCCGAAATTCCCCGAAAAGTGGGTTTTTCGGGGCTGGAGAGGGGGGTGGTTGGGGTCAGGAGGTAAACATTGCCCAAAACCATGTTTTTAGGACCTCCTAAAAGGGTTTAGACCATTAAATTCAAAATCCGTGAGGAGGGGCATTTTGGTACCCTTACCCAGGGATACCTTTTGGCCCCTTTTTAGGTATTCGATTCGACCATCGGACCAAGGTTTAAATGGAAGCTTATATTAACAGAAAAGTCAGGAAATATTTCAAGATGAGTAAAGGAACCGTTTTCGAGTTAGGGGGGGCAAAGGGGTCACAATCCGGCCTAATTTTTTGCTGTTTTCTTGTAGAATTGATGTATCGGCGGGGTTCTTATCGTTGTTTACGCATGTGTAGCACATGGATTCCTATGTGTTTTCACACGCAGAATCGATTTTTAACGTTGCCGAATCGATATACTGATCAGTTAAATCGATTTTGAACGATTTATTAAGGAAAATCGATGATTTTTCAGGATCGAAATTGTTTATTTTCGTATCGTATGAATCGTATCGTATGAATAAATGCATCTGAAATTACTGAAGCACTATTTTGATACGTAGAGTTTATTTTTAACGTTGACGAATCGATTTATCTATCGTTTGTATGGAATTTTTGCTATTTTTTACGAAAAATCGATGACTTTTCGGAATTAAAATCAGGTTTGCTCCATCCGAGATCGGAGAAATGTACCCAACATGATTGGGGCACATCGACTCTTACGTATTTTTATACGTGGAATCGATCTATAACCTCAATAAGTCGATATATCGATCAATTGCATTGAATTTTTGCGATTTTTTGCGGAAAACCGATGGTTCATCGGGATTGAGATCGGTGTCTCTCCATCCAAGATCGGAAAAATGTACCCTTTATGATTGGAGCACATCAATTCTTACGTATTTCTACACCGTATACCGGACCGTTAGTAACCAATTTCATTCCTGTTCAAATAATCGATTTTCCACAAAAATCACAAGAAATCAATATGACCAGGCAATGTATCGACTCGTCGACTTCTTAAAAATTGATTTTGCGAGAATAATCACAAACGAATCGATGTGCTCCAGTCATGTCTGGTAGATGTTTCCAATGCCAGTCCAAAAGAACCATCGAATATCCGTAAAAAATCGCAATAGTTGTGTATGTCAGATCGATATATCGACTCGTCGACGTTTAAAATTGATTCTACGTGTAGAAATACGTAAGAATTGATGTGCTCCAATCATAAAGGGTACATTTCTCCGATCTTGGATGGAGAGACACCGATCTCAATCCCGATGAACCATCGGTTTTCCGCAAAAAATCGCAAAAATTCAATACAATTGATCGATATATTGACTTATCGAGGTTATAGATCGATTCCACGTATAAAAATACGTAAGAGTCTATGTGCTCCAATCATGTTGGGTACATATCTCCGATCTCGGATGGAGCAAACCCGATTTTAATTCCGAAAAGTCATCGATTTTCCGTAAAAAATCGCAAAAATTCCATACAAACGATAGATAAATCGATTCGTCAACGTTAAAAATAAACTCTACGTATCAAAATAGTGCTTCAGTAATTTCAGATGCATTTATTCATACGATACGATTCATACGTTACGAAAATAAACAATTTCGATCCTGAAAAATCATCGATTTTCCTTAATAAATCGTTCAAAATCGATTTAACTGATCAGTATATCGATTCGGCAACGTTAAAAATCGATTCTGTGTGTGAAAACACGTAGGAATCCATGTGCTACACATGCGTAAACAACGATAAGAACCCCGCCGATACATCAATTCTACAAGAAAACAGCAAAAAATTAGGCCGGATTGTGACCCCTTTGCCCCCCCGTAACTCGAAAACGGTTCCTATACTCATCTTGAAATTTTTCCTGACTTTTCTGTTAATATAAGCTTCCATTTAAACCTTGGTCCGATGGTCGAATCGAATACCTAAAAAGGGGCCAAAATCAGCCTCTTTTTTGGGAGGCTCTTCGGCAGGAATATGCATAAATATGTTGAGAACAAAAATCTATCGAGACCCAAGTTCAATCGGCCATTTATACCCAAGCGAAAGGCCGCCATCTGGGAAATTAACAGCCCAGTCCTGCTTCTCCACGGTTTCTCAGATTTGCGCGGCTGTTTTGCAGCTAGACGCGTGAATTTTGGCAAGAATATCCATGGGTGTATTGAAAATAGAAATTCATCGAGACCCAAGTTTGGTCAGCCAATTTACCGCCGAACTTGGCCGCCATCTTGGAAAAAAAGCGATCTGCCGCCCTGTTCCTCCTAGGTTTGTCGGATTTTCTTGGCTGTTTTGAAGCCAGATGCATGAAACTTGGAATGAGTAGGTGTAGATATGTGAGGAACCCAGTAATTCTGACATTGAAATGAAGTCAGCTTTACCCCGGTTAATGGCCGCCACCTTGAGAATGAGCCATCAACCTCTCTTTCTCTGAGGTATCTCGGATTTTTGTTGCCCGTAGGAGCGAGATGTATGAAAGGCAGGCATACACATACGAATATAATTGAAAATAAGGAACCTCGAGACATGCGTTTAGGAGATTAACATGTGAAATTTTATTTCAGAAAACAATGGAAAAACAAGAAAATTTAAACAATTAATTCTAATTATTTTTTTAAAAAAGTCGCCGTAGAGCAGTCTTCATATTGGATGAGATACAAAAATTTTCTGTTTTGCACTGTGATTTATTATACATTTTCTAAATTAACAGCTTTTAACTTTAAGCTTAAATCATACATGAAACACGTTTTTATTGTAAACATTACAAAAAGTAGAAAAAACCTGAAAAATTTTGAGTCATTTTTCGAATTTAAAGAAATGTTGACTAGGAAATTCCTGGAATCGAAAATTTTTTTACGGTGGCTGTATTGTGTTGCGCTGCATGAAATTTTCTAACATTTCTAAAAATACTAATTTAGTACCATCTAGAATTGAAGTTAAAGAAAACAAGGAACACGTAGCGAAGGACTTTTGGAACTCATTTGGTACCTGACAGTCTTTTAAGGGAACATACCAAGAAATGTTTTACATTTTTTGAAATTCAACACACAATCGACGGTATCTTCTATCTCTCTGCAACGGCAGTGGTGCCCAACAAAAATGAGATATCAACATTAAATTGACTGCGTATTAAGATCAATGGATCTAGATCTCTTACCGAAACTACTCATCAGACCATTCGGGTGATTCGGTTGCTTTCAATTTCGTTTTTGTCGGGCACCACTGCTGTTGCAGAGAGAAGATATCGTCGATTCGATGAATCGACAGTGCGAACTCCAGAATAAGGCTGCACTTACGTGGCTGGATGAGATTAAATGAGTAAGACATTTTTTGTGATCGCGGTGGTGGTTTTCTTGAAAACTGGCAACCCCACATATACATGAATTCCTACGGAAATTGGATAATGTTGTGAATACCACGTCGAAAATAATCAGTTTAGGTTGAAATCAGTAGCTGAGCGTGACTAAATAAGTATTACCTACTTTAAACTGTGATCGCAGCGGTGGTTTTTACTGAAAACCGGCAACTCCGCCGCCACGAGAATTCTTGAAAATCATTCAAAAAAGCTCAAAAGATGCCGAACTGGCTTTTCGAGTTTTGTTTGGCTTAGGCGTTTTGCTTCAACTTGCTTTGGAGTCGCGAAACGTACGGGAACGAGCGTCAAAATTGGGTGTCGGGCGTGTTGCCGAATTTTTAAATCGCTATAACTCGTATTCCCTAAGCCCCTCAGAAAAGTGTAACATATCAATCGATGCGAAATCTAACGAATTGTAATTCCGACAGGTTTTTGTTTAATCCTCACCAACTGCAAACCCTCTTTTAAGCGGTAACGTGATTTTTATTAATTATGAAAATTAAAAAAATGGCCAAAACGTGGCAACAAAGGACTCAAATTATAATTTCTTCTGCGTAGGTCGTTAGAGCGATAAAGCTTTGTAACTGCTTTTCTGCGGAAGGTATACATATTTGAATGTTATGACTTAAAGAAATGGGAACGTCGATTCCCTGCGGTTTCGCTTAAAAGCCGCCAGAAGAAAGCCCAAAATGACCTATACAGTCATCCCACAATAAGTTTCCTACAATCCCCGCTGGTTAACTTTTTGGCCGTTTTGCGTACCTAATCCTCTCTCCAAGTTGCAAAACCACAATATCAAACCACCAAAAATATTGAGGTAACATGTCTGAATCAGGTGTGGGCGGCTCACAAAAATAAGACCAATCTATAATTTTGTAACGACAGTATCCTCATCGACGAAAGCCTCATTAACGAAACAAGTTTTGGCTGGTATCCCAGAAAAAGATTCAAATGAAGGAGAGGAGGATATCATTGGATATTTCTCTGACAACAGAGACCATTCAACATCTTTTTGGAGTTCAGCATATACTTTGTCGTACCTCTTCTCACGTTTTTCAATTTCACCAAACCAGGGTTTCAGTTTTTTCAAAATTATGTACTCAACAAGGAATGTTTCTACAAAAAAACTGGTGAGAAAGTTCACAACAACTAAGCCAAGAACAACGGAGGGAAAATCTAACTTTGGTGGCAATTTTAGTTCCAGTAAAGAAACTACCCATTCACCTGGGGCAATGACAATATACACACAAACGAAGGTCATTATAATGAGCGAAAGTGTAAGGTACACATTTTTATAAATAGGAGTTCTGTATGGTTTGCCTTTTGAAAACACAATCACAAATATTATGTACTGAAACATGGATACACTGAAAACAGCATAATTTTCAAAACTTGTATAATCAAGATCATTATTGTACTTATAAGGCACAAACCAAGAGAACTTCTGGACTAGATTAAAGGAAATGCATTGAAAGAGAATAGCCACAAAGGCCTGTGACAGCATTGAACAAATTGGTATAACAGCCATCAGACTGTTCTGAGGAACGGATTTTGAGAGGACACCTTCATCTGCTTTGTTTCGCCCAAAGAAACAAGCAAAATTCACAACTAAAGCCATGTCAATGAAAAGGAATTCAAAGTCAGTCAAATTACTATCAATTCCATACAGCAATATTGTAGACCAAAACTCTGATAAACTGTACAGAATCATAAATTTAAAGATGCCAAAAGAGGTGGTGAGAGCAGCACGACCCTCCTTGATGATGCGAGGCACACAACTTATATTTGGTTCTCGGGCAGTAAATGGCGAGGCAATCGATGACTCTGTCTTAGAAAGGGAGATTCCTGCATGTGCCGCTCTCAATGCACCACAGTCGTTTGCTCCATCTCCACACATTGCTAAAAGAAAGAAAAAACCGAAGGTATGAAAAAATAATTGATGACGCATGATAAAGCGGTGCGGTTGAATGACCCCCAAGTAGCATTGGATTCTATTTTCTGTCTAGAATTAATTTAGAAATGTTTTGTCTATTTTCTAAACAGAAAATAAAATAGAAAGAAAATGGAAATAAAATAGATGTATCAAATAGAAGTAAGAAATTTATTAAAAATATTATATTTTCTGTCTATGTTCCGGACACTTAATACAAGGAAAACATACAATTTTGTTGTCTAGGTACCTTCTTTGTCTTTTCCATCTGTTTTCTGAATTTTAAATTTAAAACTAGGGGGCTGCGCCCCCTGGCCGCTACGCGGCCCAACCCCCCAGAGGCGCTTCGCGCATCTAATATACAGGTATAAATAGCATTAAGATCGTGATGTGTTTTTACTATGTTTGAAATGAGAGAATTAAAACAAATAGAAGAGAAGCAAAATAAATGGTACGTAATAGTGGTACGTAGCAAAAATAAGGCACGTGTAAAAAATTAAAAAAAAAAAACAAAAATATACAGGTATAAAAAAAAAATAATCTAAAAAAAAGGTGAGAAAGGTAAGATAAGTAATAAGGAAGTTGGATTAGATGGCTAAAAGTAAGAAGGGGAGGAAGACTAAGGAATTGTGAGAGATCTTGCTTCCGCAAAATCGCCGAGACAACTGAACGGACAAAATTATTTCCAAAACGACGGTGGTGATTGACGGGCGGGGTAACGGAGGGAGGTAATTTTGAGTCATAGAGGTAGCGGCAACGGCGGGGTAGCGGTGAGCATGGGCGGCAGGAGGGGAGCGGGGAGTGGAGGCAAACCCGGTTTGGACTTAGGACTTCTCGAGACGGCGGGAGGCATGCGAGCGTGCGCGGCAGGCGGGGAGCGGGGAGTGGAGGCAAACCCGGTTTGGACTTCGGACTTCTGGAGACGGCGGGAGACATGCAGGGGCGTAGCTAGGAAATTTCTCTGGGGGGACCACCTCTCGTGGTGAAGAGAGCGGGGGGAGGGTGAGGAATGAAGGATCCCGTTTTTCTGGGGGGGCCACGAGATTTCTGGGGGGCCAGGCCCCCCCAGGACCCCCCTAGCTACGCCCATGGAGACATGTGAGGGTGCGCGGCGGGAGAGGAGCGGGGAGTGGAGGAGAAACCGAGCGTTACTAATTAGCGTGACACCCTCAGCGTGACATCCTCAGCGTGACATCCTCAGCGTGACACGGTGCGCTTATGATTTTATACTATAGAGTAAGTTTTAAAATTGACAGAAAATGAATGACATATATATTCGTGATCTACGACTCGAGATCGGTGCTCTTTACACGGTCCCAGGTCTAGGTCCCACCATGAGGGAGAACGCAATAGTGTATTTTTCCGTCGGAAAATACACTAAAAATTAAAGGCATTTTTTTAAAATTTACATTCCTTCAAAATGAGCTGTTTTTGTGATATGTCGCGTAGCACAGTGCCCCACTTTTGTGCCTCGTATACCTTGAATTTTGAGTTTAGTCCAAAGATCTTTTAGGAACTTAAATTAATGAACCAGGTGATGTGCTTGCTGCACACTTTTAGAATTAGAATTAAAGGCATTTTTCAAAATTTCCAGTCCTTCAAAATGAGCTTCCCGCGTGATTTTGCTAAGAATGGCCCATGGCCCCTAGCCCCCCCCCCCCCAAATTATAGCGTACCCCAAAATCGTTTGACGTGCGCAACTACCAGGGTGTGAGGGGCCCGAGGGCGGAGACTCAACCGTCTACAAGTACAAACACCACATCTATAAATTCAAACAGATACACACCGCTGGGAGGAGGTAAGAGTGCAAAGCAACGGCGGGACCCCTTCCCGACGCTACCCCCACCTCGACAGTCAAGCCGAACCACTTGCGGAGGCAAGAAGAGAAAAGGGAAAGACCAACGCCCTAAGACGTCAGACCCGCAGAGACCGCCAGCAACACCGGCAACGGAACAAAGAACGATTATCAGGGATAAAGACACCTTTCGCGGGGCGGACATTGTAGTCCAACCCAAGTTCCAGAACGCGACGGTCTCCTGTAACGACGTCTGGACCGAATTGACTAAAACCGTCAATCCCAGAGAGGTGGAGGCACAGCCACTTAGATGGGCAAGAGCGCGTGACGCGCAGGTGCGAGTAACCTGCGCCACGCAAGGCGAAGCGGAAGCTCTTGCAGCTGCAGTAAATAACAGTGCCGTACTGACTGCAAACGTGCAGGGGAAAAGCAACCCTAGAATTGCGTTCCATGGCGTCCCGGTCGGTCTCCCGAATGAGGATCTGAACTCAATTTTTCGGGAACAGACTGGGGCAGATCTCGGGTACGAATACAAGCACACCTTTGGGAGTAGATCCGCGACAACCAACGTCCGGGTCCGCGAATGCTCTCCGGAAATTCGTCAAAAGATCGCACTGTTACTTCCTCGGTGGTCGGTCGGCTGGGCTTTTGTTGCGGTCCGGGAACACCTCCGCTTAATGCAGTGCCACCGCTGTCAGCTTTACGGACACTTGCAATCGGTGTGCACCGCCAGAGAACCCACTTGCAAATGGTGCGCCGGGAGCCATAATTCTGGCCAGTGCTCCACGAAAACCAACAAAAACCTTTGGGTCTGTGCAGGGTGCAGGAAACACCGCATGCCCGGACCACGCCACGCCAGTGGGGACACGAACCTGTGTGCCTATCATAAGCTCAGACGCAACGACCTCGAGCGTAGCATAAACTACGGCCAAAAGACTCACGTGCCACAGCCGAAGACTAGAGGCGAAGTGGCGAACGCCGAGCCGCGGACTCCGCAAGCTACCAGACATCTAAACTGGGGCTCCGCGCCACCAGTTACCACAATCTCATCTTCAAACACACCTTCTTCTTCTGCACACTGGTCCTCACTGGTACCCGACCGACTATCCCAGCCCAACACATCGGATAACAACAACGGCAGCGGCTTTCTCGCCGACGGTATCACACCCAGAACAACGTCGTAATACCGATGGAGACGGACCCCAGCTCACAAGTGTGTGTGGGGGGGGGGGGGGGAGACTGCCAGTAGTCAACTATGACAACCCAAACCACTCCTGGCACTGGCCTGCGTCTCAAGTTCGGGCAGATCAACCTCGATCATCGGAAGGATCCGAACTGCGAGACGCAGGTCGATTGTGAGAAACTAGGACTCCAAGTAATCCTGGCTCAAGAGTCGCTAATAAAGCATCTCCCAAGTGGCCACAAACTGGTTGGCTCCCAAAACAACGTTCGGAAAGTCTACACCGTCGAAGCCAACCAGGCTAGAGCAGCAATCATCGTCTTGGATCCCACCGTCGGCGTGCTCGCACTAAACTCTCTAAGTACCAAAGACGTCGCGGTCGCGGAGATCGGCTTCGGGGAGTGCAGAATGATCGTCGCCTCTGTCTACATTTCACCTAACGAGCCATACGAACCTGTTTTACAGCAGCTAAAACAGGTTGCGCAGACCGAGGGCCGCCCCCTACTGATCGCCGGACATTTCAATGCGAAATCACCGGTATGGGGCGGGGACCCTCAGAGGCTCCACAGAGGAATTGCAGTTGAAACTTTATTCGGCGCCCTCGACCTGTCGGTCTGCAACGACCCGTCCTCGCCACCCACCTTCGAGAACGCGCAGGGAAAATCATGGATAGATATCACCCTCTCTCGTGGAGACATCGCAGTCGAGAACTGGAGGGCCTGTGGCACGGAGGCGGGTCGTTTCGTTACCAGCCACCGACTTCTTCAATACGAGGTAGAAATAAACCGGGCACCTCCTAGACAAGGGTTCCCAAATCCTGGAACGGCACTTGCCCAGCTGAACAAGGCCAACTTGGGCAACTTTCAAGACAGGAGGTGCCCGGCGGGTGCCAACGAGGTGACGATCGATCGCGAGGTAGACGACTTCACCGACATCTTACGCAAGTCCACGAAACAAGTAACACCTCTCGTGGAACCCACCCGCAACTCTTGGTGGGACGACGAGTGCGAAACAAGGAAAGCGGAGGTCCTCAGGGCGCTGTCTGCAGCCAGGAAGGCCAAGCCCTGGGAAAAGGACCTCCTCTGGACTAGGAAAAGGGACCTCGAGAAGTAGTGTAGGGATTTCTTGAAAGCCAAGAGGCAATCTCATTTCTCAAATTTCCGAAAGGAATCCCTAGACAAGTACGGACCCTGGGGAGTTGTCTACAAAGCCGCAGCCAATAAATTTCAACATAAACACCCACGGGCAGAGATTCCGACCCAGGACGCCGACCCCGACGGAGAGGCCCAGTCGATGCAAGACGTCCTCATGGCAACACTCCATCGCATGATGCCGGACGACGACGCACCTGAGGACGATCGGCATGCGTCGCGGTCGGTCGAGGCGGACCCTCCTGCCCCCCGCCCACTCTGAGTAACATCACGGAAGCCGCCGCACACTGTGGTATTGGACCTGAAAAGCTGGCCAAAACTATTTATCACCAGATATCGCCGAGTTTTAAAAATATTTTACAATCAGTACTTCTTCTTAAGTGATAATATGCACAATTTAACCACCCAACACATCTTATGACAATTTGCGGAGAGTTTAAAGAGGGTGCAAGAAGCCCTCCAAAAAGCCTTTAAAAGGACGCAAAGTATCTGACTAAAGCGGTGCATTTAGACGAGTTTCTTCTTCACCTATGGTCTACTTTTCGAAATAAGGACTTTCTATTACCTCACAATTGATGGTTTTTTTTCAAAACAGCGTAAGTCACTTCAAAATTTTTGCCGAAACAGCCGATCTCTAACATTGAGGAGTAATTGAACATTTCTCCAAAAAATTAATATGAATCATTCTAGGTATTAGATTTTTGGCAGTTTTGAATCAGAATTAGTGCTAGTATGAAAGTGCCGGGACCTCCATATGATGATTCGAGGTTAAATTATAAGATGAAAATGAGTTTTATCATAATAAGAACCATCGTAAGGGCAGAAAGCACCTGTGAAAATGATTCATTTTGATGGGTTCCTTCCTCACCCATGGTCCACATCTCAAAGTGAGGGCACTTCACTGCGAAATTCGTAACAAAACCACATATCTCACTGTTACGAGGCTTCAAATGTGCCTCTCAGCGTAATTTCATGGTGCCAGAGGGCCACTTTTAAAGCCCCACCCCGCGGCTGCATGGACTCAAATTTGTCTGTAAAAGTAAAACATGGCATAAATATGTCTATACTCAAGGATAATGCACGAAGAGATTGTTAGATAACGGTTTAAACACTTCTGCAAGACTTTAAAGTGACCCTCCCATCCGCTTTCAAATTATTTTTTTTATCCCTCTTTCGAGGACGTAGGAGCCAGAGAAACAGGTTGCGTGACCAAATATCACCCAATTCGGTACTAAATGGGTCAGAGCTGTTGGAAAAATACAATATCAGTCGTTAGTATCGACATAATTTTTCCCATTCATGTTTGTGAAAATCGTTCAAAAGTCCATCTTTAAGGTCAAAAATTTCAATTTCCTCAGTTTTCCTCAGTCTGTCAACCCTGAATCCTGAAAAAACCCGCTTTGGACTACAACATCCCGCCTGAAATCGCTTGAGCGCAGTTGAGCGCAAAAAGAAATCGGACTCTGAATTACGAAAAAAACGTTTACTTTTACAGCACTTTTCAACCTCCTGTGAAAATCACTGAAAAAAGGAAATTTCGAAAATACTGTGGTTAGTTGTGTAGAATATACCCCTAAGAATGTGTTGCATATCGCCGAAGTTCCCTTTTATGGCCGCACAGTTGAAGTAAACTGATCGACGAGTAGCGCGCCAAAACATATCAAAATAATCGCTGAGAATTAGGTAACTTCGTGATCTCTTAGCGGTAAATTGAGCCACTCGAAAAATGGTACATACGTGTGTACCAGGGTAAAAAACGGTGTAGATTTCGAATATCACATTGGTTTTCCAATAAAAAAAATTTAAAATTGAGGTTTTGGCCAGGTTTTTCGGTCAAGTACCACAGTGTGCGCCGCCCAGATCAAGCCAGGGAAGGCCCCGGGCAAAGACGGGATCCACGGAAGGACACTCCGTGAGAGCATCCCAGTTCTCGGCCTCTGGCTCCTCTCCATCTTCACATCATGCTTCGAAGCCAGATACTTCCCCCGCGCGTGGAAGCGGGGGAAACTAGTAACAATCCCTAAAGGTGGAGAGGGAAGAAACATCAACGACACCTCAAACTGGCGTCCCCTCACCATGCTCTCAGAAGTGGGAAAACTTCTGGAGAGGGTCATGGGGTTAGTAACGCAAGCTGCTCTGGGCGGCGACGGCCATGCCGAACAGCGATTCGGCTTTCGAAAAGGCCGCAACGCAATTGACGCGGTCCGCAGAGTAAACGAGTTGACCAAACAGAGGAACGCGCTGCGGCAATGAGTCATGCTCGTTAGTCTCGACGTCAAAGGCGTGTTCGACAACGTGTGGTGGCCCTCCGCTCTAAAAGCGATGATATAGAAGGGCTACCAACAGAACATCATCCAGTTTTGGAGAAGCTACCTGCGTGACCGCGTCGTCACCATCACGGACAGCGGGACCACCGTACTAAAGACACTCACCAAGGGGACCGCGCAAGGATCAGTGCGGGGTCCAGAGATCTGGAACTTAGTTCCGGACACGATCCTGCTGTCCTGGACCGTGCCAAACTGCGAAATCATCGCATACGCAGACGACCGCCTCCTCGTCGTCTGAGGAGATACGTGGCGATCCGTCGGTGGCACGGCCCAGTTAGCCTTAGACCAACTCTCAAAGTGGGCGGGAATAAACAAACTGAAATTTAGCACGTCAAAGTTCTGGACGATGACCTTCGGAACCTTCCAGCCAGCCCGAGTTCCGAGGGTTACCATTGTAGGTGAAGGTAAACCCCTGGAGGAAACGGAGGGACGGTATCTAGGTATCTTCCTAGATCCGAGCAGCGATTTGGCGATCGCATGAAGGAAGCCGTGGGGAAGGCCATCAGGCTCTTCTTCGCCCTCCGCGGCCTCCCTCTAAAATGTGAAGTTAACACCAAAACCCTTCTGCAGGTGTACCGCGGAGCCGCAGTGCCCGCTGTACTCTACGGCGCAGAGATATGGGGCCGCCGCTGTGCCTACCAAGTGTACCAACGAATCCTGGACCGTGGCCAGAGGGCCTGTATGATAACGTGCCTTTGCGCATACAGGACCCCTCCCCAGATAACATCGAACGTTTCAGCAACGTGGAAATCAACGTAGACCTTGAAACATTCCGGGAACGTTTACAATTTCTACGTAGTAATCAACATGGAAGAACAGGAGTGCTCCGAAAACGTCTCACTGGCGACGTAACAGGAACGTGGAAAGGAACGTTGCTCTGTAGACCTAACCTAAAAAGTTAAAATCGCTCTTTCGCCGTTTCGCTGTCTACGTTTCCGGGACGTATAATTCAACGTAGTCCAAAACACGTTGTATTAGAAAAGGCGGCACAGACAGGACACAGGGCAGGAGCGCCCACTAGGTGGCGCTGCATTTCGCAGCGCAGATTACCTACTCAAAAAGTCTACAGCACATGCGCAGCCCATGTCGGCACCAACCAAGTTCCTGGAATCAGTCTGATCAGCAAAGGTTGCAACTGTTCGAGAGAGTCCACCATTTGTTATCTTGATAGTGGCGTACCAAGTGATTTTCGCAGTTTAATGTTGGGCTTGAAGTGATGCTTATACCTCCGTGTTTTACATACATAAAAGTTCGTTAATTATCTGGTTTGCACTTACTTGTCTGTTTCTAATTCTGTATCTCAAGTCAATGTCCACAATTTTAACCCGTAGACCTCATCTAAAACTGAAAGTGCTTATTCCTCCTCTAGTATGTACACCTAAATGAAAGTCGTGCCTATGAAGTGAATGATAGTATTTTAATTAATCGTCATTTATCGCAAATAAGTAGATAATTAACGAAATTTTCTAATCGTAAACACGTTAGGAGGGAGAGAGACACACAAACTGTGAAAAGCCCAAAAATGAATGCCACACTATGTTTTGCGAATAAAATGGATTCTAATGTTACTGCACGTCCGTGCAATGTAGTCACTGCCACGTCCCTGCAATGTAGACACTGCAACGTTCCTGCGACGTGGACACTGAAACGTTCCTGTAAACGTTGTCGCTGACAACGTTTACACGGGAACGTTCCGGAAACGGTACTTAATACATGAACATCCACGTAGAATTACACGTTCCGGTACACGTTGCTTTCCACGTGGAAGGTTTCACGAAAAACGTGAAATTCTACGTTGCTGTCAACGTTGAAATTGTTATCTAGGTCTCCACAGAAGCGGCCGCGGTTCTAGCGGGAGAGCTCCCCCTGAGCATCAGAGCTATGGCAGCGGCAGCCTTGGACGAGTGCCTTCGCAACGGAAGGACGATGTACTATCGCCGAATTTAGTTTCACGCATAGGCCGCTCCAAATCAAATGTAAACTGTGCGACGAGGCGCAGCGCGTTTCGGAGATATCGGGTGCTGATTGCACCTATCTCATCTTATGCCAACGAGGAAAACGGAGCTACATGAACAATTGGCAAATCTGCTACTTTTTCAAGAAAATATCCCTCAGACAAGCATCTATAGGTGCGAACTATAATAGACAGCGCAACACCGCGGTCACTCGAAAATAGAGCTAAAATTTCATGAGGTGCAACTGATTTTTTCTTCTAGTCGCCGCGCCGGCCTCCGCGCTGACAGGTTACATGGAGTTCTTTGGGACAAAGGCGTATGCGCGCATCCGCCCTTTTTCGGGAGAACGCGTTTTCTGAAACTTGATTACTTCTAATTTCAGGAAATATACAGAGTGTGCGAAAAATTCCCGCTCCCCCCCTTTTTGACCCTCCCTCAAGGGGGGCAACTTTCTTCTTCCAAACTGAAACCCCTAACTTGTGATACGTTTTTGGAGAGAACATCAAGGACAAAGAATTTTTCAATATCTCAATCTTTGACCGAGTTATGATAAGTCAAAGGCCAAAGGTCTTTTTTCCAAAAATCATATCTTCGGTTCAAATTACCGTAGAAAAAAAATAAAACAAGAAAATTTACCGAATTGTTAGCTTTTTAAGTAAAAATTACAGAAATAATTTCAAACTAATTTTAAGGAGGATTTCGGACCCCAAAATACGTCAGTTCAAAAGTCATACGATTCTCCCGCGAAATAAGCCAATTCTCCGTAACTTTGTCCCAACATTATCTCGGTAAGTTCCAAATTAGTTGGACATAACGTTCTCAAGTACCCAAATGGGCAAAGTTCAAAAATCGAAAATTTAATCGTCAACTTGAATCACCTTAAATTTTGTTCCTTGAACTTTGCCCAAAATTTTGACTCAAATTCATGACTTTCCGGAGTTATCTTTTAGGGTAATATACTTCTCTTTTACTTTAAATTGTTCTATTGGCTTCTTTTCCCACTTACCTCTGTTTTTCATCATATTTTTTCCAGAAAGGTAAAATTATTAACTAGTAAGCTTAGCCTTTGGAACAAGGGCGTATACAACGATCCACATTATCCTGCAGAAATCATAGGGAAATGTAGTCACAATGTTCCGTTTTTGCAAGTGAACAGTCAAAGACTTGTTCTTCCAAACTAATTGAATTTCGTGCGAAGATATTGGGTAGAACTAGCGCTATACACTTTTGAACTGTCAAATGCGATTTCCTCGGAACTACTTTTTCGGGCATGCGACCTTGTTCCAAAGAACTCCTCAATTCAGGATACACTTTTTTGCGTAGGAAAGAAAATGACGCAAGAGGCAAGATTGGTCCGCTGTAGAATATGAAAGATTACACAAGTATGCACCGAAAAAATAGTTAGTGCTTTAATAGCGAATTCTCGTGTAATATTCAGCCCTGGGTCCAAGTATGACCTTGGTTTTTTCCCTGTCTCCGCCGATTTCCCGGCATATTGGGATTATTTAAAAAGGAATTTTTCTAGGAAAATTTAATTTCCTGGAGATTAATGCATGATTGAGATTATAAAGGTATTTTATCGCACACGTATCGCATACTGCATGTCTAAAAATGTGCCTTCCTTTTTCTGATAACAAGGTTTTCCAGTCGAAATGACATATTCTACTTACAAATCCTTATATAAAACTGATCCGTTTATTTTGAGTCTGGAAGGACCGAAAATTATATTATTAAGATAGCTAATTGGGCTACATTATGTTATTGCTTGCTGCTGACTTCTAATCGACCATTTTTTCTCGACCACCTACTAATTTTCCGACAGGTCGAGCTGGGCCAAAAAACTAAAGAGAGACTTGTGAAAAAACTTAATTGAGAAATCAGTGATCTCGTAAACTGGTGTCAATCTTTCTCACATTTATGATTTCAACATGAATCAGGGCCGGATTAAGGGGGTGGCAACATGGGCCGCGGCCCATGGCGGCAAATCTAGAGGGCGGCAAATTTTGCAATTTTTTTAAATGTAGGTATAAAAAAATATCGGATTTAGAAAAAAAAAATTACAAACGAGAAAAGGCGTCAAAATCTCTAGTTTCCTGAGAGTGTAGTAATTTTTAATTGTGTCGTCTTTCAGTGATACAAGAGACAGCACCTTCAATTGGATTGCATTTTGCAAAAAGGAACCACTAGCATTGCAATGTTGCTAAGATTGTGCGACTTATTCTGTCCTGGAGGAAAAACTCGATTATCCATTAATAGTTTCTATTTTACTCGCTGAAAACTGTAAATTTAAGACAAAAATTACCATCTAAATTTCATAGTTTTTCACGATTTCCGCAATTTTATTGTAAAATATGAAGTTGCACAATCTCAGCATCATTGCAATGCTAGTGGTTCCTTTTTGCAAAATGCAATCCAATAAGTCGAGTCAACAAAGAAACCAAACACGCAATTTGGCCTGGAACGCATAGAACGCTGTCTGGAACGCGGCGCAGAGAGCAATGATGACGAGGACTTGAGATGAAGAGGAGAAGCCATCGGCGCGGCGATCGGCATGTAACACATATCCGCGCCTACAAGACTGCACGAAAATTTCACGCATTGCATGAAACACAGTGCGGTCAGCGTGAAACGCATGGCGCCTACAAGACTGCGTGAATACTTCACGCATTGCGCCGAACACGGTGTGGTCTGCGCGTCGTGGCGGCGGAAGTTAAAATCATTAAACCACATTCATGTTTGTCCTTTCGTAATTTTTTCGTTCATTTCTTTTGAATGGAAGGCCTTGTCCACACAGAGATAGGTTTACAAAACTTAACTTTTGCTAAGTAGTAGTGTCGACAGGACATCCCAAAAAATGTGTTCAACACGAGTAAACGCGTCTTTTGTACCCCTCCCCCGCTGGCACGTTCACTTGATGGTGTTTATTGATGTTTCAATACGAATGAGAAGGGAGCGGCAAAATATAGGCGGCAAGTAGGTAAATCCGGCCCTGACATGAACTCAATCGATGTGAAGCATTTGTTTCCTTCTTACCAAAGAAGAAGTAAAATACCGATGTTTAAAACCCATTATAATGACAAAGAGTGTTACGAAAAAGAGCTCAGTATAGATCTTTCTCTCTCTTTCTCCCCTACTTGAGTGATTCAGACTGACCAATAACCAAAATGCATCAAATATGGTCCTCTTGACCAATGAAAATGCAAAACCTCACGATTAGTGGTCAGTTTGGGGGCGTGGGTGGTGAAGGGATTCCAAACATCCCAGGTCTCAGCGTACCGCGTCAACTTTGGATAATCTTAACTCCCCCTGAACTTGTTTCCCCAGGTGCTATAGTGCTTGTTAAAACGTAAACGGTATACTTTCATTAGAAAATAGTTCTGTTATTTTATGTGCACCTCTCAACGCAACGCCACAGCTAAAAATGTGGAAAACTGAACTTTTGAACTACGGCAACGTAGCAATAATAGATGAAATTGCCCAAATGGACCAATTTTGTAATTATTGCTTGAAAGCTGGTGTTTTTCTCTAAATTTTGAGACCAATATCATCTCTCTACGACTAAGTGTTAGCGAGATATGCGAGTTTAATTTTTTTACTTTGACTCCCCTCCCCCTCCCTCCGTGATTGTCCGATTTCAAAAAGCATCAGTGTTTTAGACTCTGGAGGTGATCCTCTATCAACTTTGAAAATATTTCGAAGATCAGGCAAGGTTGAAAATGGCCGATTCGGAATGAGGTCCTTTCTTCCTTGCTCTAGTCACAAAAACAAGAGGCAAGCGAGAATTGGAATCGATGCGCGATACGTCATTACGAATCTTTGTTTACATTCCAAAGAGCCAAAAATGTGAATTCTCACGGTGAATGAGCGAAAATGTCTGTGTGTGTTTGGTGTGCGTCTGTGTTAGTGACTACGCGCTCACAGAGGAACAAGTGCGTCTTCATGAGAGCGTTATCAGGCAACGCGCCGCGCCTCGCCGTCGCTAAATAGTCACCTGAGACTCTGCGTGAAACTAAATTCGGCGATAGTACGGTGGGCACGAATTCGTCAAGGGAGACAACTCTAAAAGCTCTCTAAAGCAAGCGCTACACAACCAGTCTTTGGAAATGTGGTAAGAACGCTGGGACGTCTGCGAAAAGAGGGCCACAAGGAAGGCCTTTGCACCCAACATCCAGGCCCGCCTCCAAGCACCGTTTCTCCCCTTACTGGGCACAATTCTTCAGCGGACACGGTGGGTTCGGCTGTCATCTTGTCCGAATCCGGAAGTCCGCCCAGGGATTGTGCCCAGACTGCAGAGTCCGTGATGACCCCGTCTATAGGCTCACAACGTGCCCCTCCTTTACGGAACCGAGGGAGGGGTTACGGAACCTGAGTATTGAACCTACCTCCGAGGACCTCCTGGTCAGAGCAGTGCGAGCTCCATCGTGGGTATGGAAAGCTCTGGCCAGGGATCGGACGGAGGAAATCAAGGCTCTGGAGGACTTCGACGTGGCTGACATAATCAACGACCCGGATGATCCCGGGCGCCCGGCAACACTCCCGAGGCCGCGTCCGAGGCGGGACGCGCGCGACGTCCGTAGACGTGTGGTCGAGGGGGAGCACGGGCTCTTGTGAGCACCGCCCCCGCCACAAACCTCGCCGAGAGGACTCAACCCTTATAGTCCGAGAGCCAGACGACTTTGAGTGACAAACTCGGGATACATGTTTTGACCCCCTAAATCGATAGCCTTGCATGCACCGAAACGGAAAATTTTTGTCTGCCGCCCTCTAGCCTGTGCCATCACCCTCATCTAGGCCCTCAAAGTGGTCCAAAAAACACCATCTGGTGACAAACTCCTGACGCTCGGCAGACAAGTCTATTATTAAAGATCATACCCAGGGTGACTAGAAAAACTTTGTCTGCCGCCTTCTAGCCTGTGCCATCACCCTCATCTAGGCCCTCAAAGTGGTCCAAAAAACACCATCTGGTGACAAACTCCTGACGCTCAGCAGACAAGTCTATTATTAAAGATCATACCCAGGGTGACTAGAAAAACTTTGTCTGCCGCCTTCTAGCCTGTGCCATCACCCTCATCTAGGCCCTCAAAGTGGTCCAAAAAACACCATCTGGTGACAAACTCCTGACGCCTAGTGTGGTTGCAGATGTACTCCTGTGAGCAGCTTGTGTAATAAAGTTTGAATGATACATCATTCTCTTCGTTTTTTTGTGTAGAATCCGATTTTCGATGTTGTCAAGTCCAAAAATGATGCTGGTGCCCCCAATTCAAGATGGCGCCCAAAATAGCCGCCCCGGGGGTCAAAATTCCAAAATTTGAGAATATTGTCGAGTTTGGTATCCATTTATATGTAATTTTGGTCGTAGAATTCATATCTGGTGTCAAAAAATAATTTCAACCCCTTAGGGTCCGTCAAATCCAAGATGGCGGCCAAAATTTCAACTTTAATGATAATTACCCAAGATGCACCTTTCACTGTCGAATGACGTGTCTTCATTTATGTTAATTAGGTCAGAAAACCTACAAGGGAGGTCTACAATGCCACTGCACCCTATGGAGGGCCAGGGTTCACCCCCTCCTACCCCCAATATGGCCGCCGCGGAGGGCATAAATAGTGACATTCTCTCAGAACGTCATAGTAGGTGTCCATTCCTATGTAATTTGAGGCGTAAATTCCAAATTTCAAGTCATAAATCGCAAATGTGAGACTTGCAATGGCTTATACCCTATATGGGGCCAGGGGAACCCCCTCAACCCCCTCTTCTTTCTAATATGGCTGCCATGGGGGGCATAAGTAGTGAAATTCTCTCAGGACGTCATGTGAGGTGTCGATTCATAACATTGGGACCATATACGTTTTCAGATCCCAGAAATCGTCCAGAATTAAGAAAACACATAACTTCCAAGGGAAATTATGAACTTGATTTATCGACTTTTTTCACCCTGAAATGTCCGCTATTCCAATATTCGCCCACATAGGAACAGTGAAATTCTCTCAAAGCGGCATGGTAGGTGTCGATTTGTTTTTAATCTGAGGCGTGGATTTCGAATCACAAGTCAAAACATGTAAATATCCCATAGTGACGAAAATACTTATATATGGCAACCGCTTTGGCCTACATTTTGGACTAAAAATGCTGCTTGGGTTCATTTTTGTCGAAAGAGCTGGAAATGAATTGGTGATTTTAATGGTAATTGACAAATTTCACGCGTATTCTTTTTCTATGTACGCAAAGGACTCAGATGGGCGTCTGTTTTTTTCATTTTTAAAAATTCCCAAAAAAATATAATTTTTTTGCCGACGAAGTATGTATCTGCATTCAGAGTTCCTATGTTATTGTTTATGAACGCACTCAGTTTAATTGCAATTAAAACAACTGGATAATTGAGTGCTTTTTGTAGCGCAGGGTTTCGTCTCCTAGTAGAAGCGACACCTACAGTTTCCTGCGTTATCTGCAACAAAACGCACGCTCCTGCTAGAAGAAAATCGATTACAAAAAGAACCATCTATTATCCAGTTATCTAATAATGAAAGAACCAGAAACCAATATGAATCCTCTGTGTACATTTGAAAAAGAACACCGGTGAAATATGTCAATCACCATTAAATTATCCGATTCATTTCCAGCTCTTTCGACATAACTGAACCCAACCCAAGATGCATTCTTTATTCCAAGATGGAGGCCAGAGCGATTGCCATGCTTAAGTGTTTTTGTCACTTTGAGATATTGACGATTTCTGACTTAAAATTCGGAATCTACGCCTCAACTTACATGAGAATCGACACCTCACATGCCGCTTTGAGAGAATTTCACTGCAACTATGTCCCCCCGGCGGCCGTTTTGAAGAGGGTACGGGGCTGCTCCTGGCCCCGCGTAGGGTGAAATGGCCTCAACTTACATGAGAATCGACACCTCACATGCCGCTTTGAGAGAATTTCACTGCAACTATGTCCCCCCGGCGGCCGTTTTGAAGAGGGTACGGGGTTGCTCCTGGCCCCCCGTAGGGGTAATGGCATTCCAGACCTCTAATTTGCGATTTCCGACTTGGAATTCCGAATCTACACCTCTATTTACATTAGAATCGACACCTCACATGCCGCTTTGAGAGAATTTCACTGCAACTATGCCCCCCCCCCCGGCGACCGTTTTGAAGAGGGTAGGGGGCTGCTCCTGGCCCCGCGTAGGGTGAAATGGCATTCCAGACCTCTAATTTGCGATTTTCAACTTGGAATTCGGAATATAAGCCTCTACTTACATAAGAATCGACACCTCACATGACGTCTTGAGAGAATTTCACTACTTATGCCCCCCATGGCAGCCATATTAGAAAGAAGAGGGGGTTGAGGGGGTTCCCCTGGCCCCATATAGGGTATAAGCCATTGCAAGTCTCACATTTGCGATTTATGACTTGAAATTTGGAATTTACGCCTCAAATTACATAGGAATGGACACCTACTATGACGTTCTGAGAGAATGTCACTATTTATGCCCTCCGCGGCGGCCATATTGGGGGTAGGAGGGGGTGAACCCTGGCCCTCCATAGGGTGCAGTGGCATTGTAGACCTCCCTTGTAGGTTTTCTGACCTAATTAACATAAATGAAGACACGTCATTCGACAGTGAAAGGTGCATCTTGGGTAATTATCATTAAAGTTGAAATTTTGGCCGCCATCTTGGATTTGACGGACCCTAAGGGGTTGAAATTATTTTTTGACACCAGATATGAATTCTACGACCAAAATTACATATAAATGGATACCAAACTCGACAATATTCTCAAATTTTGAAATTTTGACCCCCGGGGCGGCTATTTTGGGCGCCATCTTGAATTGGGGGCACCAGCATCATTTTTGGACTTGACAACATCGAAAATCGGATTCTACACAAAAAAACGAAGAGAATGATGTATCATTCAAACTTTATTACACAAGCTGCTCACAGGAGTACATCTGCAACCACACTAGGCGTCAGGAGTTTGTCACCAGATGGTGTTTTTTGGACCACTTTGAGGGCCTAGATGAGGGTGATGGCACAGGCTAGAAGGCGGCAGACAAAGTTTTTCTAGTCACCCTGGGTATGATCTTTAATAATAGACTTGTCTGCTGAGCGTCAGGAGTTTGTCACCAGATGGTGTTTTTTGGACCACTTTGAGGGCCTAGATGAGGGTGATGGCACAGGCTAGAAGGCGGCAGACAAAGTTTTCCTAGTCACCCTGGGTATGATCTTTAATAATAGACTTGTCTGCCGAGCGTCAGGAGTTTGTCACCAGATGGTGTTTTTTGGACCACTTTGAGGGCCTAGATGAGGGTGATGGCACAGGCTAGAGGGCGGCAGACAAAAATTTTCCGTTTCGGTGCATGCAAGGCTATCGATTTAGGGGGTCAAAACATGTATCCCGAGTTTGTCACTCAAAGTCGTCTGGCTCTCTGACTAAAAATGAAAAACGGTCCATCGAAGAATGGTTTTCACACCTTACATAGCTGTTTTCTTAATAGTCCCTCGTACAGGGGCGTAGCTAGGAAATTTCTCTGGGGGGGGGGGGCATGGGACCACCTCTCGTGGTGAAGAGTGCGGGGGGGGGGTGAGGAATGGAGGATCCCGTTTTTCTGGGGGGCCAGCCCCCCCCCCCCCAAGACTCCCCTAGCTACGCCCATGCCCCTGTATAAGCCCTTCTGGTGATACGAAGAGAGGGTTGGTTTTAAACTCAACTACGGGCAAAAGTGGTCTCCTGCGCAAAAGAAACTTTATTTACTTACCAACATGGAAATCCAAATGTTGGAGCTCAAGTATAACTTGTTGTTTCTGAGCAGAAGACATTCTGGCGAATACTGCACCATTCACCAGTAATGGAGGAATCAGTTCAGGATAATGAGTACGCATCGTTTCCCAGACATGGCTAGTCAGAGCAAATTTATACCTGCCAATACTGCGTAGTGCTTCCACATCATACCAGCTTCCATAACTTGCTTTCCTCGTCTGCAAAAGGGGAATAAAAACGTCGGTACTGATGCATGAGGTAGTTTTATTGAGAAAAAAATTCCGAATACTTTTCACAATATTCTGATTACGTGGTCTGCACTCGCAGATTAATTAAATAATATACTATGATTCTATATTAGTGTGGCCCAATTATACACGGCAAAATTTATTTTGCGAATTTTTTTGGTCTTACCCCCTAGAACTGGTCCATTTGATCAAAGAACACTCTCTGCCAAGTTTCAGCCAAATCCGATAATATTAACCCGTGCCGACAGAGCCATCTTTTTTACATTGAAAAACACCTTTTTTCAGAAAAATCCATTCCCTGGAAAATGTGTAATGTTGTGGTCATATTCGGCTTTAGCAGGAAAAATTGAGTGGGAAAAGTTGTATCAGCCACCTTAAAAAATTGTTTTTACCCCTCGTTATAGCGGTGAAACAACTGAAACATCCAACGAAAAAACGGTTGAATTGAATCACCTTAAATTTAGGTTTTTTGAACTTTGCCCAAAATATGGGGACTTGAATACGCAATGTAGAACTAATTTTGAACTAACCAAGATAATGTTGAGGCAAAGTCAAGGGAAATTGGCTCAAATGGCGAGAAAACCGTATGACGGATTTGGGGGTCCGAACCCCCCTTAAAATTAGTTTGAATTAATTTCTGTGATTTTTATTTAAAAGTGCCTAGAATTTGGAGAATTTTCCCGTTTTATTTTCTTCTTTACGATAATTCGAGCCGGAGTTATTCTTTTTTGAAAATAGGTCAAATTTGACCTTTGACCTATTATAACTCCGTCAAAAATTGAGAAATTGATCTATGCGGTTTGCGCCAAAATGCTTAGTTTCTTATGTTCTTTCCAATGATGTATCACAGTAGCCCTGACTATACATCTCCCACAAGTATGAGTAATCGATAAACGAATTTTGAAAGAATTCTAGAGGGGGGGGGGGCGAAAAAAGCCGTTTTTGCATCAAGCTCTTTCCCTTTTCCTAGAGTACCTGTATAGGGAGAGTAGCGACAGATCTGAAACTCCGAAAGTCCATCAGGCCTTCACCGATGCCTCCGCGAATAAAGTTAGGGCCCAAAAGGGCAGCCAACCTATGAATTTCGAATGTCCAGAGCGATTTACAAATACAATTGTTACGAACCGTCGTTTAGAAAGCATGTATTTGGTTTACTTTTTGCATAAATTTATTTATTTTTGCGAAAGAACGCTCATTTATGTACATTCTTAGCCATCTTGGTTAGAATTGAAATCTGTAGGCTGGCAGTGAAATTTTGTGTGTTAGAAGTTGCTCAGAAGGGTGGCTGCACTTTTGGGCCCCAAGCCCTCCATGAACCGATCTGTCGCTACTCTCCCTATACAGGTACTCTACCTTTTCCCTACAAAATTCCCACGATATCGTGGTTATCATAGCCCCGTGGCCAACATAGCCCTGGTTCCCCCTACCCATATCTGAATACAGTGGATAAATAGCGTAGGTATTTCTTTAAATACAAAGTTGACAAAAGCACAAAATACTTACGGATGGAATAGATATATCAGGGGCAGAAAACCGAAGCTCGGGTAAGAGTTTGCTGTTTGTTGAATGCAATACATCTGCATGTATGATTGGCTCTCCAGGATTGACAATGCCAGACTCTTTTGCTACGCTGACTGCTGTAGCAACGTTATCACCTATCAACAAAATTGAATTCGAATGAAGGGGCAAGCTATACTTATACCGGGTTTTTTAGTTTTACCGTTTCCTACGATGCATCTCAAGTGGGTGATGCATCTGATATTCGAGATTTTTGGGTCATACAAGTTTTTTCCCACCAATTGACAGGTAAAATGACACCCCCTGATCTCCTCCTCTACTCTCTGCCGCCAGCCTTTTTACTGGACGTCCACGCCGCCCTCTTCCGTGAAGAACCCAATCAAATACCGGTCTCTGGGCAACCGACCAATTTCCATCCTCAGCACATGCCTATAATACCAAACCAGCTGCCTGATTTTGATATCGTGCACAATATCGTTCTCAACCCCTATTATTTCACGCACTCGCTCATTATAAGTAAAACGTGCCCTATTCTATTCGCGAGTTCCCCACAGATCTCCACCAGAAGTCCATTTCGGTTGTCCTTAGGATTTCCTCGGATATTTTCTTCAATTGCCAGACCTAACTACCATGGAGAACAGGTTAAATTCTTAAAAGAATGGCGTCAAATAAAATCGTGTAGCTTTCAGCGGTGGCAGACAGATTTATAGGAATGGCTCCGTTCGTCGCTCATAAGTGTGGAAGCGCAGCTGTTAGGTATACGATTTTTCTCGGAAATATGGTTTCTTAAAATTCCATTCAACAACGAAAACGTTCATCTGCAAAACTGACTCACAGAGATTATTCAGTTAAATTAACTCTTGTCCGTTAAGTCTGTTTAATGAGTCTTCCTAAGTTTTAATTTTTCTCCTCCATTTCATTTACCTACCTATTTTACGATTACTTAAGTAGTACCTAATGGGCCTGTGAAGCCATTTTTTTCTTATTGCTTCAATCGAAATAACTTATGGCTCCAGATGTCACAGGAATTTTCTCGGAGATTTTTGATCACCGGAAACCGCCAAAAAATCAACTTAAAAACGCCTAAAAATTTGGATTTTCATATGGTCACTTCGATGATGTGGGAACGAATCCGGTACACTTGTTACGTCACATCTCATGACAAACTTGGACTTATTTTCATCACTTACGGTGTATTTTCCCACAAAGGAATTGACAGCCGCTTTTCAAATGCAAATATCGAGTCAATCGATGATTTTCTTACCAAAATGGTATTCAGAAATGAATTCCTCGGACGTTTAGGTAAATGGTTAAAACCCTCATTAGATAAATAAAAACCGACGGAATAAACCCATTTTAAGGGAAAACTGCATGTAGTCAATGGGAAATTGTTTACATCTGTTATTGTGATAACAGAAATGGTGCTTAGCTCAATATTTAGCCATTTACATGAGTTTTTTCTTTTTGGTCACCATTTGAGGGTAAGTTTTTTTGTAAATCAATTGTTTAGTACCTTTAGAATCATGTGAAAAGCTATTATACCTAACGGTATAAATTGTTACATATTAATTCCGAACACACTCTGGCAGTCCAACACTCAAACCTGGATGTAGCGAGTTAGTTGTTATTTCTTGATATTTTTCCCTTCGATGTTTCACTGAAGACACCAAAAAGATTGTATCATTAAGTATCAATCATTGATGATATATGTATAAAAAAAAATTACCATCGACAGTTACCTCCAGACCGAGGAGACGGGTATGATTAAGATGGAGGCAAGGGAAGTAGACGTAGGATTCTGCTTCGATTAGCAGGCTTATGTATCAATACAGTTTTCTGCATAGTATTACATTACAAATACACTGGATTTTAAAGTAATATACAGGGTTATCCAAAAGTCACTGACCACCCTTGTTACTTTTTTCCAAATTGAGATTGAAGTTTGAAACTTTGGGAATGTTCTTCGGTCTAAGGTAGCAACTTTTTGGTCCCCCAAGATTTTGGGGGGCGGCCTCCCTTAAGGGGGCGGGGGCTAACTTTTTTTTTTCAAATGGCAACCCCCCCCCCTTTGTGATACCTCATTCGAAAGATAATAAAAAAAGAAAATTTTTGAAGCAAACCGCAGGTCAAAATGTTCATTTTTGACAAAATGGCGGCCGGTCAAAGTTCAAAATGGCGGACATTTGGCATCTCCGTTGTTTATCGACGGATTGGTGTGAAACTCGGAATCCTAGGGTTTTTCGAGATGAGAAAAACGATTCTGGCATTGGTTTTCCAGAAAAGTCAGTCCTTTTCAAAATGGCGGCGGTCAAAATGGCGGCCTCGAGCGGGAAGTTGATATTTAGGCTGCATATCGTTGAATTTGCATGAAACTTGGTATCTGAGGATATTTCGGCACGAGAAGAACGAATCTTTCTTTGGATATCTGAAATTTTGACAAATTCCAAAATGGCGACGGAAAAATGGAGGGAAATTAGTTTTACGGCTGTTTACCGATGGATTAGCATGAAATTATTTGATATTTCAAGAATCTAATGAAAGATTCCTTTTTATCCAGCCAAAAACCGCCAGGATTACGAATTTCATGCAAATCCATCGGCGAACAGCCGTAAAACTGATTTCCCGCCATTTTTCCGCCGCCATGTAATTTGTCAACATTTCAGATATCCATTGAAAGATTCGTTCTTCTCGTGCCGAAATACCGCCAGATACCAAGTTTCATGCAAATCCAACGATATGCAGCCTAAATATCCACTTCCCGCTCGAGGCCGCCATTTTGAAAAGGACTGACTTTTCTGGAAAACCAATGCCAGAATCGTTTTTCTCATCTCGAAAAACCCTAGGATTTCGAGTTTCACACCAATCCGTCAATAAACAACGGAGTTGCCAAATTTCCGCCATTTTGAACTTTGACCGGCCGCCATTTTGTCAAAAATGAACATTTTGACCTGCGGTTTGCGCCAAAAATTTTCTTTTTTTATTATCTTTCGAATGAGGTATCACAAAGGGGGGGGGGTTGCCATTTGAAAAAAAAAGTTAGCCCCCGCCCCCTTAAGGGAGGCCGCCCCCAAAATTTTGGGGGGACCAAAAAGTTGCTCCCTTAGACCGAGGAACATTCCCAAAGTTTTAAACTTCTATCTCAATTTGGA
The DNA here is from genome assembly GCF_918797505.1 of Bemisia tabaci. Taxonomy (NCBI): domain Eukaryota; kingdom Metazoa; phylum Arthropoda; class Insecta; order Hemiptera; family Aleyrodidae; genus Bemisia; species Bemisia tabaci. Next base: position 38,414,137 of record NC_092793.1, read on the forward strand.
AAAAAGTTACAGGGGTGGTCAGTGACTTTTGGATAACCCTGTATGTGTTTAAAACGTGGAAACGTGCTGAATGATTTTAAGATGTTTGTTGAGAATGATTTACACACATTGTGAAAACATCCATGGTTTGAGCGTGGGGCTGCCAGCGAGTGTGCTCTGAATTTATATGTAACAATTTAAGTACACCGTTAGGTATAGCTTTTAACATGATCCTAAAAGTACTAAATAATTGATTTACAAAAAAAACTTACCCTCTAATAGTGACCAAAAAGAAAAAACTCCGGAAAATGGCTGAATATTATGAGCTAAGCACCATTTCTGTTATCAGTATGACAGATGTAAACAATCGCCCACTGACTACAGTTTCCTTAAAAATAGGGTTCATTCCGTCGGTTCTTATTTATCTAATGAAGGTTTTAACTAATTAAACGTCCAAGGAATCTATTTCTGAATGCCATCAATTTTTTTCTAAGAAAAATATAAAAAAAAGGTCTCATTTTTCTGTATTTTCCATCAGGTTTTTGGATATTTTTTCTTAAGGGTAAAGCCCTATCAATTTTCTAGATGGAAAATAGATCCATTTTAGACAGGAAATAGATCTATTTTCTTTGGTAAATAGTGACACTCACTTTAAATTTTCTGTCTACTTTCCATAATGCTAGCTAATTTTTCTTTATTTTCTAAATTTTTTTTTTCATAAAATATTTTTATTTTGCTATTTGGGGTATTAAATATAATCTGCGTGAGTGCACTGTATTTGAATAAGGTCCACCTCTTGCGAGTCTAACGTTTATGAACTACGGACGTAGATCCATCGGCTTTATTTTCCAAAAAAGGGGCAGCTGTCAGAACACCGAAATGTCGAACATCGATTTTTCGACTGTACGTATTGATCGTTCTTCAATACAGCGAATTTTCATGAATCGGGACTTTGTGATGTTTGGCCTTTTTTCCAATTTTGTACTAGGACGGCATGTTCGATGTGTGGTGCACTAGGTGTATGAAACTATCTGCAATTCTAAACGCTGGAATAGGTCTTCGTTAGATTTTTCGAATAAATAGGAGCTGACCAGTTATCATCACAACTTTGATGTTGGCTTGCTTTAATTCTTGTATGACATCAACCGTCTGTGGTTTAAGCCTGTTTTCTAAAATGATGAGTCCAAGGAACTGGAGGTCCTGCTCTACTTGACAGCGCTTCAGCAAATGAATTGCGTCATGATCAGTATTTTTTAGAATTCGGTTTCCCATTGCAATGACTCTGTAACCTTGTTCAGTGTATTCTTGCAGAACTGAATTTATGTCCTTCGGAACTGAAATAAAAAAAGAGGTGACATTTAAAGAAAAAGGAAGTGAGAACATTAGGCAGAAAGAGCCCAGATAGCACACAATAAGCTGAGAATATTCGAATATAATTATCCTCGATTCTTGAACATCCACAGAATATTTATAGAATACTGGACGCGCTTCGCGCGTCCGTCACGGCCAGCCAAGGGGCTGCGCCCCCTGGACCCCTGATCACTCGCTACGCGAGTGACATTCGGCTCGCTCCGCGAGCCATTTTTCTCAGTGATTGGACATTTGATCACTAAGAGGTACCTATACATTTTGGAGACTCTGGAGGCAAAAATTTTCGTCACAGAACCTTGTTGCCGGAGCGTGCCATCATTTGCACGTGAATAGATGTGTGGAGATGAAGCGATGATGGGGATCGATCATTTCTTCAAAAACGCATTTGACTGGGACGTCATCCCTTCGGATGGCGGAAAAAGACAATCCATGGATCTCCTTCCGCGATTTGACTTGCTGAAGTGGCAAAAGTTTATCTTTACTTCTTAAGACCCTGCTAAAAATGTTCCATGTGGATTCACGTGGAAATGACCCGATTTCCATGTGATTTCATGGAAATCGTCTGACTTCCATGTCCTTCGACATGGAAATCATAACGTTTCCATGAAACTCACATGGAAACCAAGTCATTTCCATCAAGCCGTCATGGAAATGAAAACATTTCCTTGTGAGCTCGACATGGAAATCATAACGTTTCCATGCAACTCACACGGAAACCAAGTCATTTCCATCAAGTCTTCATGGAAATGAAAATATTTCCTTGTGAGCTCGACATGGAACTCATAACACTTCCATGCAACTCACACGGAAACCAAGTCATTTCCATCAAGCCTTCATGGAATTGAAAATCCCCTTCTCAGTTCGGCATGGAAATAAAAATTGCGGATTTAAACATGAATTTCGCGGCTTTAAAATCTTTCAATTTTTGGGCAATTCTAAACTGGACATACGCTCCGACATGCGCAACATGCGAAAATTACACATCGGAGCGTGAGTGTCGCGTTTGAAGCATAACTACGATGTTGAAGGCGCTCCGCAAGGTGCGCGCCAAGGAATTATACTCGGTATACGGTTCAAACCAGAGATGCAAGATTTTATATGTAACTTCATAAAATGAAATTTCGTGAATTCCAATCATTTTTGAAAACTTCTGTGCTATGGGCTCATTATGACATGAAAAGGAAAAATCTTAAGTTTTGGAAGGGGGGGGGGGGGAATGAAGGGAAAAAGGAAAAAAACCGAAAGAAGAGCTATACGATCATTGTTGCGGGTTGCATTAGCAGTCAAATTTTTTCTTCTCAGGCGTATGTTTAGAAAGGAGGTGAAGAAGATCCCCATATCAGGGTGATCGAAAAAAGTCTCAATTTTGGTCATCACTTAAGTACTTTTTCATCAGAAGGTAGTGTTTAGCATGTTATGTTTTTATCTTCAGTTATTAAATCCTCTAAATTTTTTTGTAAAGAATTTGAAAAGAATTGCTGGAACCAATTTTTTTTAATGATATGATTTCGATCTCAGCCCCTGAAAATCAAGTACCTGAAATTTTATGAAGCTCAATAATTAAAGAAATGTGCCAAAATGTATGATGGATAAAAGCTTAGTATGTACTTACATCTACACTCAAGTGAAAGCAATAATAAGCACAATAATCTTAAAAAGTACATGGTGTACTCAAAGCTCCCTGATGAAAATTAGGGCCACCCTTTCAGACATACTTTGTGGGCAGGCCATCTATGACAGCCATGGGAACTTGTTTGACGGGTATATGTCAGTATGTAATTGATATCAGCGCATAGACCTTCTTGGACTTGTAGGATTTTCTATATCATAGCAGCGTAGTTTTTCAAAGTTCGCATGTTAGCAGTTCCAAACCCACATGTATCTTCCACTAGGCATGTGTAAAGAGAATCTTTCAGCTAAATATGCATCATGCAAAGTAATAATGGATGACATCTGTCATGCAGACATACTCAATAAAATAGAAAATGAACAAACAACACTCACCAACTCGCTCAAGTCTGTAATCCACTGGGTCAGAAAAATCCACTTGAAGACAATGAATCCAAATTTCCGATTAGAACTGGTGCAGGTACGAAGGAACTTTTGAAAACACGATGAGTGCATTGTAAAAATATCTAAAGCACTCTTTAACGTAAGAGAAAAATTAGCACCATGATTTAATAGCTGATCAATACAGAACACCACTCTCAGAAAAGCACTGACACAACACGATTTTTCAGTTTAGTTTTAGAGGAGAAAGCATTTTTCAAAAGATGCGACATCATAGATCCACAGCTTAAATAATTTCACGATTTACTACGATCATTGATGATATTAAGGTAGCCATCGATTCTCTACCCGACGTTCCTTCCACACATGACAGGAAACATCTACAGGCATAGAGCAAATGGCACTGAGCAGCAATGTACATCTGATAAGGCAAGCTCCTGGAAGTGTCGATCTGCAAAAATACAAAGCGGGAGACAGATCATCAAATTGATCTACCTATGGTTAATGGCCGTCCTTGGAGACAGACAATAAACTACGTAACAATATATCAACCACCTTTTGATAACAGAACGAATTTAAAATGAGAGCAAGACCCTTCCTTATGGAGGGAGGGCCAAGAAACATTTAAAAACGGAACATTTTACAACTTACAGGTCTGAGCCACTGAATATAATACATTCCACCAGTCAATAAAATTTTAAATTTTGAATGTTGATGGATAACCTGATTGCCAGTATACATTGAGTTGAAACCAGTTGAAACATCTGATACGTAGAGCGGTTCATTCTTATAGAGGCTTCCGAAGTAGTTCCAGATAGGTACTTTAAAATTAGACACCGGTCAAATGTAGTACAAGAGAGGAAATGGGTGCAACAAAACTTTAATTGTCCTTGATTCTTTTGTGAAAGGTGTGAAAGTGAAAAATTATTCATTAAATTACTTACTTGAGGTGATGTGGTGATGTGAGTGAGAGGTAAATGATAAATATAACCTAACTTTTGTGAAGATGTTCCTAGTTCCTGGAATAATCGTTCCTTGCCGATACTTCCAGGGTTGTATTTATTATCTAAATAATTATCAGGCAAATGTTTTCAAAAGGATTAAAATACAAAAACTGGCTTTCTATAATCATTATAGCGGCTGATTTTCACTCATTTTCATACGCAACCTCGATAAAAAGGCAAAAGGCGGAACCGCGGAATGGTCCCTCGTCCAACTGTTCGATGTCCAACTCGCACTCGGAACTCCGGATCCGGACCATTGTTCAATTCAATCCACCCAGCCAGCCAAGCCATGCCATGCCGTGAATTTCAAAATGAAAACTTAATTTGATCTACTTTTCATGATTCTTAACGAAGAATCGATTGTATTATCGGCGTCTACTTGACTATACTCAGTTTCATCGAACACAGGTAAATTATCTCTCACTTCTCACTTCTTGACGACGGACACACCTAAGTATGAGCCTGTCACCTTGTACTTACATTACACATTTGTCATGTCAAGCTATACTGATCAAGTAACTCGAGTTTAATTTTCTTTGCCGATTTACGATTCAGTCGATATGTTCTAACGAGCGAGGTAATTGTGAATTCTATTCTCTTGGTTTGCGAATGCATTTACTACCATGTGCTATTCCTAACCGTGGTTACGAAGTTGATCGAAGAGTCTACGTCTAATAAATCTATCCACTCCTTCCGTGGGAAGGGAGATAATCTTTCATCTATTTAGCATTGAAGGGAAAGACCAGAATCAAGATGGTGGATCTTCTGTTGCACTCTCTAAGTGCAAATCTTATTATCCGCGGACTTCATCACAAGTAGAAACTTCCCAACTCTTGCAGGCGAGTGCTATAGGTAGTCTGTTGGAACATCCTCATACTGCCTGCATTTTCCTTGTGTCTTCAAAAGAATCAAGGACAATTAAAGTTTTGTTGCACCCATTTCCTCTCTTGTACTACATTTGACCGGTGTCTAATTTTAAAGTACCTATCTGGAACTACTTCGGAAGCCTCTATAAGAATGAACCGCTCTACGTATCAGATGTTTCAACTGGTTTCAACTCAATGTATACTGGCAATCAGGTTATCCATCAACATTCAAAATTTAAAATTTTATTGACTGGTGGAATGTATTATATTCAGTGGCTCAGACCTGTAAGTTGTAAAATGTTCCGTTTTTAAATGTTTCTTGGCCCTCCCTCCATAAGGAAGGGTCTTGCTCTCATTTTAAATTCGTTCTGTTATCAAAAGGTGGTTGATATATTGTTACGTAGTTTATTGTCTGTCTCCAAGGACGGCCATTAACCATAGGTAGATCAATTTGATGATCTGTCTCCCGCTTTGTATTTTTGCAGATCGACACTTCCAGGAGCTTGCCTTATCAGATGTACATTGCTGCTCAGTGCCATTTGCTCTATGCCTGTAGATGTTTCCTGTCATGTGTGGAAGGAACGTCGGGTAGAGAATCGATGGCTACCTTAATATCATCAATGATCGTAGTAAATCGTGAAATTATTTAAGCTGTGGATCTATGATGTCGCATCTTTTGAAAAATGCTTTCTCCTCTAAAACTAAACTGAAAAATCGTGTTGTGTCAGTGCTTTTCTGAGAGTGGTGTTCTGTATTGATCAGCTATTAAATCATGGTGCTAATTTTTCTCTTACGTTAAAGAGTGCTTTAGATATTTTTACAATGCACTCATCGTGTTTTCAAAAGTTCCTTCGTACCTGCACCAGTTCTAATCGGAAATTTGGATTCATTGTCTTCAAGTGGATTTTTCTGACCCAGTGGATTACAGACTTGAGCGAGTTGGTGAGTGTTGTTTGTTCATTTTCTATTTTACTGAGCATGTCTGCATGGTCCAAATATCATGTGCTCCCATTGGGACGCTTGTCTCCTTTGTCTTGATTCTAAGATTTATTTAATTTCCGTGAGCAATTTGGATGGTACTGAAACCTTCTTGTGATCATTTTTATGCAAATGGTTTTCTTTCCATGAAAAATTGTCACGGAAATGATTTCGTTTCCATGAAAAATTTTCACGGAAATGATTTCGTTTCCATGAAAAATTTTCATGGAAATAAGCCACATGGAAATCAGTCACACGGAAATCAGCCACATGGAAATATTTCCTGTTCCATTTTTCCGTGTCATTTTTTCATGGAAATCAACTTCATGGAAATCATCCACACGGAACATTTTTAGCAGGGGAAGATTATCGGTGGCGTGGGGGTCTAAATATTGTTCAACGATGGTATAGTTCGAGTTCCGAATCGCAATGAGCACACTCGTATTTTTTCTTATTCTTTCATCGCATATAAATTTCTCTGATGTTTTTGTTTTATTCTCTCTGATTGCATATTAGTAATCATATCCTCATTTCATTTCCTTTCCCTTTCCTTTTTCCTTTTCTGGAGCATCTGTGTCCATTTACAATTATTATTTTAAAATAGCTTTCCTCTAGTATACAATTGATGCTTCAAACGGAATGAATTGTTTTAATGACATTTCCGGCTAAATCATGGTTTTTCCCAGGAAGGCAGCCTCTCGTCCCTCCCGGACTCTATTGTTGCCAGATAAGTTGCTTTTTTAGCACTTTTCCCAATTCAAATCCAAAAATATGTAAAATATTCACATTTATCGCACAATCTGGCAACCTCTCGAGTGAAATAGAAAAAGGTAGAATCGCTGAAAGTCTGAATCCTTCGAAGTTTATATTGATGATGATGATTATGATGATGTACAGATATTCTATGAGTATTCGTGGAATATTTAAGAGGCTACATAGCCTATGTTTTGAATATTCTTTAAATAATCATAGTACCTATATCCGGTGTGAGGAAAGAGCAACAGGCGGTAGAAACTGTGATGTTTTTCCTTTCTCCTCCCCCCTTCCCCAAGCAAATAAAAGTCCGCTCCAAAAAATAACAGTCCCTCCCTTCTGGAGATAAATTTCTCCCTCCCCCTTAAAGTAAAAATGCCTCCAAAGTAAAACTTCTTTCTTTTAAAAAAAAAATGCTGATCCTCTGATCCCCACAGCAAGTCCTCTCCATCATTCCCTCTCCTCCTCCCCCTCCCAAATAGCCGTGATCGCGATAAATAGCGATTTTGTCGGTTGGTTATCGCGATTATATCGGTGGCAATATATTGACATACTATCGTATTAAAAATTGCGATATTATCACAATTTTTGGTTCAATAAAATCGCGATCAATATGTTCGTCGATATTATCGAGATTAAATCGCCATTTATCGTGATTTTTATTTCGACAATATCGCGATAAATTGCCTGGCGATGGAATCGCGATTTTATCCCGGTAAGATCGAGGATAATCGCTCAGATGTTGATGATCCTGGCGATTTTATAGCCGATAAAATTGCAATACCGATATCCCGGTTTTTCCGTTGAAAAATGCTACTTCGGCTGTAGCAAAGAATTCAATTGTACATTATAAATTTTTTTTAATCTTTTATGTACCTATGTATTTGCCTCATGCGCCAAAATACTTAGGACGATGAATCAGCGCGCGTGCGAAACTCGCGACGGCGCGGCTCTGCGGCTTATTGTTAGTCATAGTAACAGCTATCTCGATATCGAGCAGTAAGAGCCTTGATCGACTGATGCGGCAACGCATTTTCAGGAGAAAATTCTTCTATCCGTAGCTCTCACACGCACAAGCACAACTTCCTTGTATTCAATCCTGTAAAATTGTGAGCTCTTACCCTTATGGAGGTACTTTTTTATTTTTCTTCATACGGAATTTCCGCAAAAAGTTCTTGTGGGTCTATCAGTTTAATTATTATAGTAAAATGTATTTATTATACACTAAAATTTTTAGCACAAATTTGAAAATCTCATGACGAGGCCGAAACATGAAATTAATTGCCATCTACTACATCTGTTTTGCAACTGTCACGCGTGTGATTCTCTGTCCATTCTTTTCACCCTCTACCCAAGTAGCATTTTTCAACGGAAAAATCGCGATTTTATCGCCGATAAAGTCGCGATTATCCTCGATTTTATCGGCGATAAAATCGCTAGGATCATCAACATTTGAGCGATTATCCTCGATCTTTTCGCGATTTTATTGCGATTTTATCGGCCCGAAAAAATTGCGATTTTATCGCGATAAGATCGAGGATGATCGCTCAGATGTTGATGATCCTAGCGATTGATAAAATCGCCAAAAAAAAGGGGTTAAAGTTGTCAGCCGATTGCCGTTAGGTTCAGCCGTCAGGTCCTTTGACGAAGACGAGCGTAAAATCCCCGGAGCCTCCGCGGGGATTCGAACCCCAATCGCTACGGTGGAAGGCCAGCACATTGTCACTATGCTATGACCGCTATATGACTTGCGTGTGCGAATTGAAGCCTCTTATACATGGATCGGCGCTTCGCAACCTCACAACTTATGTCTTTGCGTTGACTGACACCGATTTTTCATTGGATTTTTTTTTTTTTTTTTTTTTTTTTTTTTTAATTTTCCCTCCTCTGTATTTTATTTCATACCTTGAAATACGGTTGGTAAAATAAGGTTCTATTGGTAATCTCATCATTCTGTCTCTGTAAAATTACCAATAATAGTGAGATGGCAAAGTTACCGATGGACCTTGGGAAAAACGCCAATAGTTTTTATCGACTGTGGTAGAATTACCGAGATAAAATGGTAAAGTTACCGGGGATTGATTACCAATAAAAGTGGCATTCTTACCTGAAAAAATCAGTAAAAATACCGGTTTTCAGGTAAGCTTACCAGTCTGTCTTTGTAACATTATACTAATAATTGATAAAAAAAAATGAGATGGTTAAGTTACCAACGGATCTCGGTAAAAACGGCGGCGGCGGAATAGAAACATCTTTCATATGCGTCATTCATGCGTTAATGAAAAATTGCAATTTATTGCAATTTTATCTCTATAAAATCGCGTTCGATAATATCGCGATTTTGTTGCAATTTATCGCGATTTTTCTCCCGATAATATTGCAATAAATCGCGACGTCGATAAAATCGCGATACATTCTCCAATTAAATCGCAATTTATCGCGATCACTGCTACTTGGGTAAAGATCTTGCAGGCTACAGAGGATGCACTGGACTGGATTGCCCTCTGCATGTCTAGTTCTCCTCTTTCGTTACCTATGTGGCCGTCTATATATGTCCAGTAATTCAAAACTTCTTCAATAAAGGAAATGGCCTAGCATGGGGGGCAGGAGGGGGGAGGGGGAGGAGAGCGCGACCGAACTCGAGCATTAAAGCTGGCTTCCGCAGGTTGCATCAAACCGATCCTTTCGTCATGTTTTTGGCGACTTTTTCATGCCAATGAGGCCGACGACGGCATCTCGGCAGGGCAACCGAGATGCACTTCAGAATATATCCCTATAGGGGGGGAGGGAGGAGCGCGACTGAATTCGAGCAGCGAAACTGGCTTCCGCAGGTTGCATCAAACCGATGCTTCTACCATGTTTTGGTGACTTCTTAATGCGAATGATTCCAACTGCATTTTGGAAGGTCGACCGAAATGAATCTCAGCTAATGTATCTCTAGTGGGAGGGGGGAGGGGAGGTGGTAGGGAGGGGGAGGGGGAGTGGGTGGCGGAGGGGGAGGGTGAGGGGGAGAGGGATGAGGGGAGGTGGATGGGAGGTAAGCGGGCAACCGAACTCCAGCAGCGCAACGGGCTTGCGTAAGTCGCATCAGAAGGATGTTTCCGTCATGTACTTTTGGAGACTTTTTTATGCCAATCAAGCTGACTGCATCGCGGAAGGTCGACTGAGATGCAGCATGGAACATATTGTAAGGGAAAGGAGACCCGCACCCTCCGTCGCAATATACAGATCTCTCAGCATAAGTGGGTGTGGCACTCACATTACATTGGTGTGGCACTCAATTATCGAGACTTGTACGATTAAAACTTAATACCATTTAACGCCTTCAATGTTCAGCATTTCCTGATGCATTTCAGAATTTTGGTGAGAAGAGGGGTTAACTCCTTCTGGAAAGAAACAAAAATATTAAAAAGAAAAAAATCATCATTTTTCCCTTAATTTTTCTGATCACGTGAAAAATCACAGCTAGCTCGCTTTACTCAATCCAGTAAGAGCTCCCAGGATTTGATAAATTACTTATGGAGCGCCAGTAGGCAGAATCTCGGTTGACCTACCGAGCTGCCATCGGCCTCAGTGGCATAAGGAAGTCTCTAAAAACATGGCGCAAGCATCGGTTTGATGAGACCCGCGCAAGCTAGTTTCAATGCCTGAGTGTGGTCGCACGCCCCCTCCCCCCTCGCCCCTCCTCCTCTCCATCATCATATTCATGAATATAAACTTCGAAGGATTTCAACTTCTCACTTTGCACTTCTTCATTCATTCCACTTTTTATTCCAGTCCGGCGTTGCCAGATTGTGCGATACTGAGAATATTTTACATAGGTTTGAAAGGGGGAAAAATACTGGAAAAGCAGCATATCTGGCAACAGTAGAGTCTAGAAAAGACGTGAGGCTTTCTTCCTGGAAAAACCACGCGATTTATCCGGAAATGTCATTAAAACAATATTGGCTCCGTTTGAAGCATCAAGTGTATTCTAGGAACAGCTATCCCATCCCATCCCATCCCACCTATAATAGTTACCCGACCTATGTCAGCAATTCTTTCGTTCAAGATAACTATCGTTAGATATACGTTAGCTTCTTCAAATTTTGCAATTTTGTCCATTTTGGTCTTATGAAGAACTGTATAAATTTTCGGTTAAATCGCATTTACCGTTTACTTATAAACGGTAATTAACGTAAGTGCCCTACTTACGCCGTTTTCCATTAAACTGTTTTTATGAAAGTTCCATTCCTTGGTTTCCTTGGTAACCTTTGTTTGCTATATCAGCTGATGTTTTATTTCAATTTATTTTTTTCTTTTTTTCATTTTTTTCTTTCTTTTTTTAATAAATCATTGCTAGGTTAGTTCTAATTTTTTTGCCAGCATTTATTCTACCCCCCCCCCCCCACCCGCAGCTCATTTTTCTAGGTCTAACACCCTCTCCCCACAAATCATTTTTCTATCGATGTAGGGCATGACTTGCTCCCCTACCACCATTTTTTCGGGGTTATAGATATTTTAGCGGCCTCTAGACACGTGACTCCAGTCACGGGCATTTCGCTAGTTTTAAATAATAATTGTCCCACATAGCACAGAATCTTATGTCAATACTGATACATATTGTTGGATGTCGACATGATATCACCAACACTAATGCAGTATGATATTAAGACTGTCGGTTAAAAGGTATACCGCGTCAGCATGAATATAACACTGATACCTTCAATATATAAAATAACAGTATTGAGTCAATGCTGACGAGGTAAAAAAAAAATAACAAGAAAAGAAATTAACACGAAAAAATGGAAAAAAAATATAGGAAGAAAAAGAAGCCTAAGAAAACACGGTGTTAATGAAAGTTATGATGAAAGTCGAGCCGCGCACTGATGCTATGCATATCGACGGTGAAACTACCAAACCACGTATCTCGGTTTGCGACGTCGCAGACTTCCTGTCATACTTTATTTTTTAAATGAAAAGCTACTTAACGTCCAGTCTTGAAAATTTCCGTGATTTTTCCTCTTCGTGCGGAGAAAATTCTGTGAAAATTTCAAGGAATGATATTGATTTGGTCTACTTCAAAAAAATAAAATGTGAGCGGAGATTTTTAAACACCGCAAACGAGATACGTGGTTTGGTAGTTTCACCGTCGATATGCTATAACAGCCTTAACAGGCGTGATTTTAACCCGAAACACCATCAGCTCCCTGTATGGCTCAATGGCAGAGTACTGGGCTAGGAATTTCGCGGTTCGGGTTCAAATCCACCTGAGGGCGTCCGGGTATTTTACGCTACTAAACGTCGCAGGACATCAAGTAAGTGGTTTATAATATTCAATACTTGTATACTTGTGTAATTCATGTTTCAAATGTAATACTTGTGTAGTACTATGAAAATGACGGTCATCGTCTGAACTTTCATATCTACTTGACAGAGTGCGTTGAGTGTACAGACGTGTCAGTGTCAAGGTAGTGATGCATACATATTGTCGGTGTCCTGCAGTGTTCTGATGACCTTGTCATAACCCTGATTTCCATATGACATCAACCTTTTCGGCCAATACTGTAACAATATTTTGACAGCTCCAAATCAGTAACTAATAAATACTGGCATAGTCTTGATATAATATTAAATCAGGATACATCAGCATTATATAAATACTGACACTACTGACGTGTCAGTACTATTGTAGTATTATATCAATATTCTGTGCTATGTGGGGTACGTGGACGCAGATGCTACAAAAAAGAAAAATGAAAAGGGAAAAAAAAGACGAGCATAAAACATGACAGTTCTGTTTTTCTAATTTCTTCCCTTCAGTTCATATATTTTAGACACTTTTAGGTAGGTTTTCATTGTTTTCTCTTTTAAGCAGGTATTTTACTTTACGTATGGCGGTGCTTGACCCCCTCCCCATCATCCCATTCCGTAAGGCGCCTCTTGACCCTCCTCCCTCTCGAATGCCTCACTTGATATATGGACTTAATATTTGGGGATGCCTCCAAATACAAAAGAAGAGAAAGAGAACCCTTCTGAGGATTCGTCTATAATTAGCGCCCCTTGCCGGTCCCCATTGATCTTTTCTAAGAAATGGGCGCTTGCTCTATTTTTAGCTTATCCTTCAGGTTTGCTTAACTCTTCCTCCTCCTTAATCAGGAAAATTTCAAGGACGCCTTGATCCCCCTCTTATCTCACCTTTTTCTCCAAAAAAGCATATAATTACTTCTGCCATCAAAGAGAATGAAAGAAAAACGTAGGAGAAATTGGTACGCAATGAAACTATATGAAAACAAGCAGTGAACTCCAACACAATGTGTTGATGAGGCGCGTCATTAACTCGCACACATCAACCTCATTGGTTTTCATTTACAGAGATTTCAAGATAGGCAAGCAGCACAACAGGAGAATCCACCATCCAACACTGCGAGGTCAACGACGCACCATGACGAGACCGTGTATTGTGAATGTAGAAAGCCATCACGGAAAAAAAAGAACTGTCATTTTAACAGTCACATTGAATGTTAAATTTGTTTGACGTTTCTCTGTTCTTTTACTTGTGGTGACTGCTAATTGAACATTTTAAGTATGTTGAAACAAAAGTATGCAAATCTGTTAGCTCAACATCTTATTGATGCTTTTGAAATAACATTCTGTATGTTATTCCATCATCGCACGACTGTTGAGTTAACGTCAGGTGCGATTCATTAAATCAACAGTTCCTGAAGCTTTTGAAATGACTGTCATTGGCTTTTCATTTTACAGTCCACACGTTATTTTGACATTCGTTTGGATATTAAATTTACATTCGGGCAGGTGTTGGTCTAATGTTTTGAAGGCCGTTAAATTCGCAGGAATAATCTGGTAAAGCAACAGCGAGGGTGTTGAAATAGCAGCGGGGTCATTCCACGTCAACGCAACCAAGGTCGGAACCCGACCTGCTCCAATTTGGCTGAAAATTGGTATACGGGGTCTTTACATCATTATAAGAAACTAATTTTAAGGGTTTTCCAATCCGACGCCCCGTTCGCGAGATATCGACCCCCAAAGATGGGGTGAATTTTAGCGATATTCAAAAAAACCCGTTTTAGCGATTCTCATTTTCTCGACTTCCCTCTCTTTGACTATCCATAGCGAGACTCTGTATCAATCCATCATACTTTGAAAGAGTGTTGCTAGATCAGTTTTTCATGTAGATTCTAAATATGCCATCGAAATTAAGCTAAAAATTATTTAAATGGCCGTAATTTAGAGTTTTTTAAAATTTACGATTTTTTTGCCATTGAATGTTCAAACTCAATTATCTAAAAAACAGTCACTCCGATTTTCGATTTTTTTTTTATACCTCAAGCTTAGGATATATACTTTTGGTTGATATACTTTTTTCAAATGTTATCGGACGGTTAAGGGCCTAAAAAAATTCAAATAGGCCAAAAAAGGTCAAAAATTGGTAAAAAAAAGACGATTTTTTACATTTTAATCCAAATATTTCGATAATGAACACTTCAATTAACGATATTTTCCCCCAGTTTACCCTTTAAGATGTATAAAATCAGACTATCGACGCTTTCCATACATTTACCGATCGATTAACGGCCTGATGGAAACCGGAAACCGACCGAAAATCCTCGAAATTGACGCAAAAAGACGATTTTTCACACCGTAACCGATGCTTTCCATAGATTGTAACTGCAATTTCCAATTTTCTCTCTCTATTTCAACCTTAAGGTATATACTTTCGAGTAATAAACACTTACTAACGTGCATCGATGGGGCACGGATCTAAACGGAAATGAAAACCGGCCGGAAATGCTCAAAAATGACGGAAAAAGGTGATTTATTGCATAGTCAGGGAAGCATGTGTTCGAAAATTACGTCCCGTTTGCACGTTTGTGATGCAAGTTTACTCCTTCATTTTGGTCCCTAGAATGAGAAAATCTTTGGTGGACTATCCGCTTTTGATGCCAAGGCCCTAAAAACAAGATGGCGGCCAAAATGGAGGCTGAAATTGAAATGTTGGTGAAACGGCACAAAACGTCAAGAGAGGTGTCGATCCTCATGTTTTTTGAATCGTAGATTCCAAAAAAATTGTCATACAGACCCCTCGACCCACGGAAATGACCAAAATCCAAGATGGCGTCCGATTTTGGCTCTTTAGTGGCTAAAACGTCAAATGAGGAGGAAAGAGAGGAGTAAACACTCCAGATATCTGTTTTCGAGGTCACCGATTCCAAAAAATAGGAGAAAAAAACATCTCATGCCAAATGGTACTGATTTGGACCATGCAAAGGCAGTCGAACTCGGCAGTCATTCTGATTAGAGTGTTCAGAAACACTCTATAATCGGGACCTCTCGACCCACGGAAATGCACAAAATCCAAGATGGCGGCGATTTTGGCTCCTGAATGGTTAAAACGTCAAATGCGGAGCAAAGTTCCAGCAAGTGTGTTTTGAGCCACTGAATCTGAAAATTGCGTTTATAATTTCCGACCACCCCTCAGTCTTCCAGAAAACTGACCAGGATAATGACAATTTTTCCGGGCGGAATCGACTTTTCCAGAAAATCGTCCTGTTGCAAACTTTTGCTGGATCAAAAATAAGAGTTGGTAGGTACTATAGAAATGTCTCAAAAATCACGATGAGCGGATCGGCAAAGTCTAAAATGTACTCCTTACTTCACAATTTGCATAAGAAATTTGAGTTTTTTTTAGCTTCCCGCCTCAAAAATGATACCACGGCACAGGTGAACGTTTCGTTAGAGGAGTCATATTCCATCCAACCCCTGCTTACAAGGATACTACGCAATATTCAACATAGCTGACGCCAATCCACCAACACGCTTGAGATGGGACGATGATTCTAACCACTTGATAACAATCGGCGTGTTTACATTCACATTTTTCTCGCGTTGACAGATATCCGCCGTGATTGACCTCATGCTCTCCTCAACTTGCGCGCGGAAGCGCTGCAGGAGGGATTGAATGGAACGACTCCTCTAACGAAATGTTCACCTGTGCCGTGGTATCGTTTTTGAGGAGGGCAGCTTAAAAAAACGGAAATTTCTTACGCTAATTGTGAAGTGAGGAGTATATTTCAGACTTTGCGAAAGTGCTTATCGTGATTTTTGTGACATATTATCCATAAGGAAAAACTCTTAATTTTGCTCTAGCAAAAGTTTCAAACAGGCCCGGCCCATTGCAGGGTGATGAGAAGGCACGGAGGAAATTTCCGGATTCAGCGCCTCATAATACGAAGGAATCACCTTATCTCGTCCGGGAGATTATTATATAGTAATTATTTGGATTTGCTGACTTCTAAACTCGACTTTCGATACTCCGCTACCAACTTGCGCTTCATGTACTAGGCGTCATCTTGATCTTGTGCAATCACCACTAGGTCATCAGCAAATCCGAGAAACTGACAAAGGGAGGTGATCAGCAAAGCACTAAGTTGGAGGATGGGCAGCAGATCAAAGGCTGCGCGCACTATAGGTACTTGGGGGGGGGGGGGGGGGTGCGGTTGACCCAGGATGAAAGAACGGATCAAGGGATCAAGGAAAGAAACATCCAAGCAAAGAAGGCCACAGCGATGTTCAATGGAATCCTCTGGGATCCGCGGATTTCCAAAGAGAACAAGAGAAAAATTTACAAAGTTGAAGTCAAAAGTATTCTTACATATGACAGTGAAGTTTGGCAGCTGAAGGGACGGACCCAAGGGATGCTGAGAGCCACGAAGATAGATTTCTGGAGGAGGTGGCTGTAGGAATTTTTAGGAACGATCGGGTTCGCAATGAAAGAGTGCGGCAGATCATGGGAGTCGAAAATGACATCGTATTCGACGACATGATCAGACAGCTTGACTGGTATGGCCATGTTAATAGAATGACGGACGAAGGACTGCCAAAGAAGATGCTTGATTGGGTATTCTTCCAGGGAGGAGTCGAAGTGGATGCCCAGTGAAAGGGTAGCGACATAGGGTTTTAGAAGGAATGAGGGTAAGTGAACTCCCTGAAAGGCTTTTCGAGGATCGGGAACTTTGCTCCGCATTTGACGTTTTAACCATTCAGGAGCCAAAATCGCCGCCATCTTGGATTTTGTGCATTTCCGTGGGTCGAGAGGTCCCGATTATAGAGTGTTTCTGAACACTCTAATCAGAATGACTGCCGAGTTCGACTGCCTTTGCATGGTCCAAATCAGTACCATTTGGCATGAGATGTTTTTTTCTCCTATTTTTTGGAATCGGTGACCTCGAAAACAGATATCTGGAGTGTTTACTCCTCTCTTTCCTCCTCATTTGACGTTTTAGCCACTAAAGAGCCAAAATCGGACGCCATCTTGGATTTTGGTCATTTCCGTGGGTCGAGGGGTCTGTATGACAATTTTTTTGGAATCTACGATTCAAAAAACATGAGGATCGACACCTCTCTTGACGTTTTGTGCCGTTTCACCAACATTTCAATTTCAGCCTCCATTTTGGCCGCCATCTTGTTTTTAGGGCCTTGGCATCAAAAGCGGATAGTCCACCAAAGATTTTCTCATTCTAGGGACCAAAATGAAGAAGTAAACTTGCATCACAAACGTGCAAACGGGACGTAATTTTCGAACACATGCTTCCCTGACTATGCAATAAATCACCTTTTTCCGTCATTTTTGAGCATTTCCGGCCGGTTTTCATTTCCGTTTAGATCCGTGCCCCATCGATGCACGTTAGTAAGTGTTTATTACTCGAAAGTATATACCTTAAGGTTGAAATAGAGAGAGAAAATTGGAAATTGCAGTTACAATCTATGGAAAGCATCGGTTACGGTGTGAAAAATCGTCTTTTTGCGTCAATTTCGAGGATTTTCGGTCGGTTTCCGGTTTCCATCAGGCCGTTAATCGATCGGTAAATGTATGGAAAGCGTCGATAGTCTGATTTTATACATCTTAGAGGGTAAACTGGGGGAAAATATCGTTAATTGAAGTGTTCATTATCGAAATATTTGGATTAAAATGTAAAAAATCGTCTTTTTTTTACCAATTTTTGACCTTTTTTGGCCTATTTGAATTTTTTTAGGCCCTTAACCGTCCGATAACTATTGAAAAAAGTATATCAACCAAAAGTATATATCCTAAGCTTGAGGTATAAAAAAAAAATCGAAAATCGGAGTGACTGTTTTTTAGATAATTGAGTTTGAACATTGAATGGCAAAAAAATCGTAAATTTTAAAAAACTCTAAATTACGGCCATTTAAATAATTTTTAGCTTAATTTCGATGGCATATTTAGAATCTACATGAAAAACTGATCTAGCAACACTCTTTCAAAGTATGATGGATTGATACAGAGTCTCGCTATGGATAGTCAAAGAGAGGGAAGTCGAGAAAATGAGAATCGCTAAAACGGGTTTTTTTGAATATCGCTAAAATTCACCCCATCTTTGGGGGTCGATATCTCGCGAACGGGGCGTCGGATTGGAAAACCCTTAAAATTAGTTTCTTATAATGATGTAAAGACCCCGTATACCAATTTGACCTTGGTTGCGTTGACGTGGAATGACCCATCGGACAATTTAACAGCGGGTTGACTGTAAAATGCTGACCGTTGCACGGAACATTCCATCCCGGCCGGTCCCGCGCGATCGGCGCAGAGCGCATGCGCAGTTATATACAGTCGTCGATCTTCCCACCCCCGCTACGAGCGGTGACGCAGAAAACCTCTCCTTACCCTCCAGCCTCCACTGTCGACCCTCCTTCTCGAGGGTTGCGCTTGCGCGCCAACCTGACAATGGGCCCGGTCAGGGAAATTCTCAGAACTGTAACCGCCCGGGCCCGGTGTTCGGCTATGTTTCTTCCTTCGGCGTTATTCGCTGAGGCGGCCATGTCACTGTTTTAAGGGATTTCGTTTGCTCATCAGTTAGTAGTTTTGAGTCAGAGGTCAGAGAAGTCTTGCGCTTGCGTTTCGAAATCGTGCTCAAATTGTGTTTGCGAGTGAATTTTGGCAAAGAAAGTGATTAGTTTTGATACTCAGTGCGTGATCGGCAAAATTAGTAGCTCCATAGGAAAGTAACTCTTACGATATAAGAAAATTTGGGCACTTTGGAATCAGTTGCGGGCAGACGCTATTTTTTGAGGCATCATCACGAATTCGTTCAACTCGGAATTTCTTCTGCCGTATATTTGTGTGTTTTGGTTTCAACTTCACCATTGACATTACACGCACTTTCGACTCATTTAGGTTTGCGTTCAGTGCATACAACTATTATTTTTAGCGTGCCTTACATATTTATATGCAGGCACGGTTTCGATTTCGTTTCCCGTAGATTATACCATCAGCCCTATCTTCTATACTTTCCGATGGTTTTTTTGCAGAATCCTAATTCTATTGTATGATTTTTTCCTTTTTTAAGTTTAAAGAAATCTAGGCTGTTTTGAAATGAAATGAAGTGATAATTTAGCAAATCCTAATCTTGGTAGAATTTTTTGAAACCTTTTATAATACATTCTTCGTGTTTTTAACTCATAAACACAATCGGTTGTTTGGTTCTTACGTTGTTTTTTATTAATGACGCCAACGTGACATTGTCTTAATGACGTAAAGTGTTTCAATGTGTAATACAGTGAAGGTATGTGCGATATCTGACCAGGCCGCGAACGATAAGTTGGGTTTTTTGGAAAAAAGAAAATAACCGGTGGAGAGGGAGGGTTTAAAATGTGCCTCACTTAATTTGTTGACGACCCCTAAGCCATGATTAATTCTGCTCCACCGAGAACTGCAAAGATGCATACTTTGTGTTGTGTTTTTGTGCATTTCAGCTGTTTAATTTTTGTGAAATTAACTCATTGTGAAACTGATTTAGTCTGTAAATGTTACTTTAACCGGAATATTATCTATCGTTTTTGCTTCATTTACTTGAAACCAGTTAAGCAATTATCAGCTATTTACATAAGCATGTAAGTATGACCATGATTTTTTACAGCTGCGTGGGATATTGTGTCTGCTACTTTAACAGCAGTATGAATGAAAATTCAAGAGCGAATTTGCTTTTACACGAGCAGCAGCGCTGCTACATCGACAGCAGCGTGGATTTAAATTCAAGAGCGAACCGGCCGTCATGAAAACAGCGACGCTGCTATTTCCACAGCAGCGGCCGCTGTTAAATCGAAAGCAGCGTGAGCGTCAATCTGATGGGGAACCGACGCTTACGCCAGCAGCTGCGCTGCTAGTGTAACAGACTAGTCGATGTAGGTTGAGCAGATTTTGTTGTCATTGTTACATTCATTTACTGTCAATGTGACAGCAAAGCGCCTGTTATAATAACAGACAAAGGTAATGTTATTTTAAAAGCCGGGATGCTGTGCCGTTTTTTAACATCCAAGGACTGTTCCTTTAGCAGTCGCGACGATTAAAATGACAGTACTTTTTTTTCCGTGATTCGAACGAGTTGGTTTTTTGATCTGCCTCAACCAAAATCTTATCAGATTCTTGAAGAAAAGTTCTAAGGAATAATGTAAGCGAAGAAAGGAAAAATTCTGTCGAACTCCTGAAAGATAAAGTCGATTTTAAGGTGATTCGATGGACGCCATGTTTTGTGTCAGAACAGAATGCGATATATCGCATCAATTGGTTCCATTTTTCCAGCTACTCGTCATTTTTCTCCTATTTTGAGATCGCAATTCTGTTGTCAGGAGACTAAAGCACTCGCTGACCAATTTTTACAAAGAAATTCAACGTAATAAAGGCGTGGTTTTTTTAGAGGAAGAATATCGCCTTCGATACTGATATCGAAACTGCACTCGAATGCGATATTTTCTCTCTAAAAAAACCACGCCTTTATTACGTTGAATTTCTTTGTTAAAATTGGTAAAAGAGTGCTTTAGTATCCTGACAACAGAATTGCGATCTCAAAATTCGAGAAAAATTACGAGTGGCTAAAAAAATGGAACCAATTGATCCGATATATTGCATGACGTTCTGACACAAAATATGGCGTCCATCAAATTACCTTAAGGTATTTTGGGGCTAAAATGCTCAAATCACCGGTACCTAGTATAAATCCCGTTATATTATTGAAAAGAAATTGACTCGATATAAATGCAATTGCGTTAAATATGTCTGGATTTTGTTATTTTAAATGTCTTTCCATGCAAAGAAGTTCAACCATGGCCATGCTTTATTCATGCATGAATTGAAAGTAAGCAATCTACATCCCGAAAATCTACCGAGTTTCCATAAAATATCGCGGAAAGTTGATATACCAGGTCGATGTACCCACTCGTTGAATTTACGAATCAATTTCGTGAGTGCACATATGTAAAAGTCAATATGCTATAGTTATTTTGGGTGCCTTTATTTTTCAAGAAACAATTACAAGTAATTTAAATCCAGGAGAACCATCAATTTCCGTTTTTTTTGTATGTTCCAACTGGTTGAACATACCCGCCCCGTTGGAAACACCCAGTTTCCAAAAAACAAACAAAAAATGGAGAACGAACAAAAAGGAAGTTTGATAGCTTGGTAAATAATTGTTTAATTTCATTAGAGTAAAAATGAGAGCAATGCAAAAGAAATTCGTTAGAATTTGCGAATTTCGCGCGAGAACGAGGAGGTCGTTCATGGGTCTGGTAGTGGAACCAATTTGCGAAGAGGGCGCAGGAGCTTCGTGCCATTGAAATGGACTTCGGCGGTGCGAGGGGTTTTATCTCGCCCGGGGAGAAGCTTCACTATACGTCCAAGAGGCCAATTTCTCGGTGGGGAGGACTCACCAAGTACAAACACCAGATCTCCAGGCTTAGGAGGGGATTGGTGATTTCGCCATTTTTCTCGGGGCATAAGAGAATGCAAATATTCATTGGACCACCTCTTCCAGAAAACTTGATGGAGGTTCCTAAGGAGTTCCCATCTATCGAGGCGGTTCAAGGGAGTAACTGAATAATCATACTCAGGGACATCCGTGAGGGGGGCACCTATGATAAAATGGCCGGGTGACAGATAATCGATTCCATCATTTGGATCTGAGGACAGACGGCACAAAGGGCGACTGTTGAGAATGGCCTCGATTTTGTGAAGCACTGTAGAGAATTCTTCATAAGTGAGAGGATGAGGCTCCAGAGACCTGCGTAAGTGATGCTTCACCGATTTTACTGCAGCTTCCCAGATTCCCCCGGTCCATGGCGCGCAAGGCGTTGAGAAGGACCAACGAATATTTCGTTGAGAAAGGTGCTCGCTTATTTCATCTTGATGCTTTGCGAGGAATTGGAAAACTTCTCGGAGATGACGAGCCGTTTTAGTGAAGTTAGTTCCATTGTCAGACATAATTTGTTGACATAATCCTCGTCGGGCCACGAAACGATCAAGAGCGTCCATAAATTTGGCGCCCGTTAATTCTGTCACCAATTCTAAGTGTAGAGCCTTAGTGGATAGGCAAACAAATATACAGATCCAAGCTTTAGAAATTCGAGCGTTTCTCCTATTATGTTCTTTGATGTACATCGGTCCTGCATAATCGACTCCGACGTTCAAGAAGCATCTAATTTGAGAGAATCGGATGGGAGGTAAATCCGCCATTACAGGTTGGAAAGATCGGGCCTTGTACTTGTAACACCGGATGCACTGGTGGATTACCTTCTTCAGCAGTCCCCGAATACCGATAATCCAGTAGTTCCGTTGGATAGCTGCTTGAGTGGAGGTTATTTCAGAATGAAAATTAATATTATGATAGTGGTGACAAATTAACTGAGCCAAGTGAGATTCTCGGGGAATCAGAAAGGGGTGCTTCGCATTTAAAGGGAGATTAGCATGTTTCAAGCGACCGCCTACCCTGAGAAGACCCAGGGAGTCAATAAAAGGAGATAAAGAGGCAAAGGTGGGAGGGCATTCATCTTGAGACTCGATTGTGTGGATTTCCTTGGAGAGATGAAAACGTTGAGTGATTCGCACGCAGAAGTCGCGAGAAGAGTCCCGTTCCTCAGGAGTGAGAATGTTTGAGGAGTGATGAGGATGGTTTGAGCGCGACTTGCGAGTAAGCATTACGAAGCGCCTTATATATCCAATGGTTCCAACGAGCTTGGATAATGAGGAAAATTTAGAGAAGAGTTCGATCCAGAAATTATAATTTTGCGGAACTGTCACCGCATATGATTGCTTTATCTCAGGCAGTTCTTCCGGTAAGGTTGCAGGCATCAGCGGCCATGAGTCGAAGCGTTGACGCAGGAAAGGGGGTCCATGGAGCCACAGGGGAGAATCGAGGAGTGCAGAGGGAGTCGCACCTCGGGAGAGTAAATCGGCTGGGTTGAAATCCGTGGAGATGTGGTGCCAAATTCCGGAGGGGCAAATTTCGATTATTCGACTAACTCTATTGGAGACAAAAGTATGCAGTAGATGGGGGGATTTTTGCAGCCATCCCAGCACAGTAGTTGAGTCAGTGAAGAGGAGAATTTCAGTTAGACTGAGCGAGTCAAAATGCACCTCAAGAGACTGCAAAAGTTGCGCGAGAAGCAAAGCTGCGGAGAGTTCTAAACGAGGGATGGTGAGGGTTGGCGATAAAGGAGCGACTTTACTTTTAGCGCATATCAAATTCGAGTCGAAATTTCCATCAGAGCGAGATGACACCAGATAGAACACGGCGCCGTAGCCAAGGAGACTGGCATCGCAGAATCCTACTAAACGAAAGTCCTTTGAGTGAGGAGAGATGAGGAGGCGAGGGACTTTGAAGTTCTCAAGTTGGTGCATTTCACTAGTAAACTGCATCCAGAGCTTATGCAGATCAGGCTCTACGAGTTGATCCCAGTCGAGAGTTCGTCGCCACAACAGCTGCATGAAGTGTTTCATCCAAAAGATGACCGGGGCCAACCAACCGCAAGGATCGAAGGCACGAGCAATATAGGATAGAACTGAGCGCTTGGTGACAGGTGTGTCTGAGGGATACGTAGATATCCTATAAATGAACGAATCTATTTCTGGAATCCAACCTGAGCCTAAAACCGAGAGGAAACCATCTTCGAAATCCCTTATACTAACAAAAGTGGCGCGCCTATCCGGGTGTATGTCTGCCATGACTTCCGGGGAGTTACTGGCCATTTTATGGAGGGTAAAACCTCCCTTATCTGCGATGCCGATTAATTCGTCCTTGAGTTGGATAGTGCAAGGGACATCAGAAGATCCGGTTGTGATGTCATCTACATAAGTATAATCATGCAGTGATTTTGATGCTAGAGGAAAATCTGGCTTTTCATCAGTAGATAGTTGTCTCACCGAGCGCTGAGCGAGGAAGGCTGATGGGGTGAGACCGTAAGTTACAGTCAGTAACTCATATTCCTGAATTTCAGACTCAGGATGAGGGCGCCAGAATATGTGTTGATACTGGCAATCTTCGTCTCGAACTAGAACTTGCCGATACATCATCTTGATATCACAGCAGAGAGCTATCGGTTGCAGGCGGAAGTTGAAGATAATATCCGGAATATCCCGTTGCAGTTTAGGTCCTTTCATTAGAAAATCATTGAGAGAGCGCTGATTTTCATCACGAGCCGAACCATTAAATACGGCGCGGACCTTAGTGGTGCTAGAGGACTCTTTGATGACTGGATGATGTGGTATGATGTATTTGGAGGGCTTATCTGCGAGCTTCATATGACCAAGACTCAAATACTCAGAGAAAAAATTTTGATAGGCTTCATAAAGAGGAGGGTCCTTTTTGAGCCTTCTTTCCAGTGATAAATATTGTTTGAGAGCTTGAGCTCGATTGGAGCCGAGATTTTTTGGGTCACCAGAAAAGGGGAGGGGCACAACATAACGGCCTTGCGGAGTACGAGAGTGCTGCTGAGCGAATAAATTTTCACAAGCTGTTTCCGCAGGGTCAGGAGCCCTTTTCTGAGAGATGCTTTCAATTTCCCAAAATTTGCAGAGAGCATTATCAAGAGGTCGGAGAGTAGTCAAAAATGAGACAAAATTGAGATGACAATATCGAGAGTCAGATGCAGGAGCATTTCCGATGAGGACCCATCCAAAAATTGATGAGTAACAATGAGGATTTGATTGATTTTGGAGCTTTTCACCCAGCATGACGTCACCATACAAATCAGCTCCGAGGAGAAAATCGATTTCGCAAGTCTTGTGGAAGTCAGGGTCAGCGAGTTGCAGAGAGTTGACTTGGGCTATTACAGAAGCAGCTACATTGAGGGGAGGCTGTGGTCCTGCAATTGATTTCAGTACGAGAGCTGAAGCTTTAATTTGTGATGATGGCTGAGTGCGTGAGATGAGTGTGCAGTCAGAGCGGCCGATGGGGTTGGGTACGGAGGAATTCGAGAGGCCCGATAAGCGCTGCTGAAAAGGTTGAATTTTGAGTCCAAGCCGCCTAGCGCATTTTTCTGTTATAGCACTGATTTGTGATCCGTTATCGATCATCACGCGTACTGTTTGAAGTTCCCCGCTTGAGTCTCTGCATAGGACAAGAGCCGTGCCTAACAGCACAATCTGTGTAGTATTATGCTGGGAAGCACATGTATGCGCAGATTTGGGGGGCCCTGAGCCATTTGTGGTCAGTGTGGAGTCACCCTGTTTGTCATTCGAAGAGGGGCGATGGAGTAAGGTGTGATGTTTGTCCTTACAAGTATGACAAGTAACCTTTGAGCCACACTGTGCGACTGAATGAGAGGTACCAAGACAATTGAAACAATTGCCAGCACTCTTAATAAATTCCCTGCGCTTTTCTGCCGAGAGATCCGAGAATTTGTAGCATTTATAGATGCTGTGATTGTTGGTCTTGCACAGAGAGCACTTGAAATTTGGAGATTTAGAGGCGTGCAGAGCAGCTTTAGGTGGGCGTTGAGGAGAGTTATTGGGTGGCTTGGAAGACTGGCGAGTTTCTTTGCCGAGACCCAACATAGAGTCCTCCAATTGTCGCGCCAAATCCTCCAAAAATTCCACAATTTCGGAGACAGTGGGAAAAACTGAAGCGTCTTTTCTTTCTTCCTCGAATCGTTGTCTGAGCTCGGGTTCGAACTTCCGTAGGATAACTGTAGTCAATACAGAATTGTCATCATTCTGAGTTTGACCAAGCGCAGCCAAAGCGTCCATGTGGCTAGACAAAAAGGACACGAAAGTTCGGAGAGAGGAGCCGGAACTCATAGAGACAGGAGCTGAATCGATGATCTTGCCGATATGAAAGGTTACAATCCGTCTTTTGTTGCTATATCGTTTAGTGAGAGTATCCCAGGCGATTGTGTAATTTGCTGACGTGAGGGGCAAATGCTTGATAAGAATGAGGGGTTCGCTGGAAAGGCATCCCAAAAGATATTGAAACTTTTCAATGTTGTCTAGAGAATCCTGTTTATGAATAGTAGACTCAAAAAGATTTTGAAACGTGATCCACGATTCTATGTCACCATCAAACTTAGGTAACGTTAATTTTGGTAATCGGACGGAGGACTTGTTCAAAAATGTACCCGTAGTGTTATTCGCACTAGGAGTAGAGGGGGGGGTTTCGTCCGGGAGCAAGGTAAGGAGCAATGCCGTGACAGCAGCATATTCTTCGTTCACTTTTACGTCAAGAGTGTCGAACCCATCTTCATCATAATCTTCGGGGAGGTCATCCTGGTACATAAGCTTTTTATATAAATCCAGGTATGAGTTATACTTCGAATGCACCTCCTCCTTATATGCCTTGATTTGATGGATGAGGAGCGAACTCAAGGGATGACTGAGTTTTTTAGCGGTTTCTTTTATGAACGCCAGCCGCTTAATGAGTAAGGCGCTTTGGCGAGAGTAAACAGCATATTTCATTTTGAATTGAGGTGAGGATACGACAACTTAAGTAGCAATAATAGAGAGCGTAGAGCGGAGGTATGCCGTGAAGCATAAATTGCGTGACTTACAGTTGAAGGCGCTTATCGAAGTCCGCTGCTAGAGAGAGCCGGAGACGGACGTCGTGAGCCGATGAGACGGAGAGCGCCGAGGAGAGAGAGAGGGGGGTAGTCGCGACAACAGCGCAGGCGTCGGACAGAGCTTAGAGAGACTTATCGTAGATCGAGACTATGACAAGTCGAGGAGCGACATAATTGATCGTACAGAGAGATCAAGAGAGGAAGAGAGGTCATTTTCCATTTTTTACTGATTCATAGAAAATTACAAAACAACTAAAAGAGAGATCCGGCCCGAGGGACCAAATTTTGTCGGGCAGGACAAACCATTAATAATAATAAAATAAATAAAAATCGAAAAAAAAATAACTGAGAGGTGTGGACTGTATGAGTTTTTGTGTTAAAGGATACCAGGCTGCGCGGAGCCGGCTTCAGAACGAGTCTGGGTTCCCTAACTTTTTGAGGCGAGATCGTGATCGAAAAAAAATACTAAGAGATGAATGAGTTGATTGAAAAGAAGTTTTACATAAGAGGCGGAAGGCCAAGAAAATTAACTGACGAATGGCTGGAAGAGCCTTAATAAGAAACTAAACGAAATTATACGAATTTTAAAGTGAACTTTTAATGAGAGCAAAGAAAACCTAACTAAAACGCGACACCTCTGGAAACCAGAGGGAAAAGTCTCTACTGGGAATCCAGTAGGAAAACCGAAAATAATAAAAAAAAAAACCTACTTAAGAGAAAATAATACACTGCTGGGAACCAGCAGGAAAAACTTACAATCAGAAAATACTTACTTAGCTGCTGGGATCCAGCAGGAGAGAGAGAGCTTGAGCCGAGAGGTGAGTGACTACTGGAAGCCAGTAGTTATGGCAAGAGATCGAATACTTACGAATTGGACATGGACCCAGAGGGGACCCTAGTTAGAGCCATGCCAATCCAATTAATGAGAGACGTGAAAATAAAGCAGAAAAAACCAACTAGAAAACAAATGATAAAAAAGCTGGGCAAAGCAAAGGCAAAAGTTACATACCCTAATCAGGGTGAGAACATAAAATTAAATTCTTCTTAAGATTTCTCCGGGAAAAACGGGAGCGGGAGAAAACAGGATAATCAAGGCGATACCCGCGGCATCTACCGGCGCGACGCGGTACCGCGGGATTTCAGTCGGTTCAGCGCGGGGAGAGATATGCGCTGGCCGTCGGTGACGGCGGCTCATTTCGACGTTGCCGCATAACGTTCCAACTGGTTGAACATCGGGCCATTAAAGATCGGAATGTGCAAGGCAGGAAAGCTATCGCGATGCTAAATGGGGTTCTCTGGGACCAGAGTATCTCCAAGGAGACCAAAAGAAAAATTTACAACGTCATCGTGAAGGGTATCGTAACTTACGGGAGTACGGTCTGGCAGCTCAAGAAGAGAACTGAAGACATGCTTAGGGCAACTGAGATGGATTTTTGGCGGAGGTCTGCTGGTATATCGAGAAGAGAGCGTATCCGCAATGAAAAAGCGCGCGAGATAATGGGTGTGGAGAAGGACATCGTGCACGATATCAGGTCCAAGCAGTTGGTCTGGTATGGACATGTGCGAAGGATGGCAGAAGATCGGTTGCCCAAGCAGGTTTTCGATTGGGTTCCTCCCGGAAGGCGACGGCGTGGACGTCCTGTGAAAGGTTGGCGACAAGGGGTGGAGGAGGAGATCAGAAGGTGCCAATGGGGTAGTTGCATGCAATTTTTTTAATTCAATTTCTAAATGTTTGACGTCTGTTGAATATTGAGGTATTTTTTAAAAACATTTCTGGTCACCGGAACTTTGAGAAAAAGCTCCTTAAAGTCAAAAGCCATTTGAAACGGGTCTTTTCCTGCGCTTCGAAACTGGGACCTCGTGACGTCACATGGTATACGCCAAGGTTCGCGCCCTATGTCAAATACGTGTAAATACGGTCTTTTCAAAAATTCGCGAAAAATCGATTTTTTTGTCTAGACTTGATTTCTTTGCGTCGGTCACAATTTTAGGATTTGATTAATAATATCAAAACAATTTCGAAAGCTCTCCGTCATGATTTCTCAGTGAAAAAGGGAGTTGAAATAGAGCTTTTCGCGTATCTTCTGCCGCTGCCGAGAGCCGTGCGGTCCGTCGGATTCGGTAGAGTACCTATATTGAGAGAGTATGGCCACTGGTGTTACCACCTCTGATTGGCTCAGCCATCTTAGGCTGAATGAAGCCCTTAGGACCCAAAAATGGCGGACGCCATAAATTAGTGTAATGCAAAATGACTCAAAATTTTCTTTGCTTATCGTAACGAGAAATTTACCCAAATGCACTATTGCGACTTCTTTACATATTTTCAAGGCTAATCGTGTGCAATTTTTGAGAAAAATTATCTTAGATGTAGTAAGGTTGGCAGCAAGTGCGGTTGGTGATAACCTTCAAAAGTTGGCAATGACCCCCCCCCCCTCCCACCCACAAAAACCAAAACAAAGCACCGCCATTTTTGGGTCGTCTAAGCCTCTCCATGGGGCCCAGTGGCCATACTCTCTCAATATAGGTACTCTAGGATTCGGGTGCGCCCGGACTGCTTCGGCTGTGTTCGTGCGTTGTAGCAAATCAGAGCTCGAGTTGGGCTATCTAGGCGCTGGTGGCGCCGGTGACCAAAAATCGCAACAACACCATAACATAGACTTGTCCTTATCACTATTCTGATCTCAACTAGTCTTGTGTTTGAGTTTATGACCAAGATACGGTTCTGAACACCTTTTGGCATAATTTCCGACAATAATTTCGGAGGAAAAAAGATAATTTAGACACTTTAAATAGCGCAACAGATCATACTTCGGCTCGGTAAACACACGGTCGAGACAGGGATGATGGCGGTGGGCGGGGCCTTGTATACCAACTGACGTCACAACCAATGGAACTCGTTTATTTCTTACTGCGATTTTGCAACTTTTTATCGAGCTTTTACGAAGCTTTCGACTCAATTTCGGAACTCGCAAATGCAAAAAACGGTTTTTTTGCAAAAAGTTCTGCTAGAATCAGTCATTAAATCTAAAATCCCAGCTGCATGCAACTACCCCATTGCCTGATGATCGCTGGGATGATAGGGGGCAATGGCGATTGGGCGTCGCAGAGCGCGAGGCTGCGCTATAAAAGCGGCTTTATGTACCTATGTATGTACATAATTGAATTGCTTGTCAAATTCTGAGGTCAATTATATTTAATTGTAATTTAAACATTTCTTTTTTTCCTCTTCATTTTATTTTTTGTATAGAGAAGTCGAGGTTTTGTTGATTTCTTCGGATTTCGAATACTGTAACTTCTCTTCTATTCGGCCGATTTTTATGAATGAGACCCCTTTTAATTCGTGTTTTACCAGAAAGTAGGGGTAAAATTGCTAAGTACACACGAAACAATTTTTTTTGAAAATTGGACGAATCCTAGCGTGACGGTGAAATGGTTAATCGAGCGTAAGTAATAGGGTGAGGGTCCCGGGACTCGGGCCATTGTCTCTCTCGAGACACCGACGCAATGATCAGGCGCGTGGGCAAGAGGGCTACGTAAGACTTGCGTCCCGCGGTCAGAATACGATTGAAAAAAAACGCTTTCCAGCCACAGTGGAAACGAAAGGTAGATTTCGACTAATCGTTTCTATGAAAACAATTGCGCCTAATGAGCCTGACAGGTCGGAAAATCGTCCCCCTTGAACTTGAGATTTTCGCGATAAGGAGTGGTTTTAGAGGGTAGGTGAATATAGGTCGTTTTAAAGGCCCCGACGAGACGAGTTTTTTGACGTATCACCGACCAAGATCGGACGAGTTTGAAAAATCATCCCCCTTTGGACTTGAGATTTTCCGGATAAGGGGTGGTTTTAAAGGGTAGGTGAATATAGGTTGTTTTGAAGGCCACGACGAGACGAGTTTTTTGACGTATCACCGATCAAGATCGGACGAGTTTGAAAAATCATCCCCCTTTGGACTTGAGATTTTCCGGATAAGGGGTGGTTTTAGAGGGTAGATGAATATAGGTTGTTTTGAAGGCCACGACGAGACGAGTTTTTTGACGTATCACCGACTAAGATCGGACGAGTTTGAAAAATCCTCCCCCTTTGGTCTTGAGATTTTCCGGATAAGGAGTAGTTTTAGAGGGTAGGTGAAAATAGGTTGTTTTGAAGGCCACGATGAGACGAGCTTTTTGACGCATCGCCGACTAAGATCGGACGAGTTTGAAAAATCCTCCCCCTTTGGACTTGAGATTTTCCGGATAAGGGGTGGACCGATTTTCACGAAAAAGGAAACTTGATCTAGACCTCATAGCAGTGAAGAACCATGCTAAGTTTCGTTTTGATCGTACGGATAGTTCCGGAAAAAAACGGTCGCAAAGGTTCGTTAGATCCCAGTTATATACAGGGTGCGGCAAAAGTCCCGGGACGGCTGTTTATTTTTTAAACGGCTACACGTAGAAAGACGAATTTCGGGGGATGTTCTTGGGTCAAAGTAAGCTACTTTTTGGCATTCCCTAAAATTTGTTTGGGGGCCCCCCTAGGAGAGGACGGGGGGCAACTTTTTTTTTCGAATGGCAACCCCCCCCCCTTTGTGATACCTCATTCGAAAGATAATAAAAAAAGAAAATTTTTGGCGCAAACCGCAGGTCAAAATGTTCATTTTTGACAAAATGGCGGCCGGTCAAAGTTCAAAATGGCGGAAATTTGGCATCTTCGTTGTTTATTGACATATTGGTGTGAAACTCGGAATCCTAGGGTTTTTCGAGATGAGAAAAACGATTCTGGCATTGGTTTCCCGGAATAGTCAGTCCTTTCAAAATGGCGGCAGTCAACATGGCGGCCTCGAGCGGGAAGTGGATATTTAGGTTGGATTTGCAAAAAACTTGGTATCTGGGGGTATTTCGGCACGAGAAGAACGAATCATTCCTTGGATATCTGAAATTTTGACAAATTCCTGAATGGCGGCGGAAAAATGGCGGGAAATCAGTTTTACGGCTGTTTACCGATGGATTTGCATGAAATTCGATATCCTGGCTGTTTTTGGCTCGTTATAAAGAAATCTTTCATTAGATTCTTGAAATATCAAATAATTTCATGCTAATCCATCGGTAAACAGCCGTAAAACTGATTTCCCGCCATTTTTCCGCCGCCATTCAGGAATTTGTCAAAATTTCAGATATCCAATGAAAGATTCGTTCTTCTCGTGCCGAAATACCCCTAGATACCAAGTTTCATGCAAATCCAACCTAAATATCCACTTCTCGCTCGAGGCCGCCATTTTGACCGCCGCCATTTTGAAAAGGACTGACTATTCCGGGAAACCAATGCCAGAATCGTTTTTCTCATCTCGAAAAACCCTAGGATTCCGAGTTTCACACCAATCTTTCAATAAACAACGAAGATGCCAAATTTCCGCCATTTTGAACTTTGACCGGCCGCCATTTTGTCAAAAATGAACATTTTGACCTGCGGTTTGCGCCAAAAATTTTCTTTTTTTATTATCTTTCGAATGAGGTATCACAAAAGGGGGGTTGCCATTTGAAAAAAAAAAGTTGCCCCCCGCCCTCCCCTAGGGGGGCCCCCAAACAAATTTTAGGGAATGCCAAAAAGTAGCTTACTTTGACCCAAGAACATCCCCCGAAATTCGTCTTTCTACGTGTAGCCGTTTAAAAAATAAACAGCCGTCCCGGGACTTTTGCCGCACCATATATATATATATATATATTACTTTTTTATGACCCACATTTTTCAACTCAGGGCTTCAGGATCGATGCTCTTTGAGCGAAAATTCCGGAAAATTACGAGGTCGTACCGTCTGCAATAGGTAGATATTTCTTCGAAATCTACCTAAAATATCCCGTCCCGTCCCGGAAGCGGACCTGGCGTGTACGACTTGCGTCCCGTCCGTTTTGACGAATACCTATCTTTATTTCAACTAAGTGGCATCGGCACACTATCGTCTGATCGCTGAGGGAACTCTGATGGTCCAGATAGAAAAAAATGTTGGATCTTAGACCATACTGCGGCGGAGACACAAACTAGAGACAAATGATAAGACAGTGAGTTACTGTAACGTATCTGGGCAATTTGCCTCTGAATCGAATGCAAAGCAGTCACTAACCTCATTAGGTGGAAGCAATGCGAGTCCAAAAAATTGCTTTAAAAACTGACCTCCTCCACTTAAAGATTTGAAGACTTTAACAAGGCCTAACTCTTGTATTTTGCGGTGCCAGCTCTGCCCGAGGTGAAACCTGCAGCCTCGAATTTTGCAGTCGGGCCAAATTGATTTTGCTACATTATGAATAGCTATTTCAAAGTCAGCAAAGACAGTCTCTGGTCGAATTTAGACGCCAATTTTGTCTCCTTCTTTAACTAAATAATCAAAAACTAGCTCGTATATGAATGTTCTTCCTTGTCAGTGATTAAGGTAAATGCACAGGGAACATATTGATTGTTTTTTAAACCTTGAACCACAAATAGTTGACAAAATCGGTCAGGGACAGATTTGAAGGTGCCATCAACATAAAATGTTGAACAAGTACTTACAAATTTCAGGTTTGTTTCACAAGAATACATCACTACATTATTTTTTTCATCGTTTACCAACAAGAATTCTTCGTTTGTTTTTTGTCAAGATTTTGATAATGTCCAAGCATTGATGGGCCTCCTCAATGTCTTTGGGTAAAACAGGATTACGTGAAGACCTCGCATGATGAATGTTTCTACGAATATTTTCAATGTCTTTGTTGTTTAAAACATCCAATTCTTTTTCACTAAGCTCAGACTGAATTATCTTCCATGGACGGTCAAATAAAGAAATTTCATTTAAAGCTTTTCCTTTCACTGTATTATTGAATTGATCTTTAATTAAAGTACTCTCGGAAGGCTTTGAATGATAATGATTAGCTTTTACCTCTAAACACGTCTGATTTGCTTTTTCCACTTTTAAAAAACTTTTACATTCACGATTAACGCATGCCCACCGCTGCACTTTATTTTTTAAGGGTTTTTGAAAACGAAACTTAAATCCATCACAAATAATTAAATCCTTGCCCTTAGAGCTTTAACATTGTTTTACTAGCACTTGCATTCGCAGGCATCGCAAACAAATCACTGCTGCGATAAGTGATGGCGATTATTAATCGCTGTGTTATTTCGGCTGATATCTACCTGCTGCTGGACTCCGCGGACATCTAGGCTGATTCATCTGATAGGGGGGAAAAGAAAGGAAGAAGTTGCGTGTGCCGTTGCCGTTTAGTTGAAATTAAGATATTTGTCAAAACGGACGGGACGCAAGTCGTACACGCCAGGTCCGCTTCCGGGGACGCAAATCGTACATTTTTTCAATCGTATTCGGACCGCGGGACGCAAGTCGTACGTAGCCGGCAATAGAGGGGGTAAGTAGACTTCTACAGGGTGTCCCTAAAGTCCGTACCCCCTCGTAACTTTTGAACGGTTAGAGATACAAAAACAAAATTTTGGGAATGTTTCTATCTTGAAGAGAACCATCTTTTGGAGGGGTCAAAATTTTTGTCCCTCCTTCAGGGGGGACGGGTTCGGGGCCCCCCAACTTTTTTTTTCAAATGTAACACCTATCTTGTGATACGTCATTAGAAAGAACCTAAAAAACTAAGAATTTTGGAGCAAACCGCAGACCAACATCTTAATTTTTGACCGAGTTATGATAGGTCAAAGGTTAAATTTGACCTATTTGCAAAAAATCATAACTCCGGCTCGAATTATCGTAAGGAAGGAAATAAAATGGGAAAATTCTCCAAATTGTAGGCACTTTTGAGTAAAAATCACAGAAATTACTTCAAACTAATTTTAAGGGGGGTTCGGACCCCCAAATACGTCAGTTTAAAGGTCATACGATTTTCCCGCGATTTGAGCCAATTTTCCTTAACATTAATTGCCTCAGCATTATCTTGGTAAGTTCAAAATTAGTTTGACATTACCGATTCAAGTCCCAAAATTTCGGGCAAAGTTTAAAAAAAAACGAAATTTAAACGGCTGAATTGAATCGCCTTAAATTTAGTTTTTTGAACTTTGCCCAAAATTTGGGGACTTGAAAACGCAATGTTGAACTAATTTTAAACTTAGCAAGATAATGTTGAGGCACAGTCAAGGGAAATAGGCTCAAATTGCGGGAAAATCTTATGACCTTTAAACTGACGTATTTGTTGGTCCGACCGCCCCCCCCCTTAAAATTAGTTTGAAGTAATTTCTGTGATTTTTACTTAAAAGTGCTTACAATTTGGAGAATTTTCCCGTTTTAATTTTTTCTTTACGATAATTTGAACCGGAGTTATGATTTTTTGAAAATAGGTCAAATTTGACCTTTGACCTATCATAACTTGGTTAAAAATTGAAATGTTGATCTGCGGCTTGCGCCAAAATTCTTAGTTTTTTATGTTCTTTCTAATGATGTATCACAAGATAGGGGTTACCATTTGAAAAAAAAGTTGGGGGGCCCCTGTCCCCCTGAGGGAGGGACAACAATTTTGACCCCTCTAAAAGGTGGTCCCCTTTAAGATAGAAACATTCCCAAAGTTTCGTTTTTTTTTATCTCTAACCGTTGAAAAGTTACGAGGGGGGGTACGGACTTTTGGGACACCCTGTATATGTGCAAGTAGCTTCCTGTATGAGCCACGTTTAGCAAATGGTCTAATGAGTCTCGAGGCTCAGCACAGATTACACTTACGGCTGCCCTGGCTATCGCAGCAGTGGTACCAACTTTTGAAAAGCATAACAGGGGTGTAGAAATCTGTGAAAGCAACGTTTTAAGAAAAAAAGGGAGGAGTGAAATTCTCATTCGAAGATTGCTGAACTGCTCAGCCATCCTCGAATCAGTTCGTTTGGTTTTGCTTATATATGCATATTTTAAATTAGCACGGAGCAGTCTTAGGTTTTTTTTCAGAAAAACAAGTAACACAGACTCTTGGTGTTCATTGCACATAGAATAGGAAGCCCCAGAATGAGAAAAAAATTTAAATCATAATTATTGACGGATTAGTAAACTTTTTACACGCTTTGGAAAATCTCAGAAGTTCGCGGCAGTCACTTTCCGGTAAGAAACTAAGGGACTCTGTTATTGTATCGAGTGGGGGGTCGAAACGATCGCAAAGGCGGTATACTGCGTAAACGCGCCAAAAACACAAAAGGACTCATAGTGATTCGAAACTCGAACTTAACAGTCGGTGAACGGTTTTTAGACCGCTATGCCGCCGATAATCTTCGTAAGAAGTGAAGCCGAACTTTTGCTATTTCAGTGAGTCAAATCGTGGAAGAAGATCCACGGTTGTCCCTTTCCTCCACCCGATCTCTACCACCCCCCTCTCCCCCTAGGGGTATATTCTTAGTTGCATCTGCGTCGGCCTTCCAAGGTGCAGTCGGAATCATTCGCATGAGAAATTCTACAAAACATGGCGAAATTAATGCGACTCGCTGACGCTGAAATCGGTGGCGTCAGCATCTCCCTACCTCCCTTCCCCATCAGCCAGCATGGTTCAATCTTTTTATTCGGATGATCTTTAGTCTATTCAGGAGATACAATAGAGTGAACAAACCAACGGAGAATCTTAAATGCGACCATTGAGCCCAGGTGTCAAAACTAGCAATTATACGCTGAATTGGGAACTTTGACCCCCAAAATGGGGAGTAAAACTTCTAGATAGGAAGAAACGCTCATTGACGCTTTTGATCAGTAGGTGATTACCTGCAACATATCAAAATACCAGCCGATTTAACCGGGCCCACTTTTCTCATAAGGATGGACCGTCTTCCTTTGTACCCATTAATCTACCCTTTTATGTAGATTAAGCATCAATTTTTGAGATTATGTCTAGAAGAGAGGAAGCGTCCATCACCTGGAGGTTATATTTCAGTACAGAGGTAGTCCTACTCAATAAACTTGTTTCATCTGATTCCGTAAGCCCGTGTCCCACGATCAAAAGAATTCATCAAATGCAAAATGGCGGGATCATCAACATTTGACGGCCCGCTAACTTTTGATAGCAGACTTGCGCGAAAACCAGTCGCCATCTTGTATTTGATGACTATTTGATAAGTTCATCTGATCGTGGGACAAGGGCTATACTGAAATCTCCTATGTTTTCTGATACCTACTTACTGACGAGACAGCCTCCTTTAACGTGATGTTTTCATTCTGGAGACGAGAATCACCCTCTCCAATTACTAACCTAAAAAAGACTGTTCGAGTGATAAGTTGAACTTTAAGCGAACTAAAAAAAAACCGAGAATGGTTTAAATTTGAAATAAGAACAATATTACATTGAATGTTTTTTTGCAATGAATCTAAAACCTCTTAAACCTTAAAAAGCTCTTACTTAATGTTTTATACTTACTTGTCTCTGGTCTAGACAGGGATTGAATTATTTCAGGCGAACCTTTGCAGAAAATGACGTAATCTGGAGATCCTGAAACTTTTGTGATGACACTCATCCGCTGAAGGGATGAAGAAAATTGGAACTGATGAACGATTTCGACTGACACTCCAATCTGTTTAAAAGCAAGGTAATAAGGATAACACGTCTAATTTAAATGAACATCCATTGTAGAAAAAAGATGATTGAATTCATCAACATTCTACGAGTGCAGCATAAAATATTTTCATCAATACTGACACAAGTTGGTGGATGCTGATATCGAATGTCAGACCTGTCAGCGCGTTCCACACGTTCAAACTAGAGGTTATCAGTCTAGGGGCATCAACGCGGGTGTTGACTGTTGAGGTTCATACATCCGCGGGCTGATGACCTTTGAACCAAAACTCCGAATCAACTCTCAACGAAGCATAAGGTTTCCTCTCATCTTAAGGTAAAAAATGTGACAATTTCGCAAAATTCTGCTAAATTCTAAAACTCTTTCATACTGATGCTGAACAAAAAATAAATTGCAAAATACTCGTTACTAAGGGACTGCACCACCTAGCCGCTACGCTGTCCAACCCCCTGAAGGCTCTCCGCGTCATCAAGGGGCCGCTTCGCGAATCTTTTTTGTAGCCACGACGTTAATGAGATTCATATTTTCATTATAATATTTGATTAATAAATCTCGGCAAAACTTCCATGACGGATAGCCTAATGGACTATCTTTCTATATTATTTCTATATATCTTTCTATATTCTGTATATCTTACTCTATTATACGAGGGTCATCCAAAAAGTAAGGTTCCCTACCTTGTATCTTCCGAACAAAAAGAGATAAATCAAATCGGTAAAAACGTACATATTAGGCATACTCTAAGCTTTAAAACAAACTCAAGTTTTTGAAAAACGGTTGAGGACTTTGCGAGAAAACTCAATTTTACTGAGACGACCTCCCGTCGTCGCGTGCCCACCTCCGAGGTCAGAATGCGCGGAGAGTCCTTCACTTCAGACTCGGCTTATCGCCTCTAAACATCAAATCGAAAAGGAATTTAAAAGATTTTATCAAGTAGGCCTTACCCGCCCGGCAAGGGAGCAATGTGTACGTTGCCGCAACGTTGCAAGGCAACATTTTTGATGATATTGCTTTGTAAAGGTAAAGCAGCAACGTTTAAGCAATGTTTCAGCAATGTTGCCTGACATTATATTTTAGACAATATTTTCAAAACGTTTTTAGAAATGTTTCTGGAACATTATTAAAAAACGTTTCAATAAATATTTCTTAGATATATTGTGACAACGTTGTTAAACATTATTAGTCAGGGAGAAACACGATTTGACCCGGAACAAATTGCTGAACAAACTTTTCCTATATAAACGTCATCAGTAGGTCCTCCTGAACAACATACCAAAAGTTTACCACGGTCCGACCCCGGAACACCCCCCAAAATGCCTAAATTTCAAAATGGCGGCCATAATAAGGCCTCTGGGATTTCGGTTTTTTAAAATGCGCATAAAGTGTCATGTGAGGTATCAATCCCTGTGTAATTTTGGTCTTAGAACTCAGATGTGAGGTCAAGCAGATGCTGTGCTGCAAATCGGAGGGGACACTTTTCCACCGTTTCAGGTGTTCTCCTTTCTGTTGTTTCTCAACAGATGATTTTCTCCAATCAATATAAGGGAATGCGCCCTCATACAATGTCGCAAAAATATGTATATGTATATACAAAAATAAACAAAAATTAATTGATAGATAATTCAAAAAATAAAAAAATTAACAATAAAAATATACAAATGAAGATAAAATTAAAAAAAATAAAAAAATAATTTAAAAATAAAAAATAAAATAAAAAAATAAATATAATAATTAGAAAATAATTTAATACAAAATAAAAATACCAAATAATTATAATAATAAAAAATAATTATAATATAATTAAGTAAATAATTAAAATAATAATAATTTTATTTATATAAAATGAATATATTTATTCAATTCTTTTTTAATTTTTTTTTCATACTCCTCTTTTTTAAAAACTTGATCTTCCTAATATTATGTTCAGTATCCTTCGTTGTAGAATTATGCACAGAAATGCAAGAATATCATTGCTTTCTATCATTGAACCAGATCTAGGGATGTTTATTAATGCTAAATAACCAAACACTATCACGCGAGCGTCCGTAGCTGAGTGGCAGCGACACACGGGCGATCACTGAAGTTCAGCAACGTCGGGCGTAGTTAGTACTTCGATGGGAGCCCGCTTGGGAACCCGGGCGGAGCGCGGCTACTATCGAACTTAGAGTGAATTTCGGGTGCCTAAGAAACGCTTCTCTGCGGTCCACATTGACTTCTAGGAGTAAAAATGCAGAGTACTCCTAAAATAAATCACCGAAATTTTTTCACCGTATTTTTGCAACATTCCCATTATGTTGCTAAAACGTATTTTTGCAACATTCCCATTATGTTGCTAAAACACATTGCAGACACATTGCCAATTACGTTCATGCAAGCTGACAAAATTACACGTTGTGGCAACGTTACCACAACGTTGCCCGAATACGTAAATGGCGAAAATGCAACGTTTTGGCAACGTTGCCACAACGTAATTTTGCCGGGCGGGTACCTTACTTTTTGAGATAGTCTCCGCATCTTTTTGGACATTTCTGGTATCATTACAGCAGCTCTTTCATGCCTTCCGCGTAAAAGGTCTCGTCTTGGCTCCAAAACCATAGTCATTTCCAGCGATCTGCACATCCAAATCAGTTGTTTACCGTGGTAAAATTTTTCCTCAATCCTCCGTACTCTCTTAATTTAGCCTCAGGTGACTTTCGTCTATTCCTGAGATGAAAAACTCCCAATGTGGAAAGCGATTTCCAACCGATTTAGAGGTGCAGATCGCTGGCAATGACTGGTTTTGGAGCCAAGACGAGACCTTTTACGCGGAAGGCATGAAAGAGCTGCTGTAATGATACCAGAAATGTCCAAAAAGATGCGGAGGCTATCTCAAAAAGTAAGGTAAGGCCTACTTGATAAAATCTTTTAAATTCCTTTTCGATTTGATGTTTAGAGACGATAAGCTGAGTCTGAAGTAAGGGACTCTCCGCGCATTCTGACCTCGGAGGTGGGCACGCGACGACGGGAGGTCGTCTCAGTAAAATTGAGTTTTCTCGCGAAGTCCTCAACCGATTTTCAAAAACTTGAGTTTGTTTTAAAGCTTAGAGTATGCCTAATATGTACGTTTTTACCGATTTGATTTATCTCTTTTTGTTCGGAAGATACAAGGTAGGGAACCTTACTTTTTGGATGACCCTCGTATATTATACAAGCGAAATCTTGGAGGCACTATTTCTGACGATCTACCGGACCGATAAGGATGATCTTTACATGTATGTCATCTGTAATAGCTTTAGATATGCAAAAAATTATGAAACCCCGAACCTTCAATGTTGTAGAGCTTTTAAAGCTCATGTCACTTATGTTGAATGTTAATAATGTGAGAGATATGTCGTTTCCGCTAGAAACGTCGATGTGTGGGATTCTACCTGAGTGAGTCGAATAAATAATAGAACAATGGAAAAGCTAGTGTAGCAGGGCTCCTCATTCCGAGAGTTGAGGAACGGTGCATCGCTCAGGGTTCAAGGTTCAAGGTCGAAGGTATAAGGTTTTTATTCAATTTTTCCTCATTCATTCTTCCGGCTTCGATTAGAGCATTGGCCAATATACTTGACTGCTGAATTTCTATTCATATTTACAGGAGATACAAAGTGAGAAGGCAGGCGCTGCGTCGCGTCGGGACGGACCAAATATTATTAACTCTCAACGGTCGTAATCCGATTTTCTTTTAAATTAAGTATTTAAAAATAACATAATAAATGGAAATTTCTTCAGTAAGTGTACTGCATTTACAAAAACGCATCGAGTCGCACTTTCCAAAAAATTGAGCTGAGAGTAGTTTTCAGCTCAACTAACTCCATGCCAAAAAATACATTATTTGAAAGTTCAGCGCACATTTTCTGTCAAAATATAAAAATGCATGAGGACTGGATTTGCCGAAAAATATGTGCCAGATTCCACAATCTTAGCGATATGTTGCATGGTAAAAGAGCTTTGTTTTCATACCGATGGCTAAAGTCGAAAACCACGTATCTTGCTCACGGTGTTTCAAGATTTCCAGGGAAGGGAAATGAGCCAATTTCATCGCTTTAAATTTTCACAGAATATTCTCCGAGCAGAAGTGAAATCACAGTCGTTTTCAAAAAATTTAGTACGTTGATTAGTTTTCCGATAAAAAAAAAAAAAAAAAAAAAAAAAAGTTTGACGAGAAGTATACGACATCGCAAATTGAGATACATGTCTCCCGAGTTTAACCGTCAATATACTGCCTCCATTAATACCAAATTATGTACATCCAACTATTCCTCATAATTTACAAATCTGAGAGTTGTGTTAAAAATTTTGAAATCGATGCAGCTCAAACACAAAATGGTGTATTAAAATGGAAGAACATTTTTGCCCATACCTATGCGTACAGGGCCCGCGTAGCGGTCAGGGGGCAGGGCCCCCTAGTAACAATACAGCGCTGCAATGTATCTGTAACGAGTAATGTAATATGGGGCTGTGCTATCGGTTGTCGGTAAGCTACCAAAACAGTTCCGGCAAGAAAAAGTTACGATAAGAGCGCTCTTACCGATAGCGATCTCAGTTTTCAGAGCTAACGAAAATAAGCTGTTGCCATTTGTACAACTACCAATGTTACGCGCCGCGTCAGGCAATTTGACGAACCGACACACGGGGCAACAATGCATTGAGTGCGAACTCTCAAAACTCTGATAAGGCCGGCTGTCAACGATATCATCCGCCACTGTCAGTACTGCCGACAGTTTCGGTAAGAGACGATACCGATAGTGTTCTGGCAAGAATTCGTTTACCTGAACACCCCTAATGTAATACAGCCTGGTAATGCCGTCTTCGTCACTACCCGGGTGACATCGGCATTAATCAGTCCTCCTGGATAATGTCGAAACTTCCTTTTTTGTTATGCTCCGGGTGATATCTCAATATTGTTACGTAGCGAGGGTAAATGGCCGACTGGACTTAAATGTCAATTGTTTCTCATTCTAGACACCCTTAAGTATATTCCTGCCAAATT
Source organism: Bemisia tabaci (assembly GCF_918797505.1). Taxonomy (NCBI): domain Eukaryota; kingdom Metazoa; phylum Arthropoda; class Insecta; order Hemiptera; family Aleyrodidae; genus Bemisia; species Bemisia tabaci. The sequence goes on from NC_092793.1 coordinate 38,456,452, forward strand.
TCATGTTAATAGGTAGGTATTAGAACGCCTGAAAAATGAGAAGTAATGGAAATCAGCGTATGGCGGCCATTTTGGAAAATGGCGGCAAAAATACGGGGACACATGATAGATACCGCTTGTGTACCGATGGATTTCGGTTCTAGGTACCTTGAACTACATTTTCACCAAATTTCATGCTGGTAAGCCTAATTGTAAATATTTTTACCCTACGCGACCGCACTACCCGCCCGGCAAGGATGGTTGCGAGTTCGTTGCCGCGTGGCTAGACACTTTACCCAATTTCTTTTACCCAATACCTAATTGGGCCAACAAATTTTATCCAAGGTATAGTTTGGCCAAATTTTATTATCCAATTAAAAATTTAACCCACCCTTTTTTAATCCACGTTCTATGTAAGCCACAATATTATTCATTATATACATTCCTCGTGTAACAGCTGACTTGTCGGACGTTGCTAAGGAAACTTTTCAATTGCAAAATTTGAAAGCTGAGGACGAGAAAATATTATAACCTGTAAGAAATGAGTCAAAGACAAACTCCAAAATTTTTAATTAAAGTCTACATTTGAAATCCAATTTTTACTTCAAAATTTTCGCGACTTTTTTAGAAGCTTAAAATTTTTTTAAATAAAATTATAATTTAAAATTAAATTTTCTGAAATGCCCAGCGAACTGATCAACACGTCCAAGAAAAAGAAAGCGCTGGTTTTGGATGGCTTTATTTATACCGTCCACTCAAAAAATAAATCAGGAACCCGAACGTACTGGCGGTGTCACTTGAAAGATAGTTGTAACGCGCGCTGCGTCACAAATACACCAGGTGAGAGGGAAGAACTAGTAGTTTATAAAAATGGTCGCACTAATCATTTGCATCCTCCAGATCACGTTGAAATTGCAAGAAGGAAAGTAGTAGATCGCATGAAAAAACGAGCAGCAGAAAACCCAACTGAGCCTCCCTTAAACATAGTGCGTAGTGAAGCTGGAAAGGTAAATAATGAAGAGGTTTTGATGACGTTGCCAGAAAGAAATACTTTGCGGAGAACACTTAATCGGGTCCAGAATACACATCGGCCTCCTGTACCTGCAACTTTGCAAGAAATTCGTGTGGAAAACTCCTACACACGAACTCTCGGAGGGGGACCATTCTTGCTTCATGATTCTGGTAGGAACCAGCCTCGACGGATACTTATTTTTTCCACTGAAAGGAACCTTAATATGTTGTGTAACAGTCCAACCATTTTCACCGATGGCACCTTCAAAACAACTCCGAATCAATTTACGCAATTATTTACTGTTCATGCCATTTTCATGAACTTTGTTTTCCCTGTTGTATTCTGTCTTACACAGTAAAAAGATGAAGAAACTTACAGAGAAATTTACCGACAACTACGGCTCCTTGCCGAAGATTTTCAATTAACACTAAATCCCCAAATTTCCATGAGCGACTTCGAATTAGCGAATCTGAATGCACTTCGTGGATCATTTGATGGAATATCAATTCGTGGATGCCTCTTTCATTTTACTCAGAACATTTTTAAGAACGCAGTGAACCGAGGTCTCAGAATACCCTTCTTCGACCTAGAGGACCCAACTATACGTAATCAAGTGAGATATCTTATGGCTCTTCCTTTCATTCCTCTGGAAGATCTGATGGAAACATATGACATGCTGGAAGCTGATTTCGAAGATGAGCGAGTATTGGACTTGGCGGAATATTTCGAAGTAACTTATCTTCGAGGTCGCCCCGCGAGAGGTCGAAGACGAGCAACTCCTCCGAGATACCCACCGCCTACCTGGAATGTGTATCAATCTGTGTTAAATAGACAAGCGCGAACGAATAACAAAGTTGAATCATTCCATTCTCGCTTCCAAAGAATAGTTGTCGCACATCACTTAAACATTTGGCGGTTTATTGGCGAGCTGCAGAAAGAACAACGAGATACAGAAGCAGCTGTCACACAACTACTAGGAGGGCATGGACATCTTAGAGACCCGATAAATTCAACGTATGTTCGAAACCAAAGACGCGTTGAGACGATAGTTGGAAATTACGAAGAATACAAGCAGCAAAACAATGTCCGTACTTACTTGCGGGCGATTGCTAACAATCTCAAGCAAAGGGCGGATGAGACTCGGACAGACTCGGAAGGCGGCGATGATTAGCCACATCATGAACAGACAGCATGTAAAAGTATGAATTTAATTTTTCCCACAAAATAAATATTACCTTGGACCAAAAACTAACGTGGACTAAGTTAACTATTGGTTAAAAAACTATTGGTCCAAAAGGAGGAGTTGCGTTTTGGGCCTTTTCCGGCCCCACCTGGATTTTGCTAAATGTTTCATATTTTCAAAGTACTAGTCTTAGGTAGACTCTGTGCCAAATATGAGACCGATCGGAGCCCATGCAAGGGCGCAGCAGCGCCTCAAACCCAAAATCCTGGAATCGAAAAACAATTATTTTCGTCGACTTTTTCGACTGTTATCACTCTTCCAGCACATGATTCTTATGTATTTTTTTGCGTACTTTTCGTTTCTGGCCTTTTTAAAGGCCTCCGATAAATTTTAAGGGGCCTTATGGCCCATTGTTGCCATTTTTGGCCCATTTTTAGGGGTTTTTTCCATTTAACACATTCAAAACTCAATTTAATCCAAAAACTGTGTACATTTTTGAAAAGTACGTAAAGAAATGAATAAAAAAGGTTCAGTAAAATTTTTTCCTATGTTGCCAAATTTCCGAGAAAATTGGTCCCAAAGTGTCAAAAACGGCAAAAAATCGATAAATCGCCGCGTCTAAGGTTCAAGAAAGTGGAGTACATTTTTCATACTGTACCAGATAACAGCTCTTATCCATCCATACAACATACTAAAATATCATAGTTGTACCTGGATTCCCACGATGTGAAAATTGACCGAGATGTCGATTTTAGCGGCCTTTTTATACTTGAAGGCAGCTCTTTTGAATGTTTTTCGACCTTAGTCACCCTCTATGGGTGTGTACTATATGTATTTTTCTACGTACTTTTCATATCTGGCCATAAAAATGGCTTCCTGTGAATTTTAAAAGGCCTAACGGTCCATTGTTGCCAATTTTCACCAATTTTTAGGGGTTTTTTCAAGTTTACGTGTGTGAAACTTAATTTAATCTAGAAACCGTGTATAATTTCGGAAAGAACGTAAAAAAATACATAGGAATGTGATTTGTACCTTTTCCCTACGTTGCCAAATTTTCGAGAAAAATCGTCCTGAAGCGTCAAAAATGCCAAAAATTGGATTAATCATCACGTCGGAGGTTCCAGGAAGTGAATTATGACATTCATGTGGATCGTGGGACACTTTCTCCACGCATTTTCTGTTCTTCGGTATATTTGGCCTGTAGCAAGCATCTTGAGAACCAAGGATTATCTCGAGGTTACAGGAATAAAGAGGTGAACTGGAGTGAAGGATAAAGTAAAAGCACCTTGAGGGCCCGTTTTGTCAGGTTCATCTACGCCATTACATGTTCCTTGAGATGCATTGCAATTTTCCATTTTCGATACGTTATTTGTAGTGAAAAAAAACTTGAAATTCACTTCCTGGAACCTCCGACGTGATGATTAATCCAATTTTTGGCATTTTTGACGCTTCAGGACGATTTTTCTCGAAAATTTGGCAACGTAGGGAAAAGGTACAAATCACATTTCTATGTATTTTTTTACGTTCTTTCCGAAATTGTACACGGCTTCTAGATTAAATTAAGTTTCACACACGTAAACTTGAAAAAACCCCTAAAAATTGGTGAAAATTGGCAACAATGGACCGTTAGGCCTTTTAAAATTCACAGGAAGCCATTTTTATGGCCAGATATGAAAAGTACGTAGAAAAATACATATAGTACACACCCATAGAGGGTGACTAAGGTCGAAAAACATTCAAAAGAGCTGCCTTCAAGTATAAAAAGGCCGCTAAAATCGACATCTCGGTCAATTTTCACATCGTGGGAATCCAGGTACAACTATGATATTTTAGTATGTTGTATGGATGGATAAGAGCTGTTATCTGGTAGAGTATGAAAAATGTACTCCACTTTCTTGAACCTTAGACGCGGCGATTTATCGATTTTTTGCCGTTTTTGACACTTTGGGACGAATTTTCTCGGAAATTTGACAACATAGGAAAAAATTTTACTGAACCTTTTTTATTCATTTCTTTACGTACTTTTCAAAAATGTACACAGTTTTTGGATTAAATTGAGTTTTGAATGTGTTAAATGGAAAAAACCCCTAAAAATGGGCCAAAAATGGCAACAATGGGCCATAAGGCCCCTTAAAATTTATCGGAGGCCTTTAAAAAGGCCAGAAACGAAAAGTACGCAAAAAAATACATAAGAATCATGTGCTGGAAGAGTGATAACAGTCGAAAAAGTCGACGAAAATAATTGTTTTCCGATTCCAGGATTTTGGGTTTGAGGCGCTGCTGCGCCCTTGCATGGGCTCCGATCGGTCTCATATTTGGCACAGAGTCTACCTAAGACTAGTACTTTGAAAATATGAAACATTTAGCAAAATCCAGGTGGGGCCGGAAAAGGCCCAAAACGCAACTCCTCCTTTTATTGGACAAATTCCAGCAACGGACCAAACAATTGTTGGACCAAACAAAATTGGGTAAAGTGTCTGGCCACCCGTTGCCGCAACGTTTCTTAACAATGTTTCGAGAAACGTTTAGTTGCAACGTTTTTAAAATTGTTGTAAAAACGTTGTGAAAAAGTTTTAAGACGACATTTTTTTAAAGCGTTTTCACAAAGTTATTAAAAACGTTGTAAAAACGCTTCAAAAAACGTTAGTTAAAACGTTTTTAAACAATGTTGTTCTAATGTGTTGCGCAAACGTTGTAAAAGCGTTTTATTGCTCTGTTGTCAAATCGTTTTCGTTTACATTGCTGTAACGTTTGATAAAAAATGTCATAGCATGGCAAAGAGCGCGTGCAAGCAGATGATGTGCTGCAAATCAGAGGGGACACTTTTACACTATTTCAGGTGTTCTCTTTTCTGTTGTTTCTCAACAGATGATTTTCTCCAATCAATATAAGGGAATGCGCGCTCATACAATGTCGCAAAAACATGTATATGTATATACAAAAATAAAAAAAAATTAATTGATAGATAATTAAAAAAATAAAAAAATTATTTAAAAATAAAAAATAAAATAATAAAAATAAATATAAATAAATATAAATAATTAGAAAATAATTTAATACAAAATAAAAATACCAAGTAATTATAATAATAATAAATAATTATAATATAATATAATAAATAATTAAAATAATAATAATTTTACTTTTATAAAATGAATTTTTTTATTCAATTCTTTTTTAATTTTTTTTTCATACTCCTTCCTTTTAAAAACATGGTCTTCCTAATATTATTTTCAGTATCCTTCGTTGCAGAATTATGCACAGAAACGCAAGAATATCATAGCTTTCTATCATTGAACCAGATCTGGGGATGTTTACTAATGTTAAATAACCGATCTTCCTCACCCGAGCGTCCGTGGCTGAGTGGCAGCGACACACGGGCGATCATCGAATTTCAGCAACGTCGGGCGTAGTTAGTGCTTCGATGGGAGCCCGCTTGGGAACCCGGGCGGAGCGCGGCTACTTTCGGACTTAGAGTGAATTTCGGGTGCCTAAGAAACTCTTCTCTGCAGTCCGCATTGAATTCCAAGAGTAAAAATCTGCAGTGCACCTAAAATAAAATTTTTTTCACCGTATTTTTGCAACATTCCCACTATGTTGCTAAAACACATTGTAGACACATTGCCTATTACGTTCATGCGAGCTGACAAAATAGCATGTTGTGGCAACGTTGCCCAACGTAATTTTGCCGGGCGGGTATATTGATTTACCTATCAACTTGGTTTTCAATCGTTTTGCCCCAATAGTAGGGCGGATAAGCATAATTATCGTGCATTTCTGGAAGAAAGCATGAAACTTTCAGGATATCATATTCACCTATAGAAGGTTCAATTTCGCAAGTGAGCCCAAAATTCTGAGGCCATGGGGGCCGGGGGGGCAGGGGGCCCTGATTTCGCTATGTTTTGCCGAATTTTCGCGTTAAGATCATCGTGAGAACGCCGTTAACAATGTAAAATCTGATCAAAACCTGTGTAAACGTCATTAATAGGTTCTCTCAAACAGTATCCTAAAATGCTAGCACTGTCCGATCCCGGAGCACCCCTCAAAATGCCTAAAATTCAAAATGGCGCCCATAATAAGGCCTCCGGAATATCGGTATTTTCACTTGTGCATATCCTGTCATGTGAGGTATCGTTTTCCATGTAATTTTGGTCGCAGATTTCATATTTGAAGTCAAAACAACCCCCCGGTCAAAATTGGTGCCCCCAATCCAAGATGGCGTCCAGATTTGAAAGGCAGGAGGGTGCATTTTTTAAACTTTTACGCGATAAGGCAAGTGATATGTCATTTCCTATGTAATTTTGTTCGTAAATTTCATTACTGAAGTCAAAACAGCCCCCCGGTCAAAATTGGTGCCTCAAATCCAAGATGGTGGCCAAATTTTAAAGGCAGGAGGGTGCATTTTTTCAAATTTTTACGTGATAAGGCAAGTGATATGTCTTTTCCAATATAATTTTGGTCGTATATTTCATTATGGGCCTGTTGCAAACTTTTGCTAGAGCAGAATGAAGAGTTGTTTCCTATAGATAATGCCTCAAAAATCACGATGAGCGCATCGGCAAAGTCTGAAATGCACTCATAAATTCACAATCTGCGTAAGAAATTTGCGTTATTTTGAGCTTCCCGCTTCAAAAACGATACTACTGCACAGGTGAACATTTTGTTAGATGAGTCCCTCCATCGTCGGCAATATTCATCATGGCCGACGCTTGCGCAGTTCCGCGAGTAATTCGAGGAGAGTTCAAGATCAATTAAGGCGGGCGAGGAAAATATAAACGTAAACACGCCGATTGTTATCTGATTTAATCCTGTTCAGATGTTATCTCGTCCCATCACACGTGTTTTGGCGGACTGGCGTCGGCCATGATGAGTATTGCCGCCAATGGAACGGCTCCTCTAACAAAATGTTCACCTGTACCGTAGTATCGTTTTCGAAGCGGGAAGCTCAAAAAACCGCAAATTTCTTAGGCAGATTGTGAAGTTGTGAGTGCATTTCAGACTTTACCGATGCGCTTATCGTGATTTTGGAGGCATTATCTGTAAGAAACAACTCTTAGTTTTGCTCTAGCAAAAGTTTGCAACAGGCCCATTGAAGTCAAAAAAGCCCCCCGGTCAAAATTGGTGCCCGAAGTCTAAGATGTCGGTCAAATTTGAAAGGCAGGAGTGTGAATTTTTATGAGAAAAATAATCACGTGAGATGATAAGAGAGGTAGGTATCAATTCATATACGCATTTTTAGTCAACAAAACTAATCTGAGAAATGTAAAAAAAATCTTTTACACAAAAATGAAACGAGATAATCAAGATGATTGCCATCATGGCTGACAAGTGAAAAATGATGGGCCACTAATAGTGAGGTGTCTCGCTGGTTACTGCACAAAAACTCTGAACTCAATCTCAGACGCCCTAGACTCAGAGGATGAACAATTAATAAGTACCGAAAATAATTTAGAAAACTTTCAGTCGGTTTCAGTTGGTGGGTCTCTACTCCATCGAGTGCGATCGAAGCATAGGCATACGTACGAATCCATTGCACAAACCTATGTTCCATCAAATTGATGAGCAGACACCAATGTTTCTTTGCGTTTTCAAAGTGATGTTAAACGCGCAAAATCCGAGATGATAGCTGTTCTTGCATGCGTTTACTGGTTACCATTCAACCCCTCACATCCATAAAATAGGAACAGCAACTTTATTCTGCACGCTTTTATGTGATCCTTACCTGCAAGAATCTAAAGATAAAGGTTCTTGGAACCTAATCAAAACCATGAACGGATATAAAGAGCTGGAAAAGAGTAAATCGATGGTGAAACTGCTTAAATACTATTTCGGTTTGCGGTGTTGCAGACTTCTTGTCATACTTCCGTTCCTTCATTAAAAAATACTGGAGTCATTTCTTGAAAACTTTGCTTGTTTTCACTCTCTATGTGAGGAATATTCTGTAAAAATGTCATGCCATGATGTTGGTTTGGTCCCCTTTCAAAACATAAAATAGGAGCGAATATTTTGAAATCCTGCAACCAAGATACGCACTTTTGCTGTTTCACCGTCGAAATATTACTCCTCAATGGTAGCGAAAAAAGTGTGACTTTCGAAGACCTCCGTCATCATATATCGAAGGAAAAATTTCCAGCTTTCAAAGTCTTCATTCAATTAGAGAAATTACCCTCGATATCATCAGCAATGAAGTAGGTAACATTAATTTAGGAGCTACTTTTATACTCAACTGTGGATCGGATGAAGTAATCTGGATGCTTGTCTTTGGGGATGGATGAATAAAAACAAGGAGCTTCATCCTATTTTAAGTGACTTGCCTCCAGCTTCCGGAATCCCCGCTTAAAATTATCCGGTGTAATTGTAAGAAAGGGAGTGACACCATGCTGTACCACCAAGAAAATAATATTTTCGTTCTTACACTCATGCAGAAGTTCTGAAGACTCCAACTGTAAAAACTTACAGAACCGTAGGAGGAAGATCCTGAAGAGCGTCACTGGGAATGTGAATCAGCATGTGTTGATTAGGATTTTCTCCTATACTGACTGGAGAGGGTACGGCAGGTGCGTCGTGTGAAATGTCCTTATCTTTATTGAGAAATTATATGGGCTTAAAAATGAATAAAATAGCTCATTATAGATGCTCCTGTTAACATCATTCCTACCGTGCACTATGGTCTGGGGGCGCCGAATTGTGGCCATAAATCAGGAAATGATCAGAATATCATGAAATTTGGTGTACTTATGTTTTTTGGGTCGCTGAATTCAAATTTGACCTTAGTTTTACAAAATTCTTAAATCCAAGATGGCGGCAGGCCCTTGAAACCAAAAAATTAGAAGAAAAGCCAAAATATGATTAGAATACCAAATTGAATGTCAGTTTAATGTTTTGAAGGTTGTCTCACTATAATATGAAATCTATTTTTCAATGATCAAGAGGTTATCAGGGCAGAAGCCCCAAAAATACGTATTTAATCCAGAAAAATAAGAGGAGAAGAAATGATTGAAATTGAATCAAGTCAGTACTATGTTTTTCGGTCTATTGATCCTGACTGGAGCGTAAGTTAAAAAAATTGCACATTCAATATGGTGATATTCGTGTTAGCAAGACATATGGCATTAGCCCTTTAGGGCGCCCCCTCCCCGAACCAAAAATTGTCCCTAAAAATTTTCATTTCTAGCGATTTTTTAAAAATAATTTACTCTTTGATCATCAAACCCTGCTAGCAAAGTTTTCTAGATATACTCAATACTACTTAGACCTAAATAGCTTTGACATTCTTATACTCATTGGAGGCTGTCAACCATTCTGCGCTGATTTTCATGGTTAGAATTATTATAAAGATTCTAGGCCTAATGAATCGTGGCCAAAAATCCGATTTTTGAAAGTACTAAAATCTGGCAATCGAGCATATAATCCTTATCTACATCCTTTAGTAGGTGTGAAATGACCTATCAAATCTTATGTAATTGTTTTTACGATCAGATATATGGTGGCGAACTTCACATCCTCCGAGGTAAGTAAACAAACGTGAGAATTTAAAGTGCACGTTATCGTGTATTGCCTTGTGTCGTTTTGTGATAAGTTGGCGTAAATCCCCGATCAAATATGGACAAGAAAGGTGAAAGTAAGTACTTTTTGATGGTTTAATCGTTTTTATTATTAAGATTAATTTTATGACCACCATGAGACTCCAAAGTTTTGTCCTAATTTAGGCAAAAAATTGCCTTCACCTTAAGTTTTAGTTATCACTAACACGAGCTAACACGTTCTTATCAGTGCAAGAATGTAGCTCATAATGTTCCTCTAACAGCATATCATAGGTTTTTTTGCATCTTTTTGCCTCTGGGGCCTTCAGACCCAGACCCAGATCAGACCCTAAAACCTTGCGGATTACCATTCTCGGGTTGCCTAGCCAGAAATTGAACTCGGAACCTGTTGATCTTAAAGCCAGCACTCCAACCACTACGCACCACAGCGGGCCGAGTTAATAAATTTGTATTATGTATACAGGCTGAAGAATAAAAAAAAAAACCTAAGTTTTATCCACCATTTGTCGTTTTTCCGGAGAAAATATTATTTTGCTTAAAAATGAGGTTTTTTGCAAAAAAAATTTATTTTCCGGAAATCTGGCAAGTGCTGGAAAAAAACTGATATCATTTTCGGATTCAGCAGCCAAAAATACATATGAATCACCCTATATCAAACGTTGACCTTGTCTCATCTCTCTTATCTCCTTCTGCAATGAAATCAGATTGCGCAGAAAATCGTATAAGTCCTTCACTAAAATGACCAAAAAAGGCCCCAGACGCAAAAATACGCAAAAAAACCTGTGATATCCTGTTAGAGGAACATATGAGCAACATTTTTGCACAAATGAGAACGTGTTACCTCGTGTTACTGGTAACTAAAACTTAAGGTGAAGGCAATTTTTTGCCTAAATTAGGACAAAACTTTGGAGTCTCATGGTGATCATAAAATTAATCTTAATAATAAAAACGATTAAACCATCAAAAAGTACTTACTTTCACCTTTCTTTTCCATATTTGATCGGGGATTTACGCCAACTTATCACCAAACGACACAAGGCAAGACACGATAACGTGCACATTAAATTCTCACGTTTGTTTACTTACCTCGAGGATGTGAAGTTCGCCACCATGTATCTGATCGTAAAAACAATTACAGAAGGTTTGATGGGTCATTTCACACCTACTAAAGGATGTAGATAAGGATTATATGCTCGATTGCCAGATTTTCGTACTTTCAAAAATCGGATTTTTGGCCACAATTCGGCGCCCCCAGACCATAGTGCCGTGGACGGCCAAACTGATCACCCTCTTAATTATCTCGTATCATTTTTGTGTAAAAGATTTTTTTTACATTTCATTCAGATTCGTTTTGTTGACTAAAAATGCGTATGAATTGATACTTACCTCTCTTGTCATCTCACGTGATTATTTTTCTCATAAAAATTCACACTCCTGCCTTTCAAATTTGACCGACATCTTAGACTTCAGGCACCAATTTTGACCGGGGGGCTGTTTTGACTTCAATAATGAAATATACGACCAAAATTACATAGGAAATGACATATCACTTGCCTTATCGCGTAAAAGTTTAAAAAATGCACCCTCCTGCCTTTCAAATCTGGACGCCATCTTGGATTGGGGGCACCAATTTTGACCGGGGGGTTGTTTTGACTTCAAATATGAAATCTGCGACCAAAATTACATGGAAAACGATACCTCACATGACAGGATATGCACAAGTGAAAATACCGATATTCCGGAGGCCTTATTATGGGCGCCATTTTGAATTTTAGGCATTTTGAGGGGTGCTCCGGGATCGGACAGTGCTAGCATTTTAGGATACTGTTTGAGAGAACCTATTAATGACGTTTACACAGGTTTTGATCAGATTTTACATTGTTAACGGCGTTCTCACGATGATCTTAACGCGAAAATTCGGCAAAACATAGCGAAATCAGGGCCCCCTGCCCCCCCCCCCCGGCCCCCATGGCCTCAGAATTTTGGGCTCACTTGCGAAATTGAACCTTCTATAGGTAAATATGATATCCTGAAAGTTTCATGCTTTCTTCCAGAAATGCACGATTCTGGGAACTTTTTCCCCTTATCCGCCCTACTACAAGTCGTTAAAAACCCACGGCGCGGCGACACGACTATTCCTTCCATCGTGAAATCACCCTTATAGAATTGGAGGGCACTAACTTGCTTTAGAGGGAACAAATAGTCGTCTTTTGTTTTGCCGTCGGTCGCTTACCGATGGCATCGCTGTGAATGTGACTGATAGTCACACCCTCTTTCACTACCCAATCATAGTAAACTTGACTTTCTTATGAAAACAGAGGACGAAAATCGCTCGCAATCACTCCATCGACACACTCTGGACTCAGATGACGAAGGCGGCTGATGGCGCACAGTGGAGTATTATACCCGAAAAGCTGGCGGAAAGTCCAAAAAAAAATGTGGTAAAAGCTTGGTAAAACAGGTAAATAACCCAAGTAGCATGAATTGCAATTTCATTGCAACGGATTGTGAGTTGATTGCAATTTTTGCTTGTTACCTATACGTTCATTTGAAGGCGCTGAAAAAGTTGCAATTTTATTGGAATGAACTTGCAAGAAATGTAGGTTATGCTTGTTGCCTAACCTTCTTTTTCAAGGCACTACCTATAAAGACTGCAATTTCGGTGCGATCATGTTGAAACAAATCCATGCCATGTGCCTGGCATCCAATTTTCTAGTTGTTTCAAAGTTTCTTCGACTTAAATGTCTCACCTAACCCATATAGCCCGACATATTTTGAAAATATTGTCACCTTTATCAAAATATTTTCATGGTAATATTGTAATTAAAATATTTTCAAAATATTTTGAAAATATTTTTAAAACATTTTAAAGGAATATTTTGAAAATGTTTACAAAACATATTTTTAAAATAATTCAAAAATATTGCCTGTAAACATGCATGTTAAAAATATTCCTTAAGAAAGTTTTGAAAATATTTTAAAAATATTTTTTGAAAATATTTTTAAGTTCTCAAGTTAGTATGTGGTGTAATTTACACCGGTGTAAATTTGGTGTAAGTACCTATTACGTGATATCGAAAAAAAAAATCAGACAAAAAAAATATGAAAAAAAAAATAACACGAAAAAAAATAAATAATAGGCAAAAGAAAGAAGCCTGAGAAAAACGGCGTTAATCAAATCTATGATGAAAGTTGAGCCGCGCACTGACGCAATGCATGCTATAACAGCCTTAACAGGCGTGATTTCAACCCAACTCACCATCAGCTCCCTGTGGCTCAGTGGAAGAGTACTCCGCTATGACATTCGCGGGTCGGGTTCAAGCCCACTCAAGGGCGTTCGGTATTTTATGCTGCTAAACGTCGTAGGACATTAGGTAAGTATGGGTTCGAATTATTCTAATTTCCCCGGAAAATTTAGGGGTTGAAATTCAAAGGTCGTCAATATTGAAATTTCTTTGCAAAAAACTTTTTTACAATGAGGGGGTCAGATGTTGTAAAATAATTGCAATTTTCTTGCAAAAAAGTTGAAATCATCTGGAAATTTTATTTCATTTAAATTGCAACTTTTTCGTTGCAAAATGCTACTTGGGAATGATTCTCTGATATCTACTGCATGACATTGTGACAACAGAATCCGCTTATCACTACTGGATGGTCGAGGAAAAAAGGGTAAACCCAGCGGTTTCGCGCGCATCTTAGCTCTAGTTCAGTATTGTTTACGTTCAGCTTTTCAATCAAAGTGTGTATGCAGTAACAGGTACAAGCTACATCTGCAGGCTTATTGGCAGCCATTATTTATAGTAAGTAGTCCCTTTTTACATATATATTACTATAATTAGAAATTTGATTGTCTGTTTTCAAGCAATAATCACGTACTTCCGAATTTTGGATCCTATATATATTTTTCAGGTCAATAATGTGAGCCTCAGCATTAAATGGAAGTCTTATGACACTTCTAGAGTTCTTTGTATGTGATTCACACAGATTTGATTTGCGACGTCGCAACTGATCGTGACTGGTGGTCTAGCTCAGTTTGAAAAACTAGGCTCCGCCCATTTCTAATGGCAGCAACGGAACAAAACATGAATGATTGCGCAGTCATGGCGACAAACTGCGATTGATCGCGGAATAAAAGACGACTAATCTCAACCTTGATGAAAAGAGGGAACAGAGAGCGCATAAGAGTCGAGGGAAGCGAGCTGCGATCATAAAGTACCTACAATAAAGTCGCAATGTTCTGGAGCGCCGATGAAGTCACTCTATAAGGCTGTTTTGTCCAATACTCCTGAGACTAGTGTGCGGCGACTGGCGATGCCGTATCCCAAGTAGCTCGCGAAAAATAGCGATTTTATCGGTTAGTTATCGCGATTATATCGGTTGGTTATCGCGATTATATCGGTAGCGATATATTGAGATATTGTCGCATCAAAAATCGCAATATATGGCGATTAAATCGCTACACATCGCAATTTTTGGTTCGATAAAACCGTGATCAATTTTTGTCGATTAAATCGAGATTAAATCGCCACTTATCGCGATTTTTATTTCGAAAATTTCGCGATTGATTGTCGGGCGATAAACACGCGATTTTATTGCGATAAGATCGAGGATAATCGCTCAGATGTCGATGATCCTGGCGATTTTATCGCCGATAAAATCGCAATATAAAGCGATTTTTCCGTTGAGAAATGCTACTTGGGATGCGCGGGGTCCCAGCTCCTGTCTTATTCGCTCAGAAAATACAGGTATAAAATTTATTTCATACAAATCTGGAGTGTTGTACATTTTTTAATTTCTTATGACTTCGGTGAACACAATTTGCCAAAATTCGCGGAAATAATGCGATTGATTTAAATGAATAAATCCCGAAAACCACTCGCAGCCCGCGATTCTCCCATAAGCCGCCGTGTTAAAAAATGCCGAACGGTTCCCATATGGTTCCCACTTTCCAGCGAACAAGGGGCTCGGAATGGCCCGTTCATGGATTGACTTCATCTAGGGCTGTTCAATCGGTTGTCGGTAAGCCACCGAAACAGTTCCGTTAAGAAAAAGTTACGATAAGAGCGCTCTTACCGATAGCGATCAGAGTTTTCGGAGCTGGCGAAAATAAGCTGTTGCCAATTGTACATCTATTTAACGCGCCGCCGCGCCAGGCAATCTGATAAACCGACACACGGGGCAACAATGTATTGAGTGCGAGCTCTCAAAACTCCGATAAGGCCGGCTGTTGTCGATATCATGGCCACTGTCGGTACTGCCGCCAGTTTCAATAAGAGACGATGTCGATAGTGTTCCGGCAAGAATTCGTTTGAACACCCCTAACTTCATCGGCCGGCGCTCTAATACATTGCGACTCTACTGTACTCAATGACTGCGATCGAGCATCGAATCGCTCCGCTGAGCCCATCGTTGAGGCCTAGATACACACGGCGATTAATCGCCGCGATTTGTTTGGTTCGGGTCGCAAACGCTCAATGCAAACAATCAACAGAGGCCGTCAGTGCGATTACGTTTACACCTAGCGATTAATCGCCGCGATCAGCGCTGATTGTTTATGTTTTTATATCCTTAAAATGGTCAATATTTTATTTAGTTGATCATGTAAAAACGTTGATAACAGGAAAGTCGCAAGTACTGTGCATAGTTGCCGTATTACCTACTGTATGCCTTTTTTTTAAATATGAATGAAGACTCGCCCAACAGAATAGTGTTTCCTATTTCTGAAGTTCTGGTACCTTTCTTGAATAATAAGTGGTTGAACTAAAACATAATGAATTTTTACGTCAAATGGTAAAAATAAACTTGCATCCACTCTGTAAGACTTATCGACGAGCAACACGAAGAAATAAACAAATACGCATGTGGACCAACATGTACTGATGGATTTCGCATCCATCAAGAATAATCAGGACTCAACAAATGCATCTACTCGCTCAGAAAGTAGGATTGAATCCTTTTTTGGATTCAATCGCGGCGATTGGAGAAATTCCGAAAATTTCACTCGCCCGTCGCGGCGATTGACCGAATACACCTGCTTTTAAACGCCGCGTGTACCCATCTAGGCCTTTAAGAGGGTGAGTTGGCCCGTATCCTGGACACGCAGCGCCCCCCCTCCCACACCTCAAACAGGAATCCTTTGACCCGGAAAAAAACTTGTTATCTTCTAGGGTGGCTACTTGCAACTTTTTTCGTCAGGATGAAGTTTTTGCGAGATTCGGAGGAAGGCATACCAAATAGCCTGCTCCATAAATTGAAAATATAACAATTCAGACTTACATATACGGTGTTGGTACCTAATCTTTCGAGTTGAAACGATACTCTCTCGACAAAAGCTTTTCCAAACGGAACGTTTGGCTTTAACAAAATGGTTGCTGCAATTTGGACTTACATTGCCGGGAGGTTTCACAATCATTGAAGCAGTCTGAGTGTCTGAATCATCTAAAAACGATGGTTCTTCAAGGGTCCAATTGGTGGATTCAAACATCTGTCAACAATTAGCGAAGAGTGTAATGAGAACAAGAATAAAAAATGTATAGAAGAAAATAAAAAAAGAAAGAAAAAACCACCAGTTTCTTAAAAATCAGTCTTTAGAAATTGCCAAAAGGTACTCGGGCAAGTGACTGGACATTTTAGGTGAGCTTTTGCGCAAATCCTAAAATAAAGAATGGAGAGCAGATATTAATAAAGGGATTCCTTTGTATTTTTTAATTAACACCATTAATATATCTTGAGGCCGACTGAGCCTTGCAAAAAATTTGATAAGTATCGTGAGATTTATATCGGACGCACGGTCTAACTTCGGAGTGCATGACGGCAGACGCCAGTTGCCTTGGCCTCATCCCGCCCGGAAAGGATGAATGCGAGTTCCGCAACCGTTGTGTTGTTCCGCCGCAACGTTTTTTAACAATTTTTAGAAAAACGTTTAGTTGCAACGTTTTTAATTTTGTTATCAAAACGTTGTGAAAAAGTTTTATGTCTGACATTTTTTTAAAGCGTTTTTACAACGTTATTAAAAACGTTGTAAAAACGCTTTTAAAAAACGTTAGTTAAAACGTTGTTAAACAATGTTGTTCAAATGTGTAACGTTGTAAAAGTTTATCTGTTTATTGCTCTGTTGTCAAATCGTTTTCGTTTACATTGCTGTAACGTTTGATAAAAAATGTCATAGCTTGGCAAAGCACGCGCGCAAGCAAATGATGTGCTGCAAATCGGAGGGGACACTTTTAAACTGAAATTTAAGGTGTTCTCCTTTCTGTTGTTTCTCAACAGATGATTTTCTCCAATCAATATAAGGGAATGCACTCTCATACAATTTCGCAAAAATATGTATATACATATATATTTATTTGTATATAAAAAAATAAAATAAGAAAAAAAAAGTGACATTTTCCGAGAAAATTAAGTTAGGAGTAGTTTTCATCTCAACAAACTCTCCTTTTTCCCTTTTCTTGAGTTCATCTACATCGACGGTGAAAGTCGGCAATCACATAACTCGGTTTGCGACGTCGCAGACTTCCTGTCATACTTTATTTTTTAAATGGGAAACTACTCAACGGCAATTCTTTAAAACTGTCATGATTTTTCTTCTCAATGCGAAAAAAATTCTGCAAAAACTTCAAGAAATAATATCAATTTGTTCTCCTTTAAAAAAATGACGTAGAGGCGGAGATTTTCAGACACCGCAAACGAGTTATGTGATTGCCGACTTTCACCGTCGACATGCGACTTAATGCGTTTCTATTAAACGCAGCCCAATTAAAATCCCTTTCCTTTCTCAAAGAAAAAGAAGAAAAGAAAAGTTAAATTCAACGTACAGATGTGAAAAAATGTAAAAACCTGCTAAAAATAAGTGTAATGTTAGCATATTGATAGCAATGTGCTAGTATTAAGTTTTCAGTAGGGAGAATATGACGACTTTGCCAGGTAAAAAATCGAACAGCGTTGCACGATGGTGCAGAAAAATACAAATTAAATTACAGTGTTGTATAGGGATTATTGTTCAATATGGCAACGTGTAAGGAAGAAAGTATTGCATGTTGCCCCTTCAATAATCGGGTTATGCAATGGTGTAATATAGCCCCTTCAATCTGCGGTTTATGCAATGGTGTATTTTTCAAGATGGCGCAGCAGCGTTGCCGGACGGTGCACTTAAATAAATGATTTATTTATTGGTGTAATTTTGCAACATCGTATTTTACAGTGTTGCCAGATGGGGCGAGAAATTAGTTAATTTTTTTATACAATGTTGCCAGATTGTGCAAAAAAATTCGGATTTTCGGACTTTTAAAAATTTTCGGTTTTGGAAGACCGTATCTAACAGTATGGGTCTGGTATCGGATACTGGAGAGTAGGGTCTGATCCGGGAAATTGAAAAATTTTCGGAAAATTACCCTCGTCCGGTCCGCCGCGGACGGATGCGATTCTTTTCCAGTA
The DNA here is from genome assembly GCF_918797505.1 of Bemisia tabaci. Classification (NCBI taxonomy): domain Eukaryota; kingdom Metazoa; phylum Arthropoda; class Insecta; order Hemiptera; family Aleyrodidae; genus Bemisia; species Bemisia tabaci. The sequence continues at coordinate 38,474,603 of NC_092793.1, forward strand.
TCGCAGATCGGAAAACTGTACTGACCGAATTTTGATACGACTTTTCGTTTCCGAGATTTCGGACTTGTAAAATTTTCGGCTTCGAAAGACCGTAAATTACAATATGGGGCTGGTATCGGAGACTGGAGATTAGGGTCTGATTCGGTAATTTACATTTTTTTAGTAGTGTGCGCTTGGAAATGCGTATCGAAACCTTATGTTTTGCGATGAGCAACTGGGATTGGGTATTTTAATGTTCAGATTGATGAATCAAAAATTTTTTATTTTTTTTTTTTTTTTTTTTATTTTTTTTTTTGTTGATATTTACAGTTAAAGTTACAATTTAAAACAGTTCGCGTTCGAGAAACGCAAACGCGTTTAGAAAACGTACACGTTTTCTAAACGTACGCGTACGTTTTCTAAACGTGCGCGTTCTAAAAACGTGAGGGTTGTCAACCACAAACATCGATTCCTTCTCCTTCTCCGAACTTTAAATCGACACTTATGTCATCGACTTTCCGATTGTTATTTTTCCGGGCCATCCTGATGAAACGGAACTTGCAGTCGGATGAAAGGTACTAGGAGTACAGGTACGGAGCGGAGCAAATAAGCGCCAGTAAACTCAAGATGAATAGAAGAACGTCCGTCAAGGTAGAGGGTGCGCATTTGATTTCCTGACAGACCGGGCACATTGTGATGTTTGCTTCGGATGAGTTTTCCGCTACCGTTGTGGAATTCACTCCAACAACAGCAATGATGATGGTGATGAGAATTATTTTATCAATCATGATTTCTTCCTTGTGATACTGAGAGGAGAATGCATACTATTTATACGAAATCCTTACTATCGATTCAACTGTTGTGACTCGCGTCCACTCCTGTGTTCACTAGTCGAGTAGCAGCAATTCGGTTTCTATATATGATGAAATGAGATTTTTGTTGCACAAATGTGTTCGAGCCCAATTATAAAAACTAGTCATAAAGGAACGATAAAACGCGGGTTTGCCGCGCCATTCATATTTTAAAATTTCCAAAATCGCTTCTAGCGCGCGAACGCACTCTTAGTCACACACGTGGGTGCGCCTGTGATGATTTGGGTCCACTTGTGAATACAATAACGCAACAAGTTGCGCCCTGAGACCGATTTCCAGCTCGTACGGTACTTCGAACAAACTCACAAACACGCATTCTTCAAAGCTCATTCGCTTAATCGCGTATTCGAACAATGGAAGGGCAGACATTTTATTTTTAGGTAATGTTTTATTAGCAGGAAGTTTTCGACGGTCATAGAGCGTCCCGGACTTCTGGGGAGCGGAAGGATTAGGTCTTTTTCAGAGAGCCGCTCTCCTCTCTCTGGTGTACAATACTATGCGAATCGCACTCAAAAGTCTGCATATCTTCCAGTCCCGTTCGTCTACTTTCTTGTACCCCTGCTTTAAGAAGTACATTATTTCATGCTCGTCTGCGACACGTTCTAGGAGATGGTAAAATCTTTCCGTTATCTCAACTAACCCATAACACCCGACGGGATCGGAAGTGTCTATTGAGCTGAGTTTAAGATGGTGGAACAACTTGTCAGGAAAAAGGAGTCTGGCAAACTTGTTCAAAAGCTCTGCTCGTATTCCTGGAATCTTGAAAGAGAGAGCCTCATATACCGTGTCCAAGGTGTTCATCGCTCTAATCGATTGTGATTTGAGGGTTGGAGCGTCCATACTTGACGAGTTCTTGTTTTGAAATGATCGATCACACTTCCTCGACACTATTTATACGTTCCCTGACTAAATTGTTAATTTTTCCCACTAGTATGAAAGCGTAGTTTTATATTACTACTAAAAATTATGACTACACAGTTTGTCCGAGTGTAATCGAGTCTGGTGATTAGCAAATACTACTATATTTACTTTGATTTAAATTACGACGACACAGTTTGTCCGAGTGTAACCGAATCTGGTGATTAAGAAATACTACTATATTAACTTTGATCTAAATCATGACTACACACTTTCTCCAAGTGTAACCGAGTTTGGTGGTGAACGAATACTACTACTATATTTACCCCGAGGTAAATTATGACTTTACAGTTTCTTTTCACTCGGTTATGAAAAGTGTAAATTTGTCTCCGAGCGAAAGTCCGTCGGTCTAGGTTTTTGATGACATTAGAAAACCTCGAGTTTAAAATAGTTTTCACTTGTTCACTCTGAAATCTTTTCAATGAACAGAATCTAGCAGACGTAAAAATAGTATAGATTTTCTGTTGTGACAAACTCAGAAAACTTAGAGCTTAAAATAGTATCACTTGTTCGCTCTGAAATTTTCTCAGGGAACAGAATCTAGCAAACGTAAAGATAGTGTAGATTTTCTGTGGTGACAAACTCAGAAAACCCCGAGCTTAAAATAGTATCAGTTGTTCGCTATGAAATTTTCTTAGTGAACGGAATCTAGCAAACGTTAAGATAGTGTAGATTTCCTTTTCTTACCGACTCGGAAAACGTAGAGCTTAAAATAGTATCTTTATCATGGCTGCTCAAGAACAAACACAACAGATTGTTGAAACTTTCATCCAATGTGATATTTGTGATGAATTTTATAAACAAGGTGAAAAGCACAAACACTGTGCGGAACAAATTAAGGAGGAGGAGGGTATCAACGATGAAACGCATATTAAACAGGAGCACAGCGCGCTCATCCATTGTGATCTTTGTGATGAGTTTTATGCGGAGGGAGAGAATCATGAGCAATCTCCCGAACATATTGAAAATATGTCCACCATGAAGGACACCTCATCACCTACCGACAACGATGAAAATCAAGAATATCGTATGTTCACTTTGTTTGTTTTCCATTACCCAGTCTCTGGTCATAGGAAGTCGCTCTGCCGGGTATCAGAGCGTGAAAATGGTGAAGGGTTCTCACCCTCTCTCTACTCAACTCCTCTTTTTTATCAATCCCTCACCTTTTTCCATGTTTTTAGTTTTTCTTTTTCACACCTCTAAAGTCGGTAACTAGTCACCTGTAACCTTCTCTCTACACTATCACACTAGTCTAAAGTTGGCTGCAGGTGCTTAGACACAAAGCCATAAAACAACAGAAAAAAAAAAAAAAAAAATCAAGAATATTGTGACACGTGCAAGATCTCATACCATAAAAGAGAAAAACATGAAGAATCTGCAAGTCACATAAGAAATTTGTTTGAGACTAAAGTACCGATTGTTCAAGTTGAGACTGCTTGTCAAAGTAGGTTGAAAACATTTTTCATCACGAACCTCCAACCGGAGATTCTCATCATCGATGACTACCTACTATCAGCTAAAGACCTCGTGATTGGAAAAATTAAAGAAGAACTCACCGACGAGGCATTGAAGGTAAATATACTAGTTTACGCAGAATACGAGAAAGCTGATGATAAAGATAAGGAAGGAATGCAGTTGAAAAAGTTTAAGACTAAAAACGAAGCTGTTTTCGCGTCAACGGATCTGGACGAGTATTATGAAAAGTTCAGGGCCAAGATCAATAAAGAGTCATTCGATTTTCACATGAACGGATCCGGTTGGTAGCTGAAGAAGATACAGGGTATGGAGCTACGTGTCAACCGCTATTACGCGTTACATCGAGGAGGAACGTACGTTAAGGTGCCATTTTCGACGAAGCATGTTGTCAATGTAAATAACGGTGAATATAAGGATTGTTTCTTCTTCGCAATGTTGGCAAAGTTCGTCCCGACGGAAGAGAAGTATAAATATGATCCGGCTAAATATGTAGATATACTCAATCATTACGATTTCTCGGTCGTTCGATTCCCCACGAGCATAGATGATATTATCAAATTCGAGAAAAGGAACAACGTATCGGTCTCGGTATTTGGGCTCCATGAGAGTTTGGTGTCCAACAAGAAAAAGTATACAGTTTACCCAATTAAAGTTGCCGACCCGGAAAAAGAGGACCACACCAACCTACTATGTCTCTCAACCCCCGTACCTTTCAGTTACCATTATTGCTGGATCAAGAACTTTGAACAACTTGTACGTAAACAGTTGAGAAAACATCAACATCGTATCTACATCTGCAAGAAATGCTTTACGTACAAGTACTCGATGGAGCAACTGAATCAACATAAAGTTCATTGCTCTTTGGTAAGCCAAGACGCATTTCTAGCCTCATTTCCCGACGAGCGATACCTCAAGTTCAAAAATCACCATAAGGAAATAAAACATAATTACATAATTTATGCAGACTTTGAAGCCTACTTAGAAAAAAACTCATGGTGACTCGGAGCATCCAGCGTCTGCGTATAGGCGGCACATCTCAAATTCTTACGCTTACCTCCTCGTCACGGAGGATCCCGAATTTAAAATGACGGGACCGAAATTATACCGTGGCGAGGAGGCACATATCAAACTTCTGGACGATATAATTACTCTGGTAGGAAGAATCAGTAAGAGTTACAATGATAAAGAGGGAAAAATAATCATGACACATGAAGACCGGGCCTCATTTGAAGCGGAAAATAGGTGTGGACATTGCGAGGTGGATTTCTCACAACCAGGTATCGTAAAGGTAAGGGATCATGACCATCAAAAGAGAGCGTGAGGGAAAACAGGGTCCAATTATCGAAAAGCCTTATGTTCAAATTGCAATCTTATTTTCCGGCATGAAAAATGTGTTAGAGTCGTCCTGCACAATGGTAGTAGGTACGATTTCCACGAGGTAGTGCTGGCTCTGAACAAGTATCCTCATCGCGTCGACATAATACCACACACGGAGGAAAATTACATCAGCATGACGGTCCATCTGGGTAACAGGTTTTCGATCAAGTTCATCGACTCGTTCCGTTTCCTCCCCGCGTCGTTCGATAAACTGGTTCAGACGATCCCGCGCAAATCCTTCGTTCACACGAGGAAGCTCACTCGCACAGACAATGAGTTCGATATGGTTTGTCGGAAAGCTCCGTTCCCGTACGATTACGTTGACAATCCAGCCAAGCTGAACGAGACACGTCCACCACCGCGAGAGGCTTTCTTCAACACCCTGACTCAAACGCACAGCACCGAAGAGGAATACGAACGGTTCCTCCAAGTGTGGCAAACTTTCAATTTCCGTAATCTCGGTGAGTATTCAGATTTCTACTTGCGACTTGACGTGTGCCTCCTCAGCGATGTGTTCGAGGAGTTCCGACTCTTTGGGATGAAAAACTATGGTTTCAACTGTGCCAACTACTTAACGCTCCCCGGTTTCGCTTTCGACTCCTTCTTAAAAATAACTAAAGCGAAAATCCAACTCTTCAATGATATGGATATGGTATTCATGATTATGAGCTCGATCCGAGGCGGGATAACACAGGTGGTGAAACGGCACGCTCTCGCAAACAATCCTTTGATACCGGATCAGTTTGATTCTAAAATACCAGTGAACTATATACAATACTCAGATGTGACGGCACTGTACGCACACACCATGAGAAAACATCTGTCCTACGATAACTACACTTGGGTCCCGGAAGGAGAAGAGTTGTTAACTCTGGCGAAAACTATTATCAACCATCCCGACGACGCTCCTTTCGGGTTCATACTCGATGTAGATATTGAATATCCAGAACACCTCCACGACCTACACTAGGACCTTCCGTTCTTGTGCAGGAACGAAATACCACCATCGGGAGCCGGGAAATCAACGAAACTATTGACGACTCTAGCTAATAAATACAACTATGTTATCCACTATGTAATGTTGAAAGAAGCGCTCGGTCAAGGATTAAAACTCGTGCGCGTCAACCGGGCCATCAAATTCCATCAGGCTCCTTTCTTGGCACCCTTCATCGAGCTGAACGCCCGGTTGAGACGGGACGCTACGAATCCGTTCCACCAAACGCTCCTGAAACTATGCAGCAACGCTTGCTACGGAAAATTTATCGAGAACCCGTTGAAGCGAAAGAATATTAAATTGGGTACAAACAGCAGACAGATACTGAAAGCCATCTCACGGGTCGATTTCGTAGATCGCACGATTTTCGCAGAAGAATTGGTAGCAATCCATTTACGGAGAACAGAGGTCGTCATAGACAGACCAGTGATTGTTGGTTTTTCAATCTTAGATCTGAGTGAAGTACACATGTATCAATTCCACTATAATCACATGCTTAAGAAGTACAATCCCGACCAAGTTCAACTTCTCTATATGGATACGGACTCGTTCATTTACGAGTTGACTACACCGAACGTCTACGATGATATGATGTCAGATCTACACATGTACGACACCTCCAACTTCCCAGAAGGACACCAATGTCGCAGCGCGACAAACCGTAAAATAATGGGTAGTTTTAAGGATGAAACGGGAGGAACACCCATTGCTGAGTTTGTCGCGCTATGACCCAAAATGTACGCTTATCGTTTCAGCGACGGTGAAACGGAGAAAAGGGCAAAAGGGATATCAACAGCAGCTTTAAAATCAATTAACTTTAACAACTTTCTCACCACATTGCAGGATCCTGAATCGAGAATGAGCGCCCCGATGTGCAGGATCGGGGCGCGGAAACACCAACTATACTCATTCGAAAGCACAAAAAGAACTCTCTCCGCACGGTGCTCCTGAACTCACTTTAAATGCGACTTTGTTGTACATCAAAAATTGAGGTTGGAGGTTGTAGTGGAGTACTCCCTGATGGGTTTTTGGGCAATTTCGAAATAGGTTGTCGGAGCTCCTGGAAAAATAATCGCATTTTTGTGGTTTTTTAGGGGTAAAATAGGAAAATTGGCCTCGGGGCGACAAATTAAACCCCCTCTCCCTCATCCTTGCCCTGACCGATCTGAATTTTTAGTATGTTTTCACCTAGTATAAGATGTGACTTTTCTGAAATTTTCATGCCCATACACACAAAAATTTCAGATAAGATGTTCAAAGGATTGACTGCAACAGGGATAAGGTTTGGGGGGTGGGAGAAAGTTCTCAAATTCTACTTTCTGGTGATGGAGTAGATTTAAGAACTTTCTGTCAACCCGAACCGCTCGTTTTCCCCCGACTCATCGCTTTATCCGGCCTCTCTATTTGAGTTAGCTGCATCCATCAAGTAAGTAATGGCATAATTTTCATGGTACCTAAATGCATAGAGTACAGAAGAACCGTAATAACCAATTCTGAACGAAATAAAAATCCAGCGCTTGAGGTTGCAACGCGATTTGGGTCATTTTGACGAATTTTAAATCGAAAGCTGGCAACACTGCAACTCTAAATTGCTCAAATATGTCTTTTCTAATCGAAAGCTCTCAGCTTGCACATTCCTAGTGAAATTTTGAATGGAAATCACACTTCGAAACCTTCATTTTATCATGAAATTCGATATTTTGGCGTTCGCAACTTGGCAACGCTGCCGCGGGGGGCAAAGAATTTTGTATGAGCGTGAAAATTTCAGAGAAGTCACATCTTATACCAGGTTAATACATACTAAAAGTTCAGATCGGTCACGGCAAGGATGAGGGAGAAGAGGTTTAATTTGTCGCCCCATGCCCAGTGTGCTATTTTACCCTTAAAAAACTACAAAAATTCGATTATTTTCCAAAAAACTCAAACACTCTACTTCGATATTGGCCAAAACCCCATCAGGCAGTACCGTGCTACAACTTACAATGTGAATTTTTGATTTTGAATGGAAATCACACTCCGAAACCTTCATTTTATCATTAAATTCGATATTTTGGAGTTCGCAACTTGGCAACGCTGCCGCGGGGGCAGAAAATTGTGTATGGGCATGAAAATTTCAGAAAAGTCACATCTTATACTAGGTGAAAACATACTAAAAATTCAGATCGGTCAGGGCAAGGATGAGGGAGAGGGGGTTTAATTTGTCGCCCCGAGGCCAATTTTCCTATTTTACCCCTAAAAAACCACAAAAATGCGATTATTTTTCCAGGAGCTCCGACAACCTATTTCGAAATTGCCCAAAAACCCATCAGGGAGTACTCCACTACAACCTCCAACCTCAATTTTTGATGTACAACAAAGTCGCATTTAAAGTGAGTTCAGGAGCACCGTGTCCGGACTAGACGATAAACGTTGTATTTTAGAAGACAGTGTTAACTCTCGTCCTTGGGGTCATCGTGACATCGACGATCTTTGCATGGTGGATGAAAGTTGCGGAGCCGAGACCGAGTTGAGAAAAATCCTCGCTGTTAAACAACCTCGTATAAATAGTATAAATAATTCTGCTGGCGAACCATCAGTTAAGAAACCTCGAATTTGAAAATAGTAAAAAGTGTAACTAACGGAACGAACAAATGATGGCTTGTCTCGATGTACAAGGTTTTTGGTCTTGTGGATATGAAGTGTACTGAAACTGAACTCTATTTATTCAAACCTCCGTTCCCGAGCAGCAAGTTGAGTGCTAAAGACGTTGTGACAAACAACTGGTTAACACGCAATCATCATCACTTGGAATGGGAAAGCGGGTTTCTCGAGTACGATGAATTCACTTCAAAAATGAATCGCATCGGGAACCACTTCGATGTACTTTATGTTAAAGGTGAACAAAAACGAAATTTCATCAAGCGTTTTGTGCCGGAAAAATGTATCGTTGTAAATTTGGACACTAAAGATTGTCCGTCCTTGCGACTATTGGCTCGTTGGTCGACAGCATACACGTGGCCTTTGGTACATCCATTCTGCGCTATGTCGAACGCATTCCGATTGTGTATGTGGTTGTCGGAATCCTTTTATCGGGAATTTTTCAAAACTGAAATCATGCAAGAGCAGCAGAAAATTATCGTGGCAGACGAACAAAGGAATCACCCCGATAATAATATAGGAGTAGTAGATGAAAAGTCAAATTGATCTAAGCTAATATAGCAGTCGAAAAGTGAAATCATCCGTGCTTAATATAGCAGACAAATTGTTTCACTCGAAATATAGCAAGAAGAAATAAGAAATCATCCGTGCTTAATATAGCAGACAAATTGTCGAATCAACCCGACTTAATATATATAGCACACGAAAAGTGGAATCATTCACAGACGAATTATCGAACCGAAATATAGCAGTCGAAAATTGAAATCATCCGTGCTTAATATAGCAGACAACTTGTTTCACTCGAAATATATAGCACACGAAAATTGGAATCATCCGTACCTTGATATACAGCAGATAGAACTGACGACATGGAAGTTTTCAACAATTCAATCTTGATCGTCAACGCTAAAGAGCTGACTGTAAACGCCCGCTACAAGATGAACAATCTCATCAAAATGCCAACCAGAGATCTATTCCCTCAAGCCGTATTCGTTACAATCTTTGGCATCAGTGAGCAGTTCCGTACCGCTGACCCATTAGCGGGCGGGATGCGTTCGAAATCATGATCGGTAACCCTTACCATTGTCTTTCGGTTACAGATTCAGGTAGCAAACGGAATCCGTCCTCTACGCGGTCGCGTTAATGATCGGGACCGGATACTGCATGCTTCGCTATTGAAATCTTTACCGAAAACGCGACACCCCGCTTTCTCGTTCAAATACTCGAACTCGAACGAAAAGGCGTGCCTTTTCGTTCAAGTTCAGAAACCATTACTCAAAAGAGTCCGGCGCGTTATGAGTTCAGCTTTCCCGAGCCCGGACGACTGGCTGGCTTTCCTTGCGCATATTGTTTTCCGGCAGGCGGCGGTCAGTCCCCGCAAGTTTGCGTGATAACAGTAATCACTGAGAAAATTCGTTCCGCAATTTGTGTCTTATGCTATCCTTTGTTCATTTTTTGAGGCATCAACTGTATACTAAGGAAGGCTATTTTAAAATAATAATTATAAATGGACACAGATAGAACAAAAAATGAAAGGGGAAGGAAATTAAATGAGGATATAATTACTTATTCATTCATATAGAATGAAACAAAAATAGGAGAGAAATGTATGTACGATGAAGCTGTGAGAAAAAAACACAAGTGTGCTCATAGCGATTCGGAACTCGAACTATACTATCGTTAGGCAGTTTTTAGACCCCTGCACGGTCAAAGGCAGTTAATTATGCAAACCAATGTGCCAGAAATTTAAACTGTTCGTCGACTCAATTTAGTATGATGCATAACAAACAGCGGTTAATGTTAACATTTTGTTTTACTTCTATTTTCTCGTATCTTTATTCTTCCTCTGCAATCATTTTTCTCTTGTACCCAGTGATATGACCGAGTTTTCGAAGAAAATGCATAATCAAAGGAAGAAGAATAATGTTTTGAGCCATATCGATGGCCAAGGTGCGAAACCACGTATGTCCGTTAGCGACGCTGCAGACTTCTCTTCATATACTTGATTTTTAACTGAAAAACTAGTCGACTTAATGTCTCGAAAACTGCCGTGATTTTACTTCTCGACAAGCAGCATATTCCCTAGAAAATTCAAGCTATTATGGGTGGCTCATTCCTCTCCAAAAAAAAAATAAAATGGGAGCAAATATTTTGAAACAAAGCAAAGGAGATGAAGGGTTCTGTACTTCAGCCTTCGATATAATATTTACATACAACTGTTGTTTTCATATGTGTCTTATTTACATACTGTCTTGCTCCTTTCCAAGTACGCGGATGGTTTTGTGAAATTTGAATTTTCATTAAGAAATCGCGATTTTCAAGGAAAATTTCAATTTTTTAAAAAAAAAAACCTGATGTCGTAGCAAAAAATAGCTATCATATTTGCATTCTACCGTAAGAAATAGTTGCAAAGCACCCAAGAAATTTAAGTCAATAAGACAAAAATGATTTTTTTGCAAAGCTTTTTTAATGTCCCTCTATATGAACCATTATTTTGGGTATAAGCGACTATAAACCCTCGAGTAGGCAAAGCTTAAAATGTTCCCATCAATCTAATTTATTTCACTGGCAATGAGTCATTTTTAAGCGGAATGGAACGAGTTAGGTGGTGGGAACGAATACAGCCCTAAAATAAATGTCTACAGGTAAAAAGATGATCCACCCAAACGCGGCATGCACTGGGAAAACAGCGGGCCACGGGCAGCGTGAAGCGGGGTGAGAGACGAGGGGGAGGGACGACCGGTGCAGAGCATCAACGGCCGCACGGCATAGAGTAACTCTGAACGCTACGGAGCCGGGCGAGGTTCTAGATCTGTAACGCATAACGAAAAGCGGCGTTATGAGTTATGGCATTAGTATAGCTGAACTGATAGCAATGGTCAGGTCTTTGGTATGAGTTATTTGAACTCAAACGCAGTCGGCCGCTTATTCGTTCAAGTTCCGAATTTCGAACCGATTCGATTGACAATGCGTTCGGGATCGATAACCCGACCGAGACCTTTCCGCGAACGGTTCACGATCAAAAACCCAAACTCATTAGGAGCCTTTTCCGTTTGGGTTCCATAACGCGAACGCGAACGCAAAGCCGGCACATTGCGGTGTTGAACGATGAACTGATTAAATAAGAAATTTTTAACATATAGGTCTCTGATGCCAACCAAGTACGGGATCACCGTTGCCGCTGATATCATCTTCGAGAATCAACATCGTCTCCTCTTCCTACCTTCGCACATTACGAACCGTTTGACGGACGATGCAATTCAGGATATCAACGGTGGATCCTTCGATCTCATCTACGAAGGTCCGATCGGGAGAACACATAAATTCACACTCGTTCCAAACGTTGCAGCTTGATTTATATTGTACGTCATGTTTGTATTCCTTTCTAAATGATGTAATGTTTAAAAAAAATTAAAATAAAAAAAAAAAAAAATAACATGCTTGTAAAAAAATGAAAAAATAAACATGTTATTTTTTTTTTTTAAATTTTTGCTTAAGATCAATCCAATTGCCTCACGGTTCCGTGCAGTAGTTCGTACGAATACTTCACAGGTGTGATCAGAATCACTTGGGCTGTAGTGTTGGCCGGGAAATTCTCTTTTACCACAACGGTCAACGTGATATCCACCGGAGCTGTTTTTAGATCTTCACCTTGAACGCATTTGATGACAAAAATCGCGCGATCTTTGAAATGTTCATACAACAAAGCTGGCTCGCAGAGTTTCTCACCTTTCCAGTAGTCTCTCATAAAATCGGTGTAGTTCAGATAGGCGTGATGATAATCCATACTTGGGAAATCGTAGATTGTATCAACTTGAGGAAACCGACGGTCACCGATTTGAACGCTGACCGAGCGAACATTTTACATGGTCGAAACGAGAGGAATCCTTCAGGTGATTGTCCCGTCGATCCGTTTGAAATACCACCACCACGAATTTGGGCTTGTGCCTGCTGGTTGTTCTTACGCTCCATTTGAACGTCTTGGTCGGCAAAATCCCAGGGATGTCGTGCGATTCCCAATTCATGTAACCGAGACTCATCTTGTCGTTCTTCTTCATCTTGAGCCAGATTTGTTTTTCCAGTTCCAATGTGAATTTGACGACGGGAATCTCCCCATAGATTTCGATTATTTTAAATTTGATGGTGTAACCGTCCGCGGTCGCCGCGTCGGTGATGTAATATGCGTTCTTATCCGTACCACTGCGCACTAGGATCAACTCTTAAGAGCATCTGACTAGAACGTCTTTGAAATGTGCTGCGAATCCACTGAGTGTAGACAACGGTACGATAGCGGAGAAAGTTTGATTCACCGTTGTGTAGTCCCATTCGGTCCATGAATTAGCGATGTCACAAAACCCGGAAGTTGCGAGTCCCGCGGTTTCCGCTCTAGTGTATGTGAGATAATTTTTCACGGTCGATGTCACGCCAACAGACTGCATGCTATCGACTTCCGTCCCGTTCACTTTATACTGCATACGGTCGAACATGTACTGGATATAATTGTTAGCCAACTTGAATGCAGGTTTTGTAGCATCTGCGGCGGCTCCAGGATTTTTCTCGAGTTTCACTTCTACACACATGAAGATCCTCGAATCTTGAGGCACGGTGATCAGACCGTGGGTATCGGGGGTGAACCGGATCGAATCGTTGTTTCCACGCCGTTCGTTGACCGGACCGAAACGGATGTATTCGTATTCGATGATCTCTTGTCGCCAAGCTTCCATCTCGTTCTTATTTCGGATTTTTCACCACGAATCCGAGTTGTGTGAGAGCCCTCTTGGAATATTCGGTCAAAGTTTTCCTCTGCTGCTGTTGCTGCTGTTGTTGTTGTTGACAACTAGTTCGCGTGGATTATCAATACTATTATATGTGAGAGAATATAGGAACGTATCGTTGTCGTCGTTCTGGATCCTTCGTTTACCCATAAGTTAGCGGTCTCACGTGCAGTCGCACTGTCACTTCTTCACCACCGAAATTGATCGCTCTTCCTTGTTGGTCTACTATATTAACGAGCAAACGTTGGATCTTATCACCCAAGACGGGGTAGTAATGAATCGTCGACGGTTGCTCTACCATTTTGAATCCTGGTTCGATATCGGGAGCAAACGCATAAATGTGATGTCCGCGCACCCCGTTCACGTATCCACCGTCGGCGATGCTGCATTCGATGCATATCATGTTTACAGGTGAGATGTTGACGCGATAGTCAGCTTCGTGCCATTCGTCCGGTGCCAAGAGACGCTTTCCGAATCCGAGCACCTTACGTAAAGTGCCGGGTCTGCGGAAATCGATCCAGTACTTGGATTTGATGCTTACTTTAAGCGTAGCGTTGTTCGCTTTGAGTTTGATAGCTTCCGCTCCGCCAAGTTCTCCCTGCAAGTATTCTTGTATACCCTCGATCTCGTAGGCTCCGATCGGGAAGGAAATTGCCGAGTAATTCTCTTCAGGGCTCTCGGAGTAGAAAAGCAGTCTGTTCGTTATGTCGATGTTCGGGATGGAATAATAAGTTACAAAACCCGTCAGACCGATCTCGCAAGGTCCGAACAACTCGAGAGGTCTAGGCAGTGCAAACTCGAGAACGTTGCTCCTCCCCGTCAACATGAACGTGTGACATCTTTTCTGAGTTTCCATATTTGGTTTCGAGAATACTATATATTCCTGGTTTGTACGAGCCATTCTAAACATCGTTTCCCGCAGACGCTCGAGTTGAAATTTTGTTCGCTATCATAATTGTATCCTATTGTCGTCGTCGTTGAGCTACCGCGTGAGCGTAAAATGTATCGCGTAATTTCAACGGGTGGTGGTAGATCACCGAAGCTGTCGTAGTACAATGCGTTACCGCTCTTTGAAATCCGGTATGCTGTCCAATGTGTACCGGCTCCATCGCTTCGGTCCAGATTGATGATACCACACTCGGGGCGTTTGGGTTTCTTGGTCGCCAATTCATCGATCATGAACACACCGCGGAAATGCGGGATTCGTAATTGTTCTGTCGCAGCGATCCTCAACTCAACATCCGTCATCGCTCGGCGCGGTAGCTCACGGATCAGTTTAAATTCTTTCGGTAAGGTCTCAAGTAAAGTCCGTAACCTTTACGGTACGGTCGCAAGTACAATCCTTCACCGAGGTGTACATTCTTCTTCAAAGATCCGTCGATGACCGTCTTGATCATTTTCGCTACCGGTGTGATTGTTCGCGCGGCCAGACCGATACTCGTCAGGAGATTCTTGACTCCGGCACCCGTCTTCGGGATAGCCAAGATTCGCTCCGCCGGTTTCTTCTTCTTCGTTTTCGACGCTCCGGCACCCATCTTTGGGAGAGCCAAGATTCGTTCGATCGACCGCTCCACCGGTTTCGTCTTCTTCTTCGACGCTCTCTTCTTCTTCTTAGGTTTCGGTTTTTTCGCTGCCACCGTCTTGTTTAGTCCCATTCCGAGTTTGGCTTTGAGTTTCATAGCGTTCGTTACGGCGTATGCTGCCGCTCTTTCACCCAACGATGAGTCGGACGCTTTCACACGTTCCCAAGCTCTGTCCGCAAGTATGAGATCGGCTTTGTTCCTCTCGGTGGTGTCTTTGGTCTTACTGTAAGCGATGTCGTGGGACTTGCAAGCTTCGTCGAGCGGATTTATACCCGGATCTCCGCGTTTCAATCGTTCTGCGAGGCGAGTGCCCGGTCCGCAGTACCTGTAGTCGCCCGGTAAGTGTAGTTCGAACGGTAGTGAATTTATCAACGAGTTTAACAGTCCACGTCCTCGATTGGTTTTGCTGCAAGTTGATAATCTTCTCGGTGACATACTCTGACGAAAATGTCCATACTATTTATACGGAGAAGTAAAAAAATAACTGTCCGATAAAATAGGGAACGAATACGATGCGACTCGTCAAGCAAAGAAAGTCATTGCGAGTCCCGAACCTCGACAAACGGAAGAAGCAAAATGAAAACCGACGACAACGACGACGACGACACAGTGAACTGTTACCGGATAGTATCCGTTGCATTGTCGCCGGACCGTCCAACTGCGGTAAAACAAACGTGATGGTTTGCTTGCTACAACATCCGAACGGATTGAAGTTCCGCAACGTGTACTTGTACTCCAAGACACCGTTCCAACCCAAGTACGAAGAACTGCGTCAGATATTCGACGGAATCGACGGTCTCGGATACAACGTCTATTCGGACACGGCCGAGATTGTTCCACCAAACGATGCCGCATCGGACTCGGTCTTTATTTTCGATGATGTCGCCTGTGACAAACAAAATGCGATGCGGGATTATTTTAGTATGGGAAGGCATAGCTCGGTCGATAGTTTCTACTTGTGTCAAACTTATTCTCGCATACCGAAACAATTGATTCGCGATAACGCTAACCTGCTCGTAGTTTTCAAACAGGACAATACAAACTTGCGACACATCTACGACGATCACGTCAACACAGATTTCACGTTCGAAGATTTCAGACATATCTGCTCGGTGTGCTGGCAGGACAAGTACGGGTTTTTAGTCATCGATAAAGATAGTAATAAGAACGAGGGAAGGTACCGGAAAGGTTTCGATACTTATATTGTACAAGATGGATAACTTATCGTTGTCGACGATCGCTCAGAAATACGGTAGTATCGATAAAATCCGTCAAGATATCAAACGGAAGTTAAATACCATTCGCACCGGAGAGGCGGACGCTCAGGTGACGTTGAAGAAAGTTTTCAAACCGTTGACAGATCCGCTCGCAGCGTTGCAGAAAACTGTCTCGTCATCAACACCCGCACTTGTTGCTGCTCCTCAGGAAAAGAAAACCAAGATCGAACCTTCAAAATCGGAAACGAAAGATAAAACAATGTTTGTTGATAGTTTATTTGCTTCGTTCGGATCACCGAAAAATATGAACAATGATGATGATGATGATAACGACTCAAACGAGGAGGAGGATGATGAAATGATGATGATGATGAATCGTTCCAAGACGCAACGGATAAAGAACAAACAACGGGTCGCACGGAAGACGACGACGTCGATTCTCGAGACACAATCACTGCCCCGAACGTACAGTTCTACTTGGACTATCTGGAAAAACATCCGAAACAATCCGATCCCGCGTATGGTGTGCGGAAAGCGATCAACGGAAACTTTCTCATCGGAAACCGAACCATAAGTTTCGATTCGGACGGACGACTAATCTTGGACGGTAGCGATGAGGTGTTCGAACCGACACCCGGGTTCTTGGAGCTCCTTTTTAAGAAACATCCGCGTAATTACACAGCAGATGATCGCGCTAAATTCCAACGAGTAGTTACGCTCACCAATGCGCATCGGAGGGATCATCATCCACACGGTAGACCCAACTCGAACCGCAGTCAAAAATACCGCGATCTCATCAAACCTTTGTTCGCTACATCGACTCCGAGATCAACGAGGAAGTCATCGCGTAAAAAACTGAAGAAAGGCTCCGGTATCAAAATTCATCGTGCGAAACGGGAACTCGTCTATTGGGACGATCCGAACGAATTGGTCCAACGTCTCGTTTTACTTGTAGCTTCGAAACAAGCTGGTCACACCGATCACGATCGTGAAATTCTGAGTATCGTCGAGGAGCTTCGCGAAGCGGATTACATCCACTAAATATAGGATCCGCACAAAAATGAGTCACACCGACCGGTTTGGAAGATCGAAAGGGACTTACGTTCGCAACACGAAGCAAGGTCTCAAAGGAGACGGTTTCTTACTGGATCCCGACGGGAATTATCTCGTATCCAACAAACGGATCCGACAACTGCAAGATCCCGAAGAGGATACCGACGCCGTGAACAAACAATGGACAGACTCGAGGTGGACGGAAGCTATGAATTCGGCACAGCTTTGTTTGGAGAAAATGGAAGAATACAAAAGTATCGCGCAACGACTCGAGACGAAATTATCACGACTGGAAAATAGGATCAGTCAACTAGAGGTTGTGAATCGAATGAAAGGAAAATAGTGTTGAGATGAGTCACACGGACGGTTTTGGCCGATCGAAATTCCGCCGCGGTCCAAAAGGTGACGGATTCTCACTGGATTCCGACGGAAATTATATCGTATCGAACAAACGGATTCGTCAAGTGCAAGATCCCGAAAGCGATGAGGATGCGGTGAACAAACAATGGTCCGAACGGAAGTGGAAGGAAGCTATGAAATTAGGTCAACACTGTCTGGAGCGTATCCACCAACTTCAACAATCTTACAATCGTCTGGTTAAAATAGTAGCATCGAAACAGCATTTGAATCGAGAGAGCGGACGACGACGACGACGTCGACGGTAATTATCATGTCGGCAGAAAAACGTGGGATCGTCGAGGAGCTACATAAACCTGCACGACGAAACTATCCGCGTCGTAAAGTACGGATTCTCGGATTGTTCGATTTATGGCAAGCCGATCTCGTCGAGATGCAACCGTACGCCTCGGTCAACAAAGGATACAGATATCTCCTCACCGTCATCGACGCGTGCTCGAAAAAGGCGTGGGCCGAACCGCTCAAATCGAAAACGGCCACGGATGTCACTTATGCTCTGCAACGCGTTCTCAAAGCAGCCGGAAAGTCACCGAAACATTTACAAGTCGACATGGGCTCGGAATTCTACAACTCCAAATGTCAAGCATTGATGAAGCGTCACAAGATCAATATGTACAGCTCGTACTCGACAACCAAAGCCTCTATTGTGGAGCGATTCAACCGAACGCTCAAAACGAAGATGTGGAAAGAGTTCAGCGCGCAAGGATCGTACAAGTGGGTAGATCTATTACCGAAACTCATCCGTGAATATAACGGGAGCGTTCATCGCACCATCGGGATGAAACCAATCGATGTCACCGAAAAGGATGTACCGATGATCCTGCAAAAGCTTCGTGGGCCGCCGCTGAGTAAAATTGAAAAGAGACGTTTGGCCAGACGAAAACTGAATGTCGGTGATCACGTCCGGATCTCGAGACTCAAAGCCATGTTCGAGAAAGGATACACACCGAATTGGAGCACGGAAATTTTCAAGATTGTCAGCGTCAATCCGACCGTTCCGATCACGTACGATCTGAAAGACGCGCACGATACGATCATCAAAGGAAAATTCTACCGCGAAGAACTCCAACCCACCAACTATAAGGATACCTTCCTGGTGGAGAAAATTCTGCGTCGCAAGAAAAACCAGGCCTTTGTCAAATGGTTGGGTCTGAACGCGAGTCACAACAGTTGGATCGATAGTAAGGATTTCGTATAAATAGTATGCAACGCGAACTGTTTTAAACTGTAACTGTAAATACCCCCAAAAAAAATTTTTTTGATTCATCAAACTGAACATTGCAATATCCAATCCCAGTTGCTCATCGCAAAACATAAGGTTCCGATACGCATTTCCAAGCGCACACTACTAAAAACATGTAAATTACCGAATCAGACCCTAATCTCCAGTCTCCGATACCAGCCCCATACTGTAAAATACGGTCTTCCGAAACCGAAAATTTTTACAAGTCCGAAAATCCGAATTTTTTGCACAAACTGGCAATATTGTATCAAAAAAATTAACTAATTTCTCGCCCCATCTGGCAACACTGTAAAATACGATGTTGCAAAATTACACCAATAAATAAATCATTTATTTAAGTGCACCGTCCGGCAACGCTGCTGCGCCATCTTGAAAAATACACCATTGCATAAATCGCAGATTGAAGGGGCTATATTACACCATTGCATAACCCGATTATTGAAGGGGCAACATGCAATACTTTCTTCCTTACAGCGTTGCCATATTGAACAATAATCCCTATACAACACTGTAATTTAATTTGTATTTTTCTGCACCATCGTGCAACGCTGTTGGATTTTTTACCTGGCAAAGTCGCCATATTCTCCCTACTCTTTTCAAGCGTAGGTAATACTGAGTAACGTAATGTTAGCAATATGCCGGTACTATACCAGCTATATGTGAGAATTAAGTTCGTTAGTGATACACTAAATGATTATATCCTAGCCATATGTGTGTTATAGGTTAGCATTAAATTGGTCAGCATTATACCAGTATTACACTCAGCAGTGTAATGCTGACCGTATACGAGTTATATGTTAGCATTAAGCTGGTCAGCATTATTCTAGTATTATACTCCGCAGTGTAATGCCTACCATATACGAGTTATATTTTAGCATTAGCTTAGTCAGCAATAAACGAGAATTACACTCAAAAGTGTAATGCTAAGCATATACGAGTTATATCTCAGCATTAAGTTGATCGAGTTGGTAGGTATTACAATCCAGAGTCATAGAATAATAACTAGCTGACGAAGCTAGCGAAGCTATTTATTATTCTCTGCCAGAGTGTTATACTACTTAGGGGTTATGTATGGGGTAGTGTTGTACAATGAGTTATGTATTGACATTAAATTATAAGTTCATATAAATAACTAGGGGCAGGCCCGCCACAAGGGAGGGGGGGAGACTGGGTCCTTGGTACCGGGGCCCGGGCCCTGGAGGGGCCCGTGACGCAGGTGACAAACCACTACGAATTCATGTGTAACCCTTGTCTCGTAGGGATAAGTGAAAAAATTACCCTAAAAATTCCGCAAAAGGTGAATAAAGTTTCAAAAACACGCTAGGGCACTATAAAATTTGTCTTACTTTTTTAGAGATTTTCAAGATTTTGAGTATAAGTAGAATGATATTTTTAGTAACTGTGTTTCATTTTCTTCCGTTGTCGGATGCTAAGAGGCTCCTTTCTGGGCATCCTCGACTTCAATGGCTTAACTCCCTTGCCATAGACGTACGAAAGGGGAGTCCAGGGGGCCCGGCTCCCCATAGAATTGAAAATTATCATCTGCCCCCTTAAAAAAAAATTTATAGATGTTTTGAATGCAACAATTCGAAAGTTTTTGGTGCTGAAAGTAAACAAAAAGGTGTAATTATTCTGCAGAAATTGATGGAAAATCTCCATCATAAGAGCTTCATAATGCGTCCAAATAGATTTAAAATTTCAAAAATTTCCCAGGGGAGGCCCCCCGGACCCCCCCTGTGCTAGGGGCCCGGGCCAGAAAATTGGTACCAGGGCCCGAGATGGGATGTGGCGGGCCTGACTAGGGGGTGCGCCCCCTGACCGCAACGCGACCCAAACCCACAACGACGCTTCACGCCCTCTAAGGTCCGCTTCGCGAACCCCTCGTAGGTTAATGCAAATAGAGTAAGCTCATCTGTAGGGACTAAGTATACCTCATCGGTTGCCAGAAGCGATTTTCCAAACTACGAAAGGAAATGAAATATATATAGGTACAGGAAAATGGAAAATTAATAATAATTTCCCAGAATTAATGAGAAGGTCAATGATAATGACACTGATTAGATTTCTTGAGGAAGTCAATTATGAAGGTATTTTTCAAATCCTGTAAATTTAAGTTCATTCCGAAATTTCAGGAAAAATGAGTGCTTTCACTAAAATTACTTTTTTTTATTTTTCTGTTATCGCTAAGGAGAATGCTGAGGCATTAATAAATGGGCATAAAATAAAACTAAAAAAGCAGAGGCTCATTGTACAAGGATGTTAAGAAAAATGACTTCTTCGCAAGAATGAAGGTAATCCTCAAATTAAAGAAACTGTCAGTAAGACTAACACTCTACCATTTTCTTTTAAATATAAGTAATTGTTAACAGAAATATGAAGTAAAGAAGTTTTTTATTGTTTTATTTTCTCATTGGAAAAAAGGCATTGTGAACAAAAAAATTTACAATTTAAAATTCCATGTATTTAGAAAACATCAGCGTGCATATACACATGGCAATAAAAGACGAAATGTCTCTCAGTATAGGACTAAACTTTAATCCTTATCTAAATTATAATAGCACTCTGTAATGCACGAACAATCATTGCATTATTTCATGAGCATACAATTGACATCAAATGACATCGATTCGGGCGAACAAGAATTTTTTCAGCTTTATACTGCTGAGTGTATAACTGGTTCAGTGCCAGTGTAATGCTAGCATTACACTAATGAGTGTATAACTGTGTGATGAGTGTTTACCAGTCACGGCCACCAGATGGCGCCTTACTCTTCAATGTGCGATTCCCGTTTTCTTTGGGCCCAAGCCTGCCTCGGATGAATGGTTTTTGTCTCGTTATTCTTCTCATTTGTTAAGGTGTTTATGATTTACTTATAGAGATTTCACTTTTCTTTTAATATTTATATTTGCTAAGTTAGAAGCGGTTAAAAGTTGCGCTCTCTTTTTCACAGCCTCATATCAATATACTTGGGCACACCCGAGAAATCTGACTCCCCGAAGGCTGCAATGGTACCGTAAACAAGAATGAACACCGCGAAAGCCTCACCGTGGGATAAGGGCGCAAGGCGTCCCCGCCCTCTCGCCTCGGCCCAGTGCCACTCCCGCGGGGCCGTCCTTTTAAGGACGGCAGCGCATTGTTATTTAGGGATGTGCTAGCTAGCATAATTCTAATGCGCAAATGATTAGTGAAGTGTCAAGATAATACTCCTGAGTGTAGAATCAGTATAATGCTAGTAGTGGGGCCGATAAGTGGAAAATATCATAACAATCTTGCACTTCTGGAAGAAAGCATGAAAATTTCAGGGATTCATCTCTACCGTATAGACTGTCGATTTAGACATAGACCCCAAAAATCTGAGCCCCCTGGGGGGGCAGGGGGGCCCCCAAATTGTGAATTTTGTATAACTACTGAACGGCTAATGTTAGCGAATTTTTTTTACAGCAAGACAATGGGGACATTATATTAGGAACAAAAATAATTCTTATGAATTTTTCTGTGGGATCGATATTTAAGGCGTGAAACGGGAAAAACCATCGGGGGACGGGGAGCCGGCCGTTCTGAGGCAGATCCGCGCGCTGCGCTGCCTGCCCGGGACGCGCGCGGCGGCGGAGTACGGTGTTCCCGACGAAATAGCCGCTTGTCTCGGTTTAACCTCAACTATGCGCAGTTTTAAAAATAATTATGAATTTGCTGTACTGCCTAAATACTTTTTCATAGTGATATAAGCCCTAATTTTTATCACTAACACATAAAAACAAGCAAAAGGCGAAATACTCCAATGCGAAAGCGCCAAGTCAATAAGAGGGGTCGATCATCGCGCATCACGCGTCTTGTTTTCTCTGAATACAGAGCTTTTCCGATCTCGGTACCGAGTGTATTACCCTTTCCTCACGTAAGTTTTTTAAAGGGTTACATTTTTTAAGATATTAGAGCGAAATAACAAGTTATAATATACGATTTTGACCCACTTTTTAATGACTATTGGAAATGGCGGATCCTTGATAACTTATTTTTAGTTTATTTTCCACGTTACTTTCGGCGAATGGGACCATAAGCTGCTTACATAAGCAAGAATTTTGCAAAACTTGATGCTAAGACATTACTTGAGGAGTAAAGAGGGGGGCTTCACATTCCCTTCGCCACCAAGGTTACCAGATTTCCTTCATTTTCCTCCAATAGGTATCGTTTCTCGTTCATGTTAATTGGTTTCTCACAATTGCACAGGTTACATACGAAACATTCCGACAGTGTTCTTTTCTCCTCTTTTTTCCTCCAGCCAGTCAATAATAGAAGTTTTCATTTTCATGAACTCCCCACTCTTTCAGTTATTCAACAAATATGCATATTTCAAAAAATAGAACAATATATTATAATGAATAATAAAATAGTGTATTTCCTTCCGAAAATACACTAAAAGAAGATATCTGAATCCTATTGCTTCTTTTTATCGAGTCACCCTTGAAGATATTATTGGTACTTTCCACGAGACATAAAAAATGGAATGAGTAGTAAAAAAATCCATGTATATTATCTTTCATTTTGTTCTACGGAGTTTGGAGTGGAGTTGGTAACATTTGTATTGAAAAAAATATTAATGTAGGAGGAAATTTATTTATCATGCAGGTTCTGATCCTTTAAAGAACTTTGAGAAGGACCAGTACGTCAGGAAGAAATTCATTGCATTTCTTCTTTTTCAATCCACCAAATCTCGTACCGATTTTTGATTTGTAAGTATGTCGGAGAAAATTGTCAAGAAACGGGACTTGCAAAATATGCAGTGCACAAAACGTACACCTTAAACTGTATCGTACAGTATAACACTGATCGAATTAGCTTTAGAGATTATCAAAAGGTTAATTTCTCGTCAAAATATCAACAAATCAGTCAAAATCAGTAATCAGTAATCAGTTGCAAAATTACCGAGATTGCGGGATATCGAATGATGCGCGATTTAATTGATGACATAAGAACAGGATAGGTCCCCAGTAGGCAGTGATGCCAGGCGTACGGATTTATCCGTGCCGCGCGGACATTCCCTATACCGACACGGACCGCGTACGGACAAAAACCTTATGGGAAAATCGCTTCCCTTTCTTAAAATATCCGTACGCGTGACGTCACAGAATGACGCTCAGCCAATAGTAGCACGGAGAGCGGTAGAGCGTACGGAACCTCGTACACGGAGCACCCGGGAACACTGGCAGTAGGCGCGACTTCCTATCACTCAAATGGACTGTTTTTGCAGATTAGCGGATATTGGCGGCTGTTTATTACTTAATAATATTCTTTGTAGGGTACAGGAAGCAGTCCAACAAATGTGTTTTAAAGGGCCTTTCATCCCTATCAAGCTTTCTCAAGATTCTTTTGGCGTTTTTTCGGAGCAAGTTTTGAAGGTGGTTTTGGTCCTCTTAAAAAATGCCTGTACGTAGCAATGATGTACCAATATAATGTTCCTTAGTGAGGAGAATAAGCATGTTTTTATGTATACTCTTCTTTTACAAAATTAGTTTCCCTGTCTTAAAAGTCTGGCTGGAAGCCGTCTCCCGGGAACTTTAGGGTATGTAAGCATATTTAGATATCATTCTGGTGGCGCAGCACCGAGAAAAAGAGAGAGAGAGAAAAAAAATAATTTAAAATAATTTTTCAGGTCATCGTGGTTAACAAAAAAGATTTGTGATTTTTAGCCCCCCCCCCCCCCCCCTCTTCGCGAGACAACTGTGCGTCAGATTTTATTCCGTTCAACTGATGTCTGATACAGTTAAATCCAAAAAACCCAAAAACTTGGGTAAAGAGACTCCGGGCAAGTCACCATCCTCTTGCCAAAAACCTCCAAAAGCTCTTCTTTGTTCCCCTCTTCAGTGGAAAAAGAAAATATCACACTACGACAGTTTCCATTTCTGTCATAGAGTACCCCAAGCGGACCAAAGAACGGAACTCTTAGTCGTTTACACATTTACGTATTTAACAAAATCTCCAGGAGGTCACAGACAGGCTGGCAGCCCCTCATTGGACCAAAACGCACACCGTACCATTTTTTCCTTGTAGGTATGTGCCTCCAAAGTACATGAAATGACTCCTTGAGGGGCGGGCAAGTTTGATTGAAATTCACGTTGTCCTCTGAAAATGAGCTAAAATTTTTACCTTGAAGAAGAAGAAAATCGAGTTATCATTTTCTTCCATACACGGTAGGTATGCCTATGAGGTATGAGAGGCACCAGGAACGCCTTCCAAAATTATTGATGCAACCCGCACGACTCCGAAGTCAGCGGAAACTTTCTTGAAGCGTCTCCTAAGATTTTCCCTACGCAATAATCCCCTTCAAAAATGAATGATGCAACAAGCGCGTCCTGTTTGACCACGAAAGCTCCTCAGATGAGAAGTCTTTTGGTCTGGTCAGAAAAATATTCGAACTTTATTTTTCATCTTCTCTTCTCATTTCCCGCATTGACGGAGGCGACATTTTTTGGAAAGCATGACGCGCCCGGCCCAATGCTCTCACTGAGGATCAACCTGTAGATAGACTACTAAAAATATTTAGGAAACAGATGTTCGGGCTCACTGAGAATGAGGCCAATTTCCGAACTGATAGTACGGGATCAGAATGGAAAAAGTCAATTATGACTACGAGGAGGCTTTGTACACTTCCAAATAAACAGTGCCGTCTTTGTTGTACAAGTATTCCTGAACGATCATTCATAATGGAAGGTCATATTCTATTCGCACTTTTTTTTACGCATTGGGCCGGGCGCGTCATGCTTTCCAAAAAATGTCGCCTCCGTCAATGCGGGAAATGAGAAGAGAAGATGAAAAATAAAGTTCGAATATTTTTCTGACCAGACCAAAAGACTTCTCATCTGAGGAGCTTTCGTGGTCAAACAGGACGCGCTTGTTGCATCATTCATTTTTGAAGGGGATTATTGCGTAGGGAAAATCTTAGGAGACGCTTCAAGAAAGTTTCCGCTGACTTCGGAGTCGTGCGGGTTGCATCAATAATTTTGGAAGGCGTTCCTGGTGCCTCTCATACCTCATAGGCATACCTACCGTGTATGGAAGAAAATGATAACTCGATTTTCTTCTTCTTCAAGGTAAAAATTTTAGCTCATTTTCAGAGGACAACGTGAATTTCAATCAAACTTGCCCGCCCCTCAAGGAGTCATTTCATGTACTTTGGAGGCACATACCTACAAGGAAAAAATGGTACGGTGTGCGTTTTGGTCCAATGAGGGGCTGCCAGCCTGTCTGTGACCTCCTGGAGATTTTGTTAAATACGTAAATGTGTAAACGACTAAGAGTTCCGTTCTTTGGTCCGCTTGGGGTACTCTATGACAGAAATGGAAACTGTCGTAGTGTGATATTTTCTTTTTCCACTGAAGAGGGGAACAAAGAAGAGCTTTTGGAGGTTTTTGGCAAGAGGATGGTGACTTGCCCGGAGTCTCTTTACCCAAGTTTTTGGGTTTTTTGGAGTTTATATCATCTCATTTTTGCAAGAAAACTGTTATTTTACCAAATGAAGTCCCCCACTTGTGAAGGAATTGGATTACATTTTACAATAAGGAACCATTACCTCTGGCTCTCCCATAAAAACACATATCTGCATAGAGAAACCAATAGCATGTAATCTGTTTCTAAAATGGACCAGAAATAGTGGCTCCTAATTGCAAAATGTAATCCATTTAATGCTTGTAGCTATGAAGTGGATATCTCCTTGCTGTGTAGCAAAGTTTCTCGGATCCGTCTTATTTTTTTACACCCTTGACTGTCATTTTTAATTAATCAGTTCAAAGCTATTTCGACGATTAATCATTAATTGTTAGATCGAAGAAGAAATTTTCTTCGGAAAGCTATGGCTGAATTGACTTTACAACTGAACTTATGAGAACATCAACTGAGGCAAATTTTGCAGAAAGTTATACATGGTAAGTGATAATTATTTCAACGCTCTCTTAGTTTTAAAAAGAGATTAGTTTTAAAAATCAAAATCTACACAACTGTAGATATCCCTGAAAAGAAATACAATTGTAGAATCCCAAGAAAAGAAAAAGAAGAAAGAAAAGAAATACGAAGAAATTCAATGATAAATTGCAACTACGGTAGGTACTTATTTCAAATTAATTGCTCTAAAAATTGTTCCTTCAATGAGTAAATAGGCAACATTCTCAACACTACAATGCAATAGAAATAATTTTACCATGGAATTGAAATCCAAAGAAATGTGTGCTGCTTGAGTAATAGAAGTTTGGAAATCAGGGCATTCAATAGCTTCCCAGACATCATTAGTGTTACAATCTAAAAATTGTAAGGATTAAAAGTGTCAAGCTCTCAAAATTTTTGTTCTCTGATTATCAAGAAGCCCTGCTAGAAATGTTCAGTGTCATTTTTATTTTTGTTTGTGAAAGGAAATTATTTTAAGATTTTTTGGCGTTCTTGGCGTCCTCTGAGACTCTGAAAATTTTTGTACTTTATTTTTCATCAAATAATGAACATTTTCATTGTAATTTTTGTCTATATTTAGGAGAGTACATTATTCGATAATTATCTTCAGTATGTATTAGATCTTTCCCCCAGCGACAAGGTTTACTGAAATTTTATGAGATCTATATAGTTCTCATAGGTACTGACCTGCATCATGGTCATAGTATCATCTTTGAGGAGTAAATGAAAACAAATTATTTTCTCTTGGTTCCTCAATTCAGGGCTCTGATGAATAAACCCTGTTTGACAACAATGTTAGTAGGTAAAATTGCTCCCTCCAAAATCCTTTAAGTAAGCGGTATCAATTTAGTGGTAAAGTTATCAACGACCCTCATTGAATCTCATCTGGTTCACTGAATTTCTGAGGGATAGACAGGGTGACAGGTTCTGTAAAAGTTAGGAAATAAAGCCCTCCTCACTGTGAAAATATGTCAGGTAGTTTTGCTGCGGAGCATTGAAATTCCTTCTCCCAGTAAAAAAATTGGACTTTTCAGTTTAAAGAGACTAAACACTTAAAATTAAGTCAAGTAAAAACTTGAAATTTTTGTGAAAAGAATTTTTATCTGAGACACCTAATGTCAAAAGAGGACATTCCAAAATCAGGGAAAAGTTAGTGACCACTACGCTTAAAATCCCAGAAAAGAATATTCTGCGCATCGAAGTCATTAATTACACAATTTTCAGAAATTATGTTGAATTATTTATCAGCAGAGAAATGAAAATACTCTGAAAGTCTTTGAGGCTGAACTTTGTGGATTGCGGTAAGTAGTTTCCCAGTTTGGCCATGGTATTGATATATTCGTTTCGTCATTAATCATTATCAATAAAAATATCCCTATCTACCGTAAATGTTGGAAAACCAGTGTGCATGTAATCTGGTAATCCTTAATTAATCAACTGTAGATTTCTTACCTGCTAAACTGCCTGATGAGTTGAAAAAAATGTTCACTTTGAGACGGATTCTTATGTCTTGGTTCATGCTTTCGTAAGTTGAGTTGCAATGTCAATTCCGTCGTAGCTTTCAGCAGAAAATGTCTTCCTTGATATAACGTTTGATGATTCATCGTTGAGATAGCTTTGAACTATGATTGATGATGAATGGAACTAAAAGTGCCATTAATCGATGAATCAGAGATCAAAGTAAGATGTGAAGCTATAAGAGCAGGGATCGTAACGGACAAAAGTGAACGTCTGTTCTACGTGTCTAAACTGAGACTTATCTGAGAAATTTAGCGACACCACACAGAGAGGTTTTCACTTCGTAATAAAGCTTAAAATTACTTATCACTGGAGGAGTTTCTTTGGTAAATTAGCATGCTTAAAGGTACATCCTGACGTGAGAGAAAAACAATGGTATTGGTACCTGAGCGTAAGTATGTATGTCCTTGAGTGTTCACGTAGAAAGACTCTTAACAAACATTAAACAAGGAAACAAAACTGGACGAAGGTACTGTAATACCTAATTTACTTTAAAACTGCTAAAAGAAGAACCAAAAGACAAACCTCACTTATCTTAAATGTATAAACACTTGGTATCGCTCAGAAAAACCTTGAGCGAAATGGACTCATATCCGTAGAATTTGAGGAGTAAAAAGGCTGCAATGCCAGAAAAATGTGAGCTTCACACTCTTGAATGGATTCAAGATCACATAATTTTAGTGAAGCGACTTTAAATCGCTTGACTTGAGCCAAAAATGAAGAGAGAACAATGAGAGAATAGAATGGTGAGGTTTCGAGTTCTAAGATTGGATATTCAGAATTCACTTCACAATGAGGCGATAGACTTCTGCTCCAGGTTGTAAAACACGATGATAATGATTGTCACAAACATCGTTGAAGTCGTAAATGGATTGAAATCATTGAAACCAAATGATTTCATATTGTCTCGATCGTTTTTGTTGCTCTGTGAAACAGGAACTAACCTAACATTCGTGGTTTGTTTTGTTGTTCCGCTGGTGAGATGCTGACTGCAGAGAGCACTAACATTGTCACTCTACCGTGTGTATGTGTTAGTAAATTCGGGTTTTACGATTTTTGGGACATAATCAAAGCTACAGCCTAAACGGTAAAAGTAAACCCTTACTCATATATAATTTTTAGAATCCTCATAACTTCAGGATGTTCCCTCGAAATAACCATAATTTCATTCCAGAATAGTGTAAGCGAGAAATTCAATGATAAACGTCAGCAGGTCGGGTCGCCCATTGCAACCGAAAAGCAGTTTAGACGCAATATTTTTCTTAGGATGCCTTGGTTATTAATGAAACTTAAACGCGCACTACACGGGAACATGACAATTCTTTTGATATAACATTATATAGGGCTCCGATGTCTCGTATTCTCCATAGCTTTGACAGAGCGTGAAAATGGTCAAAGTGGATACTTTTTGCTATTTTAGGCACATATGCGTAATTATCTTGTTTAATAAATCATCAACCTCCTTGAAACTCAACAGTTCGTTAGACGGGATCAAGACGCATCTTTAGACACCAAAATTTCTAAAATCCGTCGCTCCGTTGCTTTGAAAAGCTTTTGAGACCGCAACTAAAAACCCAAATAAGCCAAGTTCGTGTAACTATGGTGTCGTTGCCTCGACCGGGCTGTGCTGTGTTGCCAATTGTTGGAGGATAGGTTACTTGCCCGGTGGTGGCTACCGCCACTCATGATCTCAGATGCTTTAATAAAAATTGACAAACCCGTACAACAAAACATCCCCGAACTCCAGCACTTAGCCCCTTCTCCTTCTCCTTCTTTTGCCGTGCGCTCACTTGTATACAGATATTACCTGCAAAAATTAAGCCCTATTTTAAGGCTTTATAGGTAGTACGATATGTTTATAATTTTTTTAAAACCGCGCACCGTTGAGATTAAACCGAGACAAGCGGCTATTTCGTCGGGAACACCGTACTCCGCCACCGCGCGCGTCTCGGGCGGGCAGCGCAGCGCGCGGATCTGCCTCAGAACGGCTGGCTCCCCGTCCCCCGATGGTTATTCCCGTTTCACGCCTTAAATATCGATCCCACAGAAAAATTCATACGAACTATTTTTGTTCCTAATAAAATTTCCCATCGTCCTGCTGAAAAAAATTACGCTAACATTAGCCGTTCAGTAGTTATACGAAATTCACAATTTGGGGGCCCCCGCCCCCCCAGGGGGCTCAGATTTTTGGGGTCTATGTCTAAATCGACAGTCTATACGGTAGAGATGAATCCCTGAAATTTTCATGCTTTCTTCCAGAAGTGCACGATTGTTACGCTTATCGGCCCCACTATAGTGTAATGCTAGCATTACACTCGTGAGTGTATAGGTAGTACCTATAATGCTAACTATATACTCATGAGTGTATAGCTAGTAAGCTATATACTCAAGAGTGTATAACTAGTGTAATGCTAGCATAATGCAATTCTGCGTGCAAATCACATTATGCTAGCTATACACTCATTTTTAGCAGGGAAATACATTTGTTGAAAGTTCAGCGGACATTTTATGTCAAAATATAAAAATGCATGAGGACTAGATTCGCCGAAAAATATGTGCCAGATTCCATAATCTTAGCGATATATTGCATAGCATAAGAGCTTTTTTTGCATACCGATGGCTGAAGTTGAAAATCACGTACCGTGCTCACGGTGTTTCAATATTTCCGCATCTAATTTAAGATTTCAAAGGGAAAGGAACCAATTTTATCGCTTTAAATTTTCACAGAATATTCCTCGAGCATAAGTGAAATCACAGTCGTTTTCAAAACATTTAGTACGTTGATTAGTTTTCCACTAAAAAAAAAAAAAAAAAAAAATAGCTCATACTGGGGCCGATGAGTGGAAGAAAGCATGAAATTTTTAGGGATTCCTCTCTACCCTATAGACATTCAATTTAGACAGAGACCCCAAAAATCTGAGCCCCTTGAAAGAACAGGAGGCCCCCAAAGTTTGAATTTTGAGTAACTGCTGGACAGTTAATGTTAGCGTACTTATTTTACAGCAGTAGGATAAGGAATTTTATTTTATTTTTTTATTTTATTTTTTTTTTTTTTAAACGACCTTTATTAGAAAATACAAGGAAATATAAATGACCTGCAACAAATGCAGTATATGTAAGTGTGATAATAATAGATAGGTTCAGAGAAAGAAAGAAATTAACAATGCAATATATAACAAGGTAGTAGAAAAGTATTAATGGATTATGTGACTCCTTGAGTCAAGGTCGCGCCGGAATTACATCTATGTATACCATCGGCGGGGGGGGGGGGGGGGTTTGGGACATATGGTTGTTTTTGCACCTAATAACTTGTTCTACAAAAGACGAGATGCAGTTCCAGTTCTCTTGGGATGATAATCAGAGGTCTTGAGTGTTAAAAAGGGTGAAATTCGAGCCAAGCTTAGCTTCAAGAAGGATTCTATCGGTGGAAAAAAAAAGGGCAATGGAAGAAAGTGTGTTCAGGAATTTTATTAGGAACAAAATTGTTTTTTCTAAAAAAGTTTCTATGGGATCAATATTTAGGCTGCGAAACGGGAAAAACCATCGAGGTATGGGAAACCGGCCGTTCTGAGGCAGATCCGCGCTGCGCTGCCTGCCCCGGGACACGCGTGGCGGTGTAGTACGGTTTTATTTACCGAGGAAACAACAGCTTGTCTTAATTAATATCAACGATGTGAGGTTTTAAAATAATTATAAATATACCGTATTGCCTGAATACTTTTGTTTCATATTATAAGACCTACTCTTTATAAGTAATACATAAAAACAAGCACGAGGCAAAATACTCCAATGTGAGAGCGCCGCACGGTGGATCGATCGAGTCAATAGGAGGGGTCGGTCATCCCGCATCACACGTATTGTTTTCTCTCTTGTTTCTCTCCCGCCCTTAGAAAAAATCAAATTACCATTCGTCACAAACTTTCCGTCGTAGATTCCATTTTTTAACATATTTCAGCCAAATAACGGGTTTTAACACGATTTTGACCCATTTTTTCATGGCTATTGAAAACGGGATCCTTGATACCTTATTTGTAGCTCATTTTTCACGTTACTTTCGGCGAATGGGACCGTAAGCGTAAACAATCAATATCATTCAATGAAGTTTTTAAATAATTTTCTTCGCACTGAAAGGAGAAAAGACGGCATGCAGTTTTTAAGAATTGCCGTTGAATAGTTCCCCATTTAAGAAACGAAGCACCAAATGATAGGAAGTCTGCAAAGTTGCTCCTTTATTAACGCACTCTGGCGACTTCCAATCCCCAAACGCCATAGGTATGTGCCTTTCGTCCTAAAGGTCATTTAGCGATTGACATAGTAAAATCTCCTCGTCGACGCCCTGCCGCCATCCTTACATGAGACGACCCCATCGCCTCCTATCAGTGGGCGTGCACGTACCCAATTCATAACCTGTTTAAGCAACCTCTCCTTCGACATTCTATGCACATGTCCGCACCATAATAACTTGATGTCATGCATGATATTACTCTTAACCTGCATGGTGTATACTTTCATTATATGACATGATTCCTCCTCGAGACGCCGGCAAACCACCGCCAAAAATTCATTTCAGTTCTCTTCACATATCTTGCGTTCGTTTCATAAGAGGTCACTTACTTATCACCGCCATTGAGCACGATATTTTGATTGCTCCACCTTTGAAAAGCCCTGATCCCAGCGAAACCGCTCTGCATCGCCAAGACCGAATTTATGTAATTTCCACCTCTAGACCGTCAAGGTTTTCCCGCTTCCACGACTTGTATCCGAGAGGAGGGGAGGGGGAGTATCATGTCGTTCTAATATTACGGATCTAATACATTTTTCATGCAGATTTTCAGACTCTCGAAGTCGGCGCAGGCGGTAATCGAGCAGTAATAACGCAGTTCTCTTAATTTTCAATCGGTAATTCGCGAACTCGAATTCCCTTGTTAGCACGAGTACCGTGTCCGCGTGTGATTCACTAATAACCTGAACCTAGGCACATGATGGAATTTCTGCCACCACCCCTTCACCATTCATTCGAAAGTAATGTTTCTGAAAACTTTAAATGTTGGAAAGAAGACTTCCAGATCTATCTGCAGGCCTCAGGGGCCGAAAACAAAGAGCCCACTGTTCAAGCAGGCCTATTACTACACATTGTTGGAAGAGAGGCACGAGAGAAATTGAAAACTCTCAACCTTACAGATGCAGAGCGAAATCCAGATCTCATACTTAAAAAGTTAGAAGACTTCTTTGTGCCGCAGACAAATGAGACTGTTGAGTGGCATACATTTTTCTCAAGAAGCCAACGAGAAGGAGAGTTACTCATGGAGTACATAACAGCTTTGAAAACCTTAGCTGCAACATGCAATTTTGACAACCGAAAAGATAGTTTAATCAAAGACCGGGCTGTACACGGAGTACTCTATAAAATTCTTCAAAAGCAACTCCTAAATGAACCGAAATTAGATCGAACCAAAGCAGTTGAATTATGTAATACATTTGAGCTAACGATGAATCACTCCAAACTTCTTCAGTCAGAAGGCACTAAAGACATTCATGCGATCACGACATACAACTCATCCCGAAACCAGCAACAGAACCATTCTCCCCAGCAACCATCATTCTCAAACCATCATTCTCAAACCATCCATTCAACAACGTGCAGAATAGATCCAATCAAGCTCGCAACAACAGCAGAGGCACTCAACGACCGCAGACCAACAGAAACAATCCCAGTGAGAAACAAAATCAACGCCACCATCATCAAAGAAATAGACGTCACAACACACCGAACAGCTCCAGCCTGTACTATGGCAACACATCGAACACAACATCCAAAGAAGAGCAACCCTCTGAACTCTGTGATCATTGTGGTCCAGCTAGATCAGCTAAGTGTAAAAATCGTCACAAAATGGGACATTATTCCCGTGCTTATCGTTCTGCTAGTGTGTATTATGTAAGTGAAAGTGAGAGTGATGGGGGATATGATCAACATGAAGTATTCATCGGTGTCGTCTCCGACAGCTCAATTAATTCTGTAAGCAAAGATTTTAATTACACTCTTCCTATTTTTAATAATGAGGTAAAATTTAAGATAGACACAGGGGTAGGAGTTATAATCTAATCCCTAAAGAGAAATTAGAATTGATCATGCGTAGCCAAACTTCCTGTATTTGTCTAAATAAAAGTTTCAGTAAATTCAGATATTATGATGGATCACCAATCCAAATGCAAGGCACAGTCACACTTCCATGTATAGATAAACAAAACAAAATCCACAATCTTTTTTTTTCAATTCCAAGTGTTAAAAATACGACAACCATTCTAAGCCTACAATCAGTTCGTACGCTTGAACTTATAAATGAAATTAACGCAAGCGAAAAAACAATCAGCATTGTTGATGCTTTATCAAAAATACCCAAAAATTTTAAATTCTTATTCAAGGGCATTGGTAAATTAAAAGATTTTAAGTACAAATTAAAGTTAAAACCAAATTCTATCGATAAGTCAATACCCTGCAGAAGAATACCCCATAAGCTTTTGGAATTGGTAAAAACAGAATGGGCCTGTTGCAAACTTTTGCTAGAGCAAAACTAAGAGTTGTTTCCTACAGATAATGCCTCAAAAATCACGATGAGCGCATCGGCAAAGTCTGAAATGCACTCATAACTTCACAATCTGCGTAAGAAATTTGCGGTTTTTTGAGCTTCCCGCTTCGAAAACGATACTACGGTACAGGTGAACATTTTGTTAGAGGAGTCGTTCCATTGGCGACAATACTCATCATGGCCGACGCCAGTCCGCCAAAACACGTGTGATGGGACGAGATAACACTTGAACAGGATTAAACCATATAACAATCGGCGTGTTTACGTTCATATTTTCCTCACCCGCCTTAATTGACCTTGAACTCTCCTCGAATTACGCGAGGAACTGCGCAAGCGTCGGCCATGATGAATATTGCCGACGATGGAGCGACTCCTCTAACAAAATGTTCACCTGTGCAGTAGTATCGTTTTTGAAGCGGGAAGCTCAAAATAACGCAAATTTCTTACGCAGATTGTGAAGTTATGAGTGCATTTCAGACTTTGCCGATGCGCTCATCGTGATTTTTGAGGCATTATCTATAGGAAACAACTCTTCATTCTGCTCTAGCAAAAGTTTGCAACAGGCCCATTGAACAACCGAACCAAACAAGAAATTATTGCTCCTGTCAATACATACACAGAATTTGGAAGTCCCATTGTTATTGATAAACTAGCGGAAAGCCCGTGACTGAAGTTACGGGTCTAGATGCTTCACCAAAAATTATTAATTTAATAACGGGGAGCATTAGGCCGATATTGTTTCAGGGATGATACCACTATTCAACCACATGGGAGCTTGTTTTGCCTGAGTGAGCGTGCCATTTCACGACGATACCACTATTCGAACATGCGGAAGCTCCTGTTGCCTACACTGAAATTGAAGGCGAAATGAAATGACGTTAATTAATCTTCTCCAGTTTGGTGAAATGCTATTTTTTAAAAACGTTCCAAGTAACCGTGCAATATCACGATGAAACAGCTATTTCACTATTTCCACGTTCTTCATTTACTTCAATCTTCCTCTCACTGCTTTCTTATTTTTACTTTTCATTTCTTCTTTCTGTTTGCTTCTCCCACTTTCATTATCTTCTTCTTCTCTCTAAATTTATTTAAGCTTATTTTCTTTCACTCTTCTTGTTCTGCACCATTCGTTGTTCTCCTTTTTCTTCACGATCATCATATCAGCATCAGCATCATAATCATCATCCTCATCTCTCTCTTTTAATGTTCATGTGCTCGGACGGGAAGTAAAAAAGAATATAAACAGCTTAATGGATAACAGTTAAGAGGAGCAACTCAAAGACATAAAGACGGAGGGCTAAAAGCAAAAAATGAAGCTTCTAGAGCTTCTTTTCAATCACCTCTACTATTGGCTAGAGGATTGGCGGCGAAATTGGGACAAGTTTGAATTCAAATGTAGGGCGGGAACTGAATAAAATAATTGCGGAAACAAAGTATTTTAGGTTGATTTTTGCCCAAATCCAGGTACAAACTCATATTTTTTTAACTCTAGGTTAGTTTCCGTCCGTCGTCGACCGATTAATTTCATTTGGGAGTAACGTTGATCTAGAACTGTAACGGCCTGTTTGAACCTGCAGAACCACCATAAGCAGAAGAAAAACTAACTTTATCTGAGATTACTGCCTGTTACCGAGCAAAAGTAGGTGTATTATGTTAGGACGCAGACCGAACTTTCTTAGTATATTCGTTTTAGGAATTTAAAATACGTTTCGAAGAAGAAATATGCAAAAATCAAGAGGACAAGTTCAAATCAAATTTCCGTTTGCCGCCATGGATTCCCGCGCTCATTTACACACTCACACAAGCGCGCAGCGTCGAACCTAGCTTCACTTTTTCCCCGTGCTTTTAGATACGAGCGCTCCGTCTTTATGTCTTTGGAGCAACTACTTTACTGACAAACGCGGACCAGACATGACATAAAAACACATTAGCAGACAGAGAACGTCTATTGCACGGGCGATGATACCACTCTTCGACCACGTGAGAGCTTGTGTTGCCTACACTAATAATTGAAGGCAAACTGTCATTTCACGACGACAATACCGCCATTCAACCTCGTGGAAAATCGTGTTGCTTCCCTTGAAATTTAAGGCAAACTGAAATGATGTTAATGTAATCTTTTCCTGTTTGGTAAACACTTTTTCTTTTTTTTTTTTTTTTTTTTTTTTTTTTTTTTTTTTTATTGGAGAGATCGGCAATCCACTTGATAAGTGTTCAGCACAATTTATGGCGAGAGGTTAAGAGCGTGAAGGGAGTCTTGATCCAGTAAACAAAAAAATGTAACATAACCTATAACCTTTTTTTTTTTTTTTTTTTTTTTTATTGAGAGTTTAGTGGCTTCTATTCCTTTAGGAATCTACAGCCATCTATAGGCACTATTTATTGTCCGAAGACATCAGGGAGATTGGTAGACATCCATGCTCGGGCTTACAAATTTTCACGGATTAAGGCCGAGCGAATTCTGCTTACAGATCCACTCGTCAGTTCCATGAAAATTTGTCGCCACCACCGGGATTCGAACCCGGGACCTATTGACCTAGAGTCAGACGCGCTAACCACTAGGCCAACCTGGCCGGCTAACCTATAACCTACCAACGTGTGATTAGATTTTTTTTATCTCAATCTCAATTTATAAAACTCGACACATTTAATTTTTTTAAAATTCAATTAATTTAAATCAAATTCTTTGTCCGGCAAAGATGAATATTACTGAATTAGGATGAACTTAGATTAAACGGGATAAATACAGTCTTATGCTTATCAATCCTTTTGCATGTGGGAAAATGGAGGAAACTTCGTATTACTGACGTTTACGGTTGGATGCGAATGAAACTCTGGGTCCTGTTGGTTTTTGGTTCGACAAAAAATGACTCCTCCGCATTGCATTTCTGAAATATCTAATACTTTCAAAATGACAGCATGCAAATCCACCCGTAAACGTCCGTAATACTAAGTTTCCACCATTTTCCTCGCCATTTTGAAGTTATTCAGAATTTCAAAAAATCCAATGACAGGTTCGTCTTTCTCATGCCGCAATGCCCCCTGATACCAAATTTCATGCAAATTCACCGATGAGCAGCCTAATTTATTCTCTTGCCGCTCAAGGACGCCTTATTGACCGCTGCCATTTTGAAAAGGACAAAAATTTTCCGGAAAAATAATGTCAGAATCGTTTTTCTCGTTCCAAAAAAAACCTCTGAAAACCAAGTTTCATCCCAATCTATCGACGAAAATGGGGATGCAAATTTCCGTCATTTTTAAATTTGACTGGCGGTCAGTTTGTCAAAAATCTAGAGTATGACTTGCGGTTTGCGCCAAAATTTTTCTTTTTTAACTCTTTTGAATTGATAAGCCACAAAGGGGATGATGCCATTTGAAAAAAATGTTGGGGCCCGTAACCCCTCCCCGGTGGGGGGGGGGGGGGCAAACAATTTGGGGGCCCTGAAAATAGCTTACATTGATCTTTGAACATTCCCGAAGTTTTGTTTCGACATATTAATTAGGTACAATTTTAGAGGGGGTGGAAGGGACTTTTGGGACACCATGTATACTTGAAGATAGAATAAAGGTGAGTTGAGTGGAAACAAAACGAACACATCAAACACAACAAACGCATTAAACACAACAGGCACATCAAACACAACAAATACAGTAAACTCATCAAACATGACAAACACATCAAACATGACAAACGCATTAAGCCCAACAGACACATCAAAACAACAAACAAATCAAACACATCAAGCACAACAAATACAGCAAACTCATCAATTACATCAAACACGACAAAAACACATGAAACATTAAACACAACAAAAACATCAAACACAACAAATGCATCAAACACAACAAACGCATTAAACACGTCAAACACAACAAACGCATTAAACACGTCAAACACAACAAACACAGCAAACATATTAAACACGACAAACACAACAAACACATCAAACACAACAAACACAGCAAAAACAGCAAAAACTTCAAACACGACAAACATCCCTTGTATCCCGGTTAATATCAATACATCCCGTTTTGTCCATATCTTCATCCTATATTACCCATATCTATCCTGATTTATTCTATCTATCCCGTTTCAAATTGATTATGCCACTTTCCCATCCTGTTTCATATCGGAAAATATATCAAAGGAAAAATTTATCGAAGGGTGGGATAACCCTACCTATCCTGTTTTATCCTTATCTTTACGGTTACTAAGTTCCTCAAACTTTCCTCAAACTTCCTCCATTTAACTCAATTAATATCAATGCATCCCGTTTTATCCATGTCTATCATATTTTATATCGCACAATATATCGAAGATCGATAAACATTACCCTGTGTGGGTGCTCAAGTGATGTGGTGGCTCTGAAAAGGGCCGTTTTAGATGGTGATAAGAGACAGGATGGATGGCATCTGGAGCGAGCGAAGACTGGAGCAGCGTGACTGGTCTTGACTGACTTGAGGACTGAGCACGAGTGCCGTAGGTGGTCGGGGGCGCTGGTCTTATACCCTCGGGGAGCGACCGTGTCGGCCAATCACGGGCGAGCGCGGGATGCGCCGCGCTGGAGAGGCGGTGATTGGCCGCCACAGTACTCCCCTACGGCTGAGACGGAGTCTCTAAGAAGTTGGTGAATTTTGGTGTGAGCTTTCTTTATTGTTTGACCAAGTCCGGGAAGCGGAAATGCACTTTCCTCCCTGATCGAGTCCTGTATTCCGGGGCTTTGGTCTCCGCTTCGTTGGGTGTTGGGGGCGGGACCGCAGCTGGGGCCGGAGTGGTTTTGGGATGTGCGAGCTGTACAGAGGCTGGTTCTTCGGGTAGGATGTAGGCCGGTTTAAGGCGGTCGATGCTGATGTTGACTTGCCTGCCTTTTATCAGAAGTTTGTATACTTTGTCGGTACGCTCTACGATTTTGTATGGCCCAGTGTAGGGGGGCTGTAGGGACTTGCGGCTTGTGTCGTCTCTGAGGAAGGCGTGGGAGCATGTCTTCAGGTCCTTGAATATGAACGTGTTTGCTGTGCCGTGGCGAGAGGCAGGTTTGGGCCGAAGATTTGCCATCTGGGTGCGCAGTTTGCTGACATATTCTGCGGGGTTGTCTTGAGTTGGGTTTGCGACCAGTAGTTCCCCTGGGAGGCGTAGAGGTTCGCCGTAAGTCAGCTCTGCGGGTGTTGCTTGGGCGTCTTCTCTAAAGACAGATCTCATGCCTAGAAGTACTAGTGGGAGAGCTTCTAGCCATGTAGAGTTTGGGTGGCACATGATGGCGCTCTTGAGGTGTCTGTGCATCCGTTCAACCATTCCGTTTGCTGCGGGGTGGTATGGAGTTGACCGGATGTGGTTGATTCCTAGCTGTTTCTCCAAGGCTCGGAAGAGATGAGATTCAAATTGTCGGCCTTGATCACTGGTAAGCTGGGAAGGTGAACCGAATCTTGAAATCCAGCAGTTTAGGAGGGCTGTTGCGACTTCTTCAGCTGTGATACCCTCTAGAGGTTGTGCTTCTGGCCAGCGGGTGTAGCGGTCGATGACCGTGAGGCAATACTTGTAGTTTTGCGCCAGAGGAAGAGGTCCGATCAAGTCAATGTGGATGTGCTGGAATCGGTTGGATGGAGTGTTGATGGTGCCTAGAGGTGAGTGTACGTGCCGGGAGACTTTGGCTCGTTGACACTCCTGACAGGCTTGGGTCCATCTCCGACAGTCAATATGCATTTTTGGCCAGACGTAGCGATCGGAGATGAGTTTCTGTGTTGCTCTGGTGCCGGGGTGGCTCAGGTTGTGAAGTTGCTTGAAGATCCTTTGTCTGAGTGGAAATGGGACGTAAGGTCTTTGCTGCGTTGTAGAGTCGCAGTAGATTTTGATGTCTGTTCCTGGGACGGGAATGAGCGTGAGTTTGATTGAAAGTTTGTCGTCCTTCAAGATTTCTGGTAGCTCTGGGTCGTCTTTCTGTGCTGCGGCAAGTGTGTTGAAGTCGATCTGGTTTGTGGAAGTGATCGCTTCGATTCTGGAGAATGCGTCAGCGACGACGTTGGCGGAACCTGGTATGTACTGAATGTCCGTTGTGAACTGGGATATGAATGAAAGTTGGTTCATTTGGACGGGCGGCAGGTTTCCATGTTTCTTGTCGAAGACGTAGGTTAGTGGCTTATGATCTGTGTAGATCGTGAAGTCCTGACCTTCAACTGCCGGTCTGAAATGGCGGATTGCTTCGTACACGCCCAGGAGTTCTCTGTGCGGCGTGGGCCATTCTTGTTGCCGTGGATTGAGCTTTTTCGAGAAGAAGCCGAGAGGTTGCCACTTGTTGTCGACGAGTTGCTGTAGACAGGCTCCAATCGATGCTTTCGAAGCGTCTGAGAAGAGGCCTATGCTTAGGGGTGCGTCGGCGCTTGGGTGCGCGAGGAGTGTGGCATCTCCGAGGCTCTGTTTGCAGGCTTCAAAGGCGTCCAGAAGGGAAGGTGTCCAGTGAATCGGTTGATTCCCTTGTATGCCAATGAGAGCTTCGTGTAGGGGTGCTTGATAGTAGGCAGCATCTGGCAGGAAAAGGCGGTAGAAGTTCATCATGCCCAGGAATCTTCGTAGACCGTGTGCATCTGCTGGAGGTGGATATTCCATTAGTGCTTTAATGCGGTCTGGGAGTGGTCTGATGCCTTGGGCGGATACTTCGTAACCGAGGAACTCAAGGGAGTCGGCGAAAAAGATGCTCTTCTTGATGTTGATGATGATGCCGTATTTTGCTAATCTCTGAAAAATTAGGCGTAGATGCTTCTTGTGTTCCTTCTTGTCTTTGGAGGCGACCAGGATGTCGTCTAGATACGGGAAGCAGAAGTCTAGGCCTTGTAGGACTTCGTCGATGAACCGTTGAAAAGTTTGTCCTGCGTTGCGCAGTCCGAAACTCATGTAGAGGAATTCGAATAGTCCAAAAGGAGTGGTGATGGCTGTTTTGGGTACGTCTGCTGGGTTGACGGGGATCTGGGTGTATGCTTTGACCAGATCTACTTTTGAGAAGACCTTACAGCCTTTGAGGTTGACTGTAAAGTCGTGGAGATGGCGAATGGGATATTTATCGGGTATGGTGCGAGCGTTGAGTGCCCGATAGTCGCCGCAAGGGCGCCATTCGTCATCTTTCTTGGGTGCCATGTGAAGAGGTGAAGACCAGGCGCTTTCGGATCTCTTGATGGTCCCTTCGTTGAGCATTGCCTCGAACTCAGCTTTAGCGATTCGGTATAGCTTGGGTCGGAGGCGGCGAGGGCGGGCTGAGACAGGGGGTCCCTCTGTTGTGCGGATGAAGTGCCGTGTTGAGTGAGGAACGTAGTCTGGTTTTGGGCTGCCTGGCGGGCGAGTCAGTTCTGGGAATTCTGCTAGGATGCTGCAGTTAGTGGCCGAAATTTCTTTGACGCTAGGTTGGTCGCTGGTTGCTTGGCTTCCTTGGGCTGAGAGTGAGGTAACCCCGTCCACGAGCTTCATCTTGTGACAACCCGTGAGTAGGTGGTACTCAGCTAGAAAGTCCGCGCCAATGATGGGAACGTCGACGTCGGCGATGATGAACCGCCAGGAAAAAGCGCGTCGTAGGCCGAGGTTTAATTTCATGGGCAGGAACCCATAGGTTTTGATGAATGATTCGTTCGCTGCTTTTAGTTCATAGTTTGTTGGTTTGAAATGGCCTGGTAAGAGACGTCTAGGGAAACAGCTTAAGTCAGACCCTGTGTCTATTAGGAAGCTGTTGTTGCTGTCTCTGTCTTTAATGAAGAGGCGGTTGGACCGTGTGGGGCAGCCAGCAGCCGCCACTATTGGCTGCCGTTGTCGTTTGTTGAGCTAAGGTATTTGCATGGTTGATGGCACTTGCGAGCCTCTTTTCCGAAATTCTCATGATAGAAACAATATCCTTTCTCGGATTTGAACGGCTTGGGTGAACTATAGCGTGAGCGAGATTTGGAGCGGGAACGGCTTCTGCTTCTATCGATATTCCTTTCCAGGTTCTTGACTTTAACATCTAAGAGGTCAAATTTGTGACTGAGAGCTGTTAGCATTTCTTTGATGTCGGATAAAGGGTCAGTAGGTTTGGAGATTTGGTGAACTGAAGGAGGAGGATTGGTTTGATTTGTGGCGGAAGTGGAGTGAACGGAATGAGGGATGGTTTCCGCAATTCGGTCTGCCACATCGGCTATCTCAGTCAGCGTGTTGTTGCTGGGTTGGGCTTGCAAAATGCCTTGCACGTAGGCGGGTAGCCTACTTAGCCATAGTGGTTTCATGATGTTGTCAGCAATTGGTGTGCTGCCAGCGACAGTTTTGAGTCTGCGTAAGAATTGGGATGGTTTCAAATCGCCGATTTCCTCCTCTTCGAGTAGTTTCTTGAGGCGTGAATTTTCGCTTAGTGAGAAGCGGTTGATTATCTCCTTCTTCAGAGTGGTGTAAGGAATGTTTACACTAGGTCCAGCTCGGATTAAATCATTTATTTCGACCAGCCATGATCCTTCGCTTTGACTGATAACGGTACGATATTTATCAATCTCAGCGTTTATGCCGTAATCGGCAAAAATGGCTTCGATTTGAATAAACCATAGGTCTGGCATTTCGGGGCGAAATGCAGGCAATTTGATTTTTCGCTTCATGATTTGTTTGTTGGCTGAGGTGGAGAGATTTTGTTCCTCTTCCAGCTTGCGTTTAGCGTCCTTGATGAATTCCATTTCTTGGCGGAGGAGATTTAGATTTTCCTCGAGTAATTTGCAGCGAGAAGAGGACTGAACTTGTAGAGCTTCAGCATTAGCCAGGTATTGTTTTACCTTTGCTGGATCTTGCATGTCTTCATCGGTCAATGTTGGGATGCTCATGATTGAGATTGACTCCTAAAGGTGTGACGAGTTGAGTAGAAGGTTGACCAGAATAGAAAGTGAGCGCAGTCGGAGCGTAATTTCCAATGTCGGGAGTCACCACTGTGGGTGCTCAGGTGATGTGGTGGCCCTGAAAAGGGCCGTTTTAGATGGTGATGAGAGACAGGATGGATGGCGTCTGGAGCGAGCGAAGACTGGAGCAGCGTGACTGGTCTTGACTGACTTGAGGACTGAGCACGAGTGCCGTAGGTGGTCGGGGGCGCTGGTCTTATACCCTCGGGGAGCGACCGTGTCGGCCAATCACGGGCGAGCGCGGGATGCGCCGCGCTGGAGAGGCGGTGATTGGCCGCCACACCTGTTTTATCACTATCT
Source organism: Bemisia tabaci (assembly GCF_918797505.1). NCBI lineage: Eukaryota > Metazoa > Arthropoda > Insecta > Hemiptera > Aleyrodidae > Bemisia > Bemisia tabaci. Next base: position 38,518,373 of record NC_092793.1, read on the forward strand.
ATCCTGTTTAATTCTTATCTACCCCGTTTCACACTGATTATTCCCCTTTTCTGAAAATTCCTACCTTTTATCCCGGTGAATATCAATTCCGTCTTATCCCTGTCTATCCTGCTTTATATCGGACGATATATCGAAGATGTATATACAATACAATATTTTATCCCTATGAATGAAACCCCGAAAAATGGTGGTAGGGGAGCAAGGCATGCCACAAGAAAAAAAAATATAAATAAAATGAGTGGGGGGGGGGCTGTGGGAGTTACAAAAATGAGCTGTGAGGGGGCGGGGTAGAATAAATGCTGGCAAAAAATTAGAACTAACCTAGCAATGATTAAAATGGAAATAAAACATCAGCTGATAGCAAACATACCAAGGAAACCAAGGAATGGAACATTCATAAAAACAGTTTAGTGGAAAACAGCGTAAGTAGGTCAATTACGTTAATTACCGTTTAATAAACGGTAAATGCGATTTGACCGAAAATCTATACAGTTCTTTTTCAGACCAAAATGAACAAAATTACAAAATTTGAATCAGCTAACATAAATCTAACGATAGTTATCGTGAACGAAAGAACTGACGACACAGGTCGAGTAACCATTATAGGTGGGAAAATCTGACACAGAAATAAGAATGTGTTTAGACCCAGCACAATTAAATGCCTGTCTTATAAAGGGTCATTCCATGTCAATTCGAACGGACTTGTAACCACCCGACTCGGATTTCCATGATTTTTTTTTTACTTAATCCATCGGTCAATGTAAGAAAAAGCCCAAATTTTCAGCTCCATATCTTCAATATTTCTTGAGAAAATTTTTTTTGAAGTTTTATGGCCTTCTCTAAAAATGCACTCTCCAGACTCAGAAAACGGGAATGACTCGTGTTTGAAAAAACCTCATAAGTCTTGCAGTTTTAAAGATTTTAAGCTGAAATTTGGCACACTAGTTCGTGTTAGTATGTATTTTAAGGGAAAAATTCCCAATTGAACCCGACTCACTCAGGAGGGCCTACTGAGCCGAAGATACGCCGTTTTAGCCCTGATTTTTAACGCTAAAAACTAGTTTTCTTAAAATGGGCATAGCAACCGAAGCTAACGAGATATTGCCAACTTTTTTTTTTTGTAAATCAACTTCAAAGTATGCTCTAACTGATTAAAAAATAAAAATCGTGGGTATGCAGCTTCTTCATTGGTTAATCACACTTTTTAGCAAAAAAAGCTCAAAAAAATTGAGTCTGGGGGTAGGGTGCGGCTTATACGAGACATTAAAAAGGTTGAATTTTGAAAATGACAAGGGACCCCGCCAAAACGTTCCTAATAGTGTAAAAACAAACGTTGTAGAACAGTTTTGCAGTTGGTCAACATTTAGAGGTGCGCGAATTGCAAAATTCGGCTAATTTTCGCATTTTTTCAACCATTTTGGCAAATTTTCTCAGGCCTCACGGAGAGTTCTAATTGATAATTTTATTCATAAATAGGCAATATATAACCTAAAATGCATCCCATCCTCCACCTTAAGCCCCAAGCCCCTCTAACCCCCCTCCCTTACCGATCCAATATGAATACACTCTTTATAAACTACGCTATTTTGGTAGTGACCAGAAATCTAAAGTAACACTGGTCAACACGGGTTCAAATGTGATTGTCTTAGAATAGTTTTTAGCGCTGAGTCCGAAAATGACCTCCGTCATGCTGGGTCAGTTCGATTTTCCCCGGAAAAATCAGGATCCTCCATCATGCACAGATTTTCCGGAAAATTGATTTTTCACCGGAAAAGCTCGATTTTTAAGGAAAATCCTGATTTTTCCGGGGAAAATCGAACTGACCCAGCATGACGGAGGTCATTTTCTGACTCAGCGCTAAAAACTATTCTAAGACAATCACATTTGAACCCGTGTTGACCAGTGTTACTTTAGATTTCTGGTCACTACCAAAATAGCGTAGTTTATAAAGAGTGTATTCATATTGGATCGGTAAGGGAGGGGGGTTGGAGGGGCTTGGGGCTTAAGGTGGAGGATGGGATGCATTTTAGGTTATATATTGCCTATTTATGAATAAAATTATCAATTAGAACTCTCCGTGAGGCCTGAGAAAATTTGCCAAAATGGTTGAAAAAATGCGAAAATTAGCCGAATTTTGCAATTCGCGCACCTCTAAATGTTGACCAACTGCAAAACTGTTCTACAACGTTTGTTTTTACACTATTAGGAACGTTTTGGCGGGGTCCCTTGTCATTTTCAAAATTCAACCTTTTTAATGTCTCGTATAAGCCGCACCCTACCCCCAGACTCAATTTTTTTGAGCGTTTTTTGCTAAAAAGTGTGATTAACCAATGAAGAAGCTGCATACCCAAGATTTTTATTTTTTAATCAGTTAGAGCATACTTTGAAGTTGATTTACAAAAAAAAAAAAATTGGCAATATCTCGTTAGCTTCGGTTGCTATGCCCATTTTAAGAAAACTAGTTTTTAGCGTTAAAAATCAGGGCTAAAACGGCGTATCTTCGGCTCAGTAATTTTGTTCATTTTGGTCTGAAAAAGAACTGTATAGATTTTCGGTCAAATCGCATTTACCGTTTATTAAACGGTAATTAACGTAATTGACCTACTTACGCTGTTTTCCACTAAACTGTTTTTATGAATGTTCCATTCCTTGGTTTCCTTGGTATGTTTGCTATCAGCTGATGTTTTATTTCCATTTTAATCATTGCTAGGTTAGTTCTAATTTTTTGCCAGCATTTATTCTACCCCGCCCCCTCACAGCTCATTTTTGTAACTCCCACAGCCCCCCCCCCCCACTCATTTTATTTATATTTTTTTTTCTTGTGGCATGCCTTGCTCCCCTACCACCATTTTTCGGGGTTTCATTCATAGGGATAAAATATTGTATTGTATATACATCTTCGATATATCGTTCGATATAAAGCAGGATAGACAGGGATAAGACGGAATTGATATTCACCGGGATAAAAGGTAGGAATTTTCAGAAAAGGGGAATAATCAGTGTGAAACGGGGTAGATAAGAATTAAACAGGATAGATAGTGATAAAACAGGGTAATGTTTATCGATCTTCGATATATCGTGCGATATAAAATATGATAGACATGGATAAAACGGGATGCATTGATATTAATTGAGTTAAATGGAGGAAGTTTGAGGAAAGTTTGAGGAACTTAGTAACCGTAAAGATAAGGATAAAACAGGATACGTAGGGTTATCCCACCCTTCGATAAATCGATCTTTGATATATTTTCCGATATGAAACAGGATGGGAAAGTGGCATAATCAATTTGAAACGGGATAGATAGAATAAATCAGGATAGATATGGGTAATATAGGATGAAGATATGGACAAAACGGGATGTATTGATGATACCACTATTCAACCACATGGGAGCTTGTTTTGCCTGAGTGAGCGTGCCATTTCACGACGATACCACTATTCGAACATGCGGAAGCTCCTGTTGCCTACACTGAAATGGAAGGCGAAATGAAATGACGTTAATTAATCTTCTCCAGTTTGGTGAAATGCTATTTTGGTGAATGACCCTAAAGGGTAGGGCTGTTCAATCGGTTGTCGGTAAGCCACCGAAACAGTTCCGTTAAGAAAAAGTTACGATAAGAGCGCTCTTACCGATAGCGATCAGAGTTTTCGGAGCTGGCGAAAATAAGCTGTTGCCAATTGTACATCTATTTTACGCGCCGCCGCGCCAGGCAATCTGATAAACCGACACACGGGGCAACAATGTATTGAGTGCGAGCTCTCAAAACTCCGATAAGGCCGGCTGTTGTCGATATCATGGCCACTGTCGGTACTGCCGCCAGTTTCAATAAGAGACGATGTCGATAGTGTTCCGGCAAGAATTCGTTTGAACACCCCTACTAAAGGGAAATTTCCAAATACCCACATTTGAAGGTATTATCGCACAGTATGCCAAATGTATCCTATTTTAGTACATTAGATGCATCGAAAAGCTTTCACATGATTGAACTTACTGAAGAGAGCTCTTACTTAACAATATTTAGCACCCCATTTGGCAAGTTTCGCTACCTTAAACTACCTTTTGGCCTAAATATAAGTACTGAATCATTTAGTATTGGGTTTACAAAAGCATTTCATGGTTTGGACGGTGTCCTTATTTATATTTATGAAATTATCATATGGGAAAAAACAGAAAAAGAGCATGATCAACGTCTAGATAAAGTGTATGAACGATCAGCTGACAAGGAACTTCCATTTAATTTAGCTAAGAGTAGAATATGTGTCAGAGAACTTAAATTCATGGGACAAATTTTTTCAGCGTTAGGTTCATCTGCAGATCCAGCATGTAAGAGGGTCATCCAAAAAGTAAGGTTCCCTACCTTGTATCTTCTAAAGGAAAAAAGATCAATCAAATCGATAAATAGACACATATTTGACATAACAAGCCCAAGTTTTTGAAAATCGGTCGAGGGGTTCGCGAGAAAACTTAATTTTACTGAGAAAACCTCCTTTCACCGCGTGCCCACCTCCGGGATCAGGATGCGCGGAGAGTCAATTATTTCAGACTCGGGCATTCGCCTCTAAACATCACATCAGAAAGGAATTTAAAATTTTTCATTGAATAGGTCTTATTTTCCTTTTTGACGTAGTCTCCACATCTTTTTTGACAATTCTGGTATCATTACAATAGCTTCTTGATGTCGTCCGCATAAAAGCTCTCGCCTTGGCTCTGAAACCAGTTTTTTACAGCGATCTGCACATCCAAATCAGTTGCTTTGCGTCGAAAAATTTTTCCCCAATCCTCCATACTCTCTTAATTTAGCCTTATGTGACTTTCATCTGTTCCCGCGCGGAAAAACTTCCATGATGTAAAGCGATTGCCAACCGATTCAGAGGTACAGATCATAAAAAAATGTTCATTTTATCAAGTTTCTTAATTGAAAACGAACTTAGTGACCGCTAAAAGATATTTCTTGGGGGTTTAGATGCAGATTTATGATATATTAGGTAAGTCTTTTGTTAAAGTTTAACTCAGAATGTAAGTATAGTTTTAACGATGGTTGATTTTCTGCCTGAAATCGTGATTAAATTCTACGAAAGTAGCTTCTTGAACACAGAACTTAAAAATATAGACATTTTTAAACCTTAAATGTATAAACTTTGCAACTCTGTATCGTTAAAACTATACTTACATTCTGAGTTAAACTTTAACAAAAGACTTACCTAATCTATCATAAAACTGCATCTAAACCCCCAAGAAATATCTTTTAGCGGTCACTAAGTTCGTTTTTTAATTAAGAAACTCGATAAAATGAACATTTTTATGTCAACTTTGCAACGTTGTATCAACAAAATTAGCAGTATTAATGTTTCAATAGAAATATGCATTCGATAATAATACTAACATTTGATAAAATGTCACAAAATATCATAAAACATCCAATTGAATCGTTCTCAGAAAATTAGATACTTGAAAATATGAGAATTTTGAAGCTCAAATATGCCAACTTTGCAACGCTATATCTCGGAAACTAGACTAAAAGCTAAAACTTTAGACTCAAGCTAAAATTTTTACTGGAGGCTTACCTCGTCATAAGGTTTCATTTAAGCCACACACGAACGAAATCCCCGGGTTCCCGAAAAGGGGCCAAAAAAGGCCCTTTTTTAGGGAGGCTCTTTGCCACCCTAGGCCGTGGCCTCGACGGCCTATTTACAAAATCCGGCCATTAGAATCGCGATGGCTTTCCTTCCTTCTATTCCACATTTAACCGCCTCCCTTCTGCATGATCCACCCAAACACTGATATACTTAAGATAACTAATACTACTCGAAACACGTTGCCTAATGACCGCATGCGTAACGATTTGGTGTTGTCAAGCGTCAGAAAGCGTGTTGTAAGAGCGACATGTATACCACAGTTAGCACAGTTTAAAGAACTTCCATTTTGTATTTTAATTTAAAAGGTATCAATTAAGTAGTATAATAATTTTAGTTAAATTTTATCCATGCCATATGCATAGAGCCAAATAAACATAAGAATATTGCTAAATCACTGAATTACCAACCTTTAAATCTAGAGGATCGCCAGAGACAATTCCTTCAATCATTGTCAATGAGTGGCAAGTTGCCATTCCAAGTTTTAAATATTTTGAATCCATCCTATGAACCATTCGGACTGGAGTGTCCATTTGACCATTTGACATTGGAATAACACCCCACATATCTAGGTCATCTTCTGTTAAAGTCCCTGTCTGCAAATTAGAGAATGTTTGACGTTTGTTTGGGAAATAAGAATGTTCAAGTGATTTTGCAATGGTGAATTTTCACCATAGAAAGAATTGTCTTTTGAACTTGTTCCAAATTTTAAAAAACGGATAGGTAGTGAAAAATCGGCACTCACAACCGTCTTGGCGAGGGACCTTTACTTATTCTGATTTTAAACATGTGAATTTTCTACAAGAATACGGTAAGTAGGTATCCCCCATTAACGCATATTTATCATCCTACTATCATCCATTCTTCAGCAGAGACGTACTTTTAAAATTTGCGAAGAAAACTGCAAAATTAAATAAAAACTTTATTTTGCTAACTTTTAAATCAAGCACTTCTTTAATGAACTCTGTATTATTTTTGCCCAACAACTGGAATAATATTCTACGTTGAAATTGTAGTCCAGTACCACATGTACAAATAAAAGGTCCCGTGTGCAGCTTCGTGGGTAAAATTGTTGAGATATGTCATTCTCTTCTTTAGGATGTCTAGAATCAGAATTTCGATGGTGTCAAGTTCAAAAATTGAACCGACGCCCAGAATTCAAGATGGCGTCCAAGATGGCCGCCGCCATGGTGAAAGATTTAAAGTTTGCGGATAGCGTCGAGTCAGATGTCGATTCCTATGTAAAATGACACGAGGAATCCGAATATCACATTTAAAAACACCCCCGACCCAAAGGAGGGCTCCAAATCCAAGATGGCGGCCAAAAATACCACTCAGGGGTACTAATTTGCCTATACGGGTCCAAGTGCATAGTGAGGTATCAATTATTAGGTTTTCGGGGTCGTAGAGTCCGAAAATGAGGTCCATTTTTCGCTGCGGCCCTCCAGAGACCCTAAAATCAAATATGGCGCCCAAAATGGCCACCGGTTTTACGGCTGAAACACCAATTTAGCGCAGCTATGATAAGCAATACGTTCAAAATTTAGTTTTGTGGGGCAAGGAGTTCGAATACGAGATCAAATGTTTATTCCTACAAAAAATTAAGCCTCCGAATCGAAAATGGCTACCGACATGGTTGCCAGTTAGAGGCGCAGGCCGGTAAATGACTATTGATATTAAGGGGATTTGCCAAAGGAGCTAGGGGTTTCGATAAGGGCCGTTTTTCGGCCCATACCCTGAAATTCTTCAATTTTACGATTTTTTTGCTTCTTGGGAGTCTAAATTTTACGGAATGTGTCATGCTTTTGTCATTTTCGGCCTATTTAGGGGTCTAATGCTGGCCTAAACATGAGTCTGAAGGCTAATTTTGGCGGAAAATTCGGGTTTCTTGGCATTCGACGCGCTGCGCCCGCTGTTTCATGACGATCAAATATCATCGGAGGAGCAAATTTTCCCTCAAGTATGTTCATTAAGGGTGTAAGATATAGTCACTCTGGCCAACTTTCGTCGATGGCAACCCTCGCGCTCATAGTTAAAACGAACTTTTTAGAATTTTCTTGTTTTTCATCATTATTATTAAAATGGCATAAAAAAGGGCTACTCATCTTAAACCAGAAATAGATTCCTTGGCGGAAATTGTACGTAGCCCTCCAAAAAACTTTATGGAATTAAAAGCCCCCCCCCTCCTCCAAAGAAAAAGCCGGTGTTGCCATATTTTGTTGCCTAAAATCATAGAAAACTATTTGTGATTATTTCAGTATTTGGAGGCTGTTCTTCGTCGAGCTCATTCAGCAAAGTTCAAAACCCTTGATTTTTCATACGTAACGATCACATGACTAATGAATATGCACATGCATTTATCGATTATTATTTTGTTCATTACATGTATTTATCTAAAGAGACTCCGATCGCGGCGCGGCATTGCCACATATCATCGGTAAAAATCGAGAAAATTATTCCGAGTTGGCCCAAGATTTGAGCCATTATTTCGCATTATGCGCATTAAATAAATACGTAGGATTCAAATTACTGTATTCAGGGATGCAAATAGATCATATTTTTTGCAGGTAAAGTTTTTTTTATGATCTTGGGCTTGTAGGCGACCCATTATCTTACGATTTTTTGACGTGATATTTACGCACGAAGATGCAACTTTGAAACATTGACCGTGATCTGGGATCCGAATAAAAAGTAAGCCATGTGTCAGAATCACGAGTTCTCAATGCTGATTTTTTACCCACCCTGACAAACCCTGCCCTCCGTCACTTTTATTGTCTGCGATCGATCAGAATTCTACTTCCCAAAAATAATTGGAAACTCTGGTTTTCCTGGTTCACTCCTGCCTAGCCTCCTTACCGCTTCCTCATCTGTTGCCTCTTCATCAGGTTCCTCCCATCAGACAACTCATTTGGAGCTACCATTGTAGAATTTTGGGGAAATGACGCGTATTCATCTAGCAAACGCTTAGTTTTTCTAGTTCAGCCTCATATCTGTAATGAGCGAGGTACTAGATGACAGATGCAATATGCGCTGGGCAGTCCACGACTCTATCGTCCACCTGCCGTTGGTAATACCACCCGGATATGCCCACAGGGTTCTATGTCACTTTCAGGCCACCCGGGCTCAAGCCCCCCCCCCCCCCCGCCGAAAGCAAAAAAAAGGGGGGAAAGAGTGAAGGAAAGAGGAGACAGAAGATGATGAGGAAAGACGAGAAAAGAAAAAGTTTGAGGCCTTCGAAGATATTTATCTCTTTTGATGTAGAGTCTTAAATGAAACCACAGTGTTCATTTGATTAGTATTTTATAAAATTTTCGTCCAAAAATGCGTCTAAATAGAGTTTAAATTTCAAACAATTTCCAGATTTGTTGATTGCAACAATTCGAAAGTATTTCGTGTTAAGGTAAAAAAAAAGTTTTTCTGCGGAAATTCATGAAGATCTGTGTTACGGTAGCCTCGAGCTGCGTCCAAACAGAGTTAGAATTTCAAACAAATTTCAGATTTGTTAAATGCAACAATTCGAAAGTATGTTGTGTTAAGGGTACGAAAGCGTAATTTTTCTGCATTTTATGATAAATTTGCGCTATGGAAGCCTCGAACTGCGCCTAATAAGATTACACATTTCTAAGATTTGTGATCTAATTAGACGCCATCTAAATAATGATGAAAAACGAGTAAATTCTAAAAATTTCGTTTTAACTATGAGCGCAAGCAGTGTTCCAAACTCACCTTTGAGTTTTAGGAGCCATGGGGCGCATCAAGCCTGAATTTTAGGCGCCATTGAAGATTTTTTAGGGGCCAGATTGACTTTTTGCCTATATATTACGGCTTATTTAGTGAAAAATTAGACGCAAATTTAGATGTTTTCGTAACAGAACTAGTAGGCAGCTGTGACTTGGTGAAGACAAAAGCACTAAGGATGAAATCGTGAAGAATAGAAGAAGCTCTCACTAATTGTAATGCTGAAAATTTCGAATGATCACCTAATATGAAAATTCAGATTTTAAAGGGGCAATTTTTAAGGGCCACGTTGGCGCAGAGCCTTCTTTATTAGGAGCAATGACCGATGTTTTAGGCGCATTTGGCGCGTTGGCGCCTGTGAGATTCGAACACTGAGCACAAGGGTTGCCATCGACGAAAGTTGGCCAGAATGACTATATCTTACACCCTTAATGAACATACTTGAAGGAAAATTTGCTCCTCCGATGATATTTGATCGTCATGAAACAGCGGGCGCAGCGCGTCGAATGCCAAGAAACCCGAATTTTCCGCCAAAATTAGCCTTCAGACTCATGTTTAGGCCAGCATTAGACCCCTAAATAGACCGAAAATGACAAAAGCATGACACATTCCGTAAAATTTAGACTCCCAAGAAGCAAAAAAATCGTAAAATTGAAGAATTTCAGGGTATGGGCCGAAAAACGGCCCTTATCGAAACCCCTAGCTCCTTTGGCAAATCCCCTTAATATCAATAGTCATTTACCGGCCTGCGCCTCTAACTGGCAACCATGTCGGTAGCCATTTTCGATTCGGAGGCTTAATTTTTTGTAGGAATAAACATTTGATCTCGTATTCGAACTCCTTGCCCCACAAAACTAAATTTTGAACGTATTGCTTATCATAGCTGCGCTAAATTGGTGTTTCAGCCGTAAAACCGGTGGCCATTTTGGGCGCCATATTTGATTTTAGGGTCTCTGGAGGGCCGCAGCGAAAAATGGACCTCATTTTCGGACTCTACGACCCCGAAAACCTAATAATTGATACCTCACTATGCACTTGGACCCGTATAGGCAAATTAGTGCCCCTGAGTGGTATTTTTGGCCGCCATCTTGGATTTGGAGCCCTCCTTTGGGTCGGGGGTGTTTTTAAATGTGATATTCGGATTCCTCGTGTCATTTTACATAGGTATCGACATCTGACTCGACGCTATCCGCAAACTTTAAATCTTTCACCATGGCGGCGGCCATCTTGGACGCCATCTTGAATTCTGGGCGTCGTTTCAATTTTTGAACTTGACACCATCGAAATTCTGATTCTAGACATCCTAAAGAAGAGAATGACATATCACAACAATTTTACCCACGAAACTGCACACGGATGCACATGTGGTACTGGACTATTGATTGTGCTTGCCAGAGCTGCTGGAATTCCACCTATATGATTGATTAATTGCAATGAAGGCAAGCGAATAAGATGCCTAAATGTTGGAAACCAAAATACGAGATACTTATACCACCACATAAAATGGTTAACTCGGCATCATTGGGCGCAAAAAGCACTTAAAAACTCTAAATGTTGACCTCGTGCGATTTAGAGTCCCTTTATACTAGGGCTGTTCAATCGGTTGTCGGTAAGCCACCGAAACAGTTCCGTTAAGAAAAAGTTACGATAAGAGCGCTCTTACCGATAGCGATCAGAGTTTTCGGAGCTGGCGAAAATAAGCTGTTGCCAATTGTACATCTATTTTACGCGCCGCACTATGGTCCGAATAGACGATTTAAGCGGCATTAAATCAGATATGTATGTTTAAACCTCGCAACATGAGTTTTCAGGGGTTTTTAGGGTCGCTGAGTGCAAAAATGCTAATATTCTTCAGGAAAAATCCATTTTTAACATTTTTATACTTTACATAAGTGTGGTAATATTTTGTTCAGAAACCTTAAATTGAGGCATAAAGTTCAAGTTGACGCGGTGGAGCAGTTGACATCGCGTCTCCCTCGTCTTCTTGATATCCCGGGTTCGATTCTCGATAGGTTTTTTTTTTTTTTTTTATAAGTTTAAAAATTAATTTTACATTCAATGGACTATAAGAAGCTAAAAGTAGAGCCTCGTCAAACACTACTATCAAGGGAAGTTGAAAAAGACAGCTCAGGATAATACTTCTACGTTTCATGGCTCCAGAGGCCTACTTTCAAGTCCCACCGATCAGCCGTTTGAACTTGTTTTCGTCTGCCAAGCTAAACTTAAGCTTAAATATATCCATTTTGATAGATTATTTGTTTGAAACATGGGTAAACGTAAAAAAAAAAACGTTTACGGGACCTCAAAGTGGCTTCCTAAGACAATTTCATTGCTCGGGAGCCTTACTTTCAAGTCCCACCGATCAACCGTTTAGACTTGTTTTCGTCTGCCAAGCTAAACTTATGCTAACATATATCTACACTGATAGATTATATGTTTGAAACACTTAAAACGTCAAAAAAAAAACTTTTACGGGGCCTCAAAGTAGCCTCCCGAGGCGATTCTTTGCTGTTCTTGAGCACAAGTTTCAATTGGTCCCGATCAACCCCATCAACTCGTATTATTCTGCCTGGGCAGATTTAGGCTCTAATGCATTCGATTTGCTAGAATATGACAATGGAACATGATAAAAGTCATCGTCAATGGCATATGATAGCTAATTGTTGTAAGTGATAAGAAACGCGAAAACGTCTTTTTCATGAGAAATAACTTGAGGCGATTGTGTGTGATTGATCTGCCACTCAGACTAAAAGGTAGTCTAGAGTCATGACAATAACTTCCGAGTAAAATTACGAGGTGCTCAGAGGTGCAAAGGATATTTTTTGGGTCCTACTTTTGCGAATTTATTGAAAAAAGTGACTATGTCTAAGGGTTAATCTAGAACATTAGATATGATGAAAAAGAACAGTTTCAGCATGAAACATCTTAAACTTATCTTATATTTTGTGAATCAAGTGCCCAAACACTTTCAGGTACGGTGAAACGACGAAAACAAGCCCTTAAACACAGCACTGCCGCTCGGTAACTGGAATCGCACTCATAAAGTGCTCCGCGCGCCGCACTTCCCAGGCTTGTCACATCTTTATTAGTGCTTTAATCGAAGTGAAATTTTACAGGAGTCTTCTCTACAGTATGTACTATCGATCTACCGCTTAAAATCTAACTTTTTCCAAACTTCACTTTTTCGATTTATTGCCGCTTAAACCGGCTATTCGGACCATAGTGCGCCGCCGCGCCAGGCAATCTGATAAACCGACACACGGGGCATCAATGTATTGAGTGCGAGCTCTCAAAACTCCGATAAGGCCGGCTGTTGTCGATATCATGGCCACTGTCGGTACTGCCGCCAGTTTCACTAAGAGACGATGTCGATAGTGTTCCGGCAAGAATTCGTTTGAACACCCCTACTTTATACCCAGAGTTAAGACAACTCACTTTTGGTTGGGCTGAAAGTGGCCTAAAAAAAATCCAATTCTGATTGGTTCTCGCTCATGGAGGCCGAAACGAGTGCACCAAGATGGCGGTACCTCGAATGTGAACAAGAATAATGAAAATATTACCTAATTGTGGTTTATCAAGAGTAAATTGTTATTTCCATCGGTCTAAAATGAAAATAGATTAAGAAATTATTCACAAACCAATCTAATTTTCCTTTTAATTGATCAATTTGTTGATGTTGTTGTTTCTGTGTGACAGACATCGCAGGATTCCTGATCCTTATCCCCCAATATCGTTCGTTTGGGTGCACTCGTTTCGGCCTCCATGGCCAGCAAAGGCCGGCTGCCAGTCAGCTGATAATCGAGTTGTCTTAACTCTGGGTATAAAGGGACTCTAGTGCGATTAATTTAAAGTAATTTTAATACCTTAGGTAGTATATTATTTATTTTTATTTATTTGAAGAACGAAAAGAGGATACATTTCAGAGAGACACTGTTGAAGTTTGCAACAATGCCTGCCTTGGAAAAGATTCACCATTAACACTTACAACATCGTTAGTACCCACTTAATAGCTACATTTATGCGAGGCTCGAAACCAAAGACATAAAGACGGAGTGCTCGTATCTAAAAGCACGGGGAAAAAGTGAAGCCTGGTTTGGCGCTGGGTGCAACGAACTACACCTCTAGAATGGCCGCGAGATAGCAAACCTGCGTAACGCGCATGGGCCGGTTTTTGAAGGCAGGAGGGGGGTGGGAGCCCAAGTATAGCTAACCTCAATCTCCATTTCTGCTGCGTCTTGCCCATAAGGATTACATGTGAAAATTTCAACCTTTGTAAACTTTCATTTTTTTGAGGTTTTCTTTCAAAGTTCCTATTTTTTGAGTAAAGAAAACCTTTTGAGGTGCGATTGTTCAGCAATCTTTTCATTGCTATCACTTTATTCAACAATATTCGGCAAAATGTGGGCAGCGTCTGACATGGGTTTAGATGGCAGCCTGCTGTGTGAGCCCAAGTAAACCTAACCTATATCAACTTCAAAACGTTCCGGGTCTCTAACACTGGTCAGCCATTCTAGAGGTGTAGTTCGTTGGCTGGGTGCTTGTGTGAGTGTGTAAATGAGCGCGGGAATCCATGGCGGCAAACGGAAATTTGATTTGAACTTGTCCTCTTAATTTTTCCATATTTCTTCTTCGAAACGTATTTTAAATGCCTAAAACGAATATATTAAGAAAGTTGGGACTGCGTCCTATTATATTACACCTACTCTTGCTTGGTAATAGGCAGTAATCTCAGATAAAGTTAGTTTTTCTTCTACTCATGGTGGTTCTGCAGGTTCAAACAGGTCGTTACAGTTCTAGATGACCGTCACTCCTAAATGAAATTAATTGGTCGACGACGGACCAAAGCTAACATAAAGTTAAAGAAATATGAGTGGGTAAGTGAATTTGGGCAAAAATCAACCTAGAATACTTTGTTTCCGCAATTATTTTATTCAGTTCCCGCCCTATATTTGAATTCAAACTTGTCCCGATTTCGCCGCCAATCCTCTAGCCAATAGTAGAGGTGGTTGAAAAGAAGCTTCATTTTTTGCTTTTAGCCCTCCGTCTTTATGTCTTTGATGCTGTGATTTGAACCTTGGTTTCAAACTCAGGATTCGACTTTCGATTGAAATTAGGTTATGAGGCTCGCATAAACTAGAGTCCCTTTATACCCAGAGTTAAGACAACTCGATTATCAGCTGACTCGCAGCCAAAGACATAAAGACGGAGCGCTCGTATCTAAAAGCACGGGGAAAAAGTGAAGCTAGGTTCGGCGCTGCGCGCTTGTGTGAGTGTGTAAATGAACGCGGGAATCCATGGCGGCAAACGGAAATTTGATTTGAACTTGTCCTCTTGATTTTTGCACATTTCTTCTTTGAAACGTATTTTAAATTCCTAAAACGAATATACTAAGAAAGTTCGGTCTGCGTCCTAATATAATACACCTACTTTTGCTCGGTAACAGGCAGTAATCTCACATAAAGTTAGTTTTTCTTCTGCTCATGGTGGTTCTGCAGGTTCAAACAGGCCGTTACAGTTCTAGATCAACGTTACTCCCAAATGAAATTAATCGGTCGACGACGGACTGAAACTAACCTAAAGTTAAAAAAATATGAGTGTGTACCTGAATTTGGGCAAAAATCAACCTAAAATACTTTGTTTCCGCAATTTTATTTATTAGTTCCCGCCCTACATTTGAATTCAAACTTGTCCCGATTTCGCCGCCAATCCTCTAGCCAATAGTAGAGGTGATTGAAAAGAAGCTCTAGAAGCTTCATTTTTTGCTTTTAGTGCTCCGTCTTTATGTCTTTGCTCGCAGCCGGCCTTGGCTGGCCATGGAGGCCGAAACGAGTGCACCCAAACGAACGATATTGAGGGATAAGGATCAGGAATCCTGCGATGTCCGTCACACAAAAACAACAACATCAACAAATTGATCAATTAAAAAGAAAATGAGATTGGTTTGTGAATAATTTCTTAATCTATTTTCATTTTGGACCGATGGAAATAACAATTTACTCTTGATAAACCACAATTAGATAATGTTTTCATTATTCTTGTTCACATTCAAGGTACCGCCATCTTGGTGCACTCGTTTCGGCATCCATTAGAGTCCCTTTATACTGAGAGTCAAGACAATTTGAATCCATTTCTGATTGGTTCCCGTATTTTAGGCCTCCACAGTGTCACAAACGGGAATAAAGATTACATTTTCACCAATTGCAAAGATTATAATCTGGAATGGACCAGGGAATTACGGGTTCGGCAAGGAACAAACGGAATGAGAGGAGGAACGGAGAAAGGCATTTGAGAATGGGCCGATCAAAGATTACGAAAAACGTTCAATTTCTGTAATCTTTATTCCCGTTTGTGACATCCATGAGCCGAATTGTCTTGACTCTCAGCATAAAGGGACTCTAACCTCCATGAGCGAGAACCAATCAGAATTGGATTTTTTTTTAGGCCACTTTCAGGCCAACCAAAAGTGAGTTGTCTTAACTCTGGGTATAAAGGGACTCTAGCATAAACATAGCTAATGAAAATTGGAGTCCCTTTATACCCAGAGTTACGACAACTCGATTATCAGCTGACTGACAGCCGGCCTTGGCTGGCCATGGAGGCCGAAACGAGTGCACCCAAACGAACGATATTGGGGGATAAGGATCAGGAATCCTGCGATGTCTGTCTTACAGAAACAACAACATCAACAAATTGATCAATTAGAAAGAAAATGAGATTGGTTTGTAAATCATTTCTTAATCTATTTTCATTTTGGACCGATGGCAATAACAATTTACTCTTGATAAACCACAATTAGGTAATATTTTCATTATTCTTGTTCACATACGAGGTACCGCCATCTTGGTGCACTCGTTTCGGCCTCCATGAGCGAGAACCAATCAGAATTGGATTTTTTTTTAGGCCACTCTCAGCCCAACCAAAAGTGAGTTGTCTTAACTCTGGGTATAAAGGGACTCTAATGAAAATTATGGCTTGAAGTTTTGACCAAATATTTTTGAGCAAAGGCTTCTTCTTTTTTTTCTTTCTTTCTTTTTTTAGCTGTGTTTCAAGCATAAAAGTCACTGTATAGTATCTACGAATTCACCTGGGATTCTCTACGTATACATTCTTTCCATGAAGTTCTGACGACCAACCCAAAACTTTGGTAAAAAATGCATTGGTGGATACAGTTAACTATTTATTTCAAATCATGAATCTGGAGTCAAGAAACAGAACTAAATGTCCAGCTTCTGGACGTTCCGTTTTGTTTCTAAATTTTTCTTTACATATCTCTAATATTACTTAAATACCAAGTACGCACGCAGTTAAAATTGCATTTATTGGTTAGTATAGTTTCCTGGTGGAAATACAGACCTTATCAAAGCATACACAGTCAATTGAGCCGGTAACATTGATGACTCTTGAATTGATACAGGAAATATGCCCTTTCTTCAAACGACTCAAAGCGTATATTTTCCCAACAGTCATTGCAGCTGGCAATGCAGGAGGGATTACAATTGTTACGATATCTAAAGCTTTTAAAATAATAGCATTGTTCTGAACACCTCTCAATGTCTGCAAAGAAAAAGAATGTATACAATTAGTGAATAATAGACATACCTATAGGTATTAGAATATAATACAGGGTGCGGCAAAAGTCCCGGGACGGCTGTTTATTTTTTAAACGGCTACACGTAGAAAAACGAATTTTGGGGGATGTTCTTGGGTCAAAGTAAGCTACTTTTTGGCACTCCCCAAAATTTGTTTGGGGGCCCCCCTAGGGGAGGGCGGGGGGCAACTTTATTTTTCTAATAGCAACCCCCCCCTTTGTGATACCTCATTCGAAAGATAATAAAAAAAGAAAATTTTTGGCGCAAACCGCAGGTCAAAATGTTCATTTTTGACAAAATGGCGGCCGGTCAAAGTTCAAAACGGCAGAAATTTGGCATCTCCGTTGTTTATTGACGGATTGGTGTGAAACTTAGAATCATCGGGTTTTTCGAGATGAGAAAAACGATTCTGGCATTGGTTTTCCAGAAAAGTCAGTCCTTTTCAAAATGGCGGCGGTCAAAATGGCGGCCTCGAGCGGGAAGCGGATATTTAGGTTGCATATCGTTGGATTTGCATGAAACTTGGTATCTGGGGGTATTTCGGCACGAGAAGAACGAATCTTTCATTGGATACCTGAAATTTTGACAAATTCCTGAATGGCGGCGGAAAAATGGCGGGAAATCAGTTTTACGGCTGTTTACCGACGGATTTGCATGAAATTTGAATTCCTGGCGGTTTTTGGCTCGTTATAAAAGAATCTTTCATTAGATTCTTGAAATATCAAATAATTTCATGCTAATCCATCGGTAAAAGAGCCGTAAAACTGATTTCCCGTCATTTTTCCGCCGCCATTCAGGAATTTGTCAAGATTTCAGGTATCCAATGAAAGATTCGTTCTTCTCGTGCCGAAATAACCCCAGATACCAAGTTTCATGCAAATCCAACGATATGCAACCTAAATATCCGCTTCCCGCTCGAGGCCGCCATTTTGACCGCCGCCATTTTGAAAAGGACTGACTTTTCTGGAAAACAAATGCCAGAATCGTTTTTCTCATCTCGAAAAACCCTAGGATTCCGAGTTTCACACCAATCCGTCAATAAACAACGGAGATGCCAAATGTCCGCCATTTTGAACTTTGACCGGCCGCCATTTTGTCAAAAATGAACATTTTGACCTGCGGTTTGCGCCAAAAATTTTCTTTTTTTATTATCTTTCGAATGAGGTATCACAAAGGGGGGGTTGCTATTTGAAAAAAAAAGTTGCCCCCCGCCCTCCCCTAGGGGGGCCCCCAAACAAATTTTGGGGAGTGCCAAAAAGTAGCTTACTTTGACGCAAGAACATCCTCCAAAATTCGTTTTTCTACGTGAAGCCGTTTAAAAAATAAACAGCCGTCCCGGGACTTTTGCCGCACCCTGTATTTACAGCAAAAGTAACATCCAACTTACCTACGCCAAACTGACACTAAAAAAAGTATAAAAAGGATAGGATAGAAATAGGATATAAAAAGGAAGAAAGGATAGGAAAGTATACAGGGTTATCCAAAAGTCACTGACCACCCCTGTAACTTTTTTCCAAATTGAGATAGAAGTTTGAAACTTTGGGAATGTTCCTCGGTCTAAAGTAGCAACTTTTTGGTCCCCCCAAAATTTTGGGGGGCGGCCCCCCTTAAGGGGGGCGGGGGCTAACTTTTTTTTTCAAATAGCAACCCCCCCTTTGTGATACCTCATTCGAAAGATAATAAAAAAAGAACATTTTTGGCGCAAACCGCAGGTCAAAATGTTCATTTTTGACAAAATGGCGGCCGGTCAAAGTTCAAAACGGCAGAAATTTGGCATCTCCGTTGTTTATTGACGGATTGGTGTGAAACTTAGAATCATCGGGTTTTTCGAGATGAGAAAAACGATTCTGGCATTGGTTTTCCAGAAAAGTCAGTCCTTTTCAAAATGGCGGCGGTCAAAATGGCGGCCTCGAGCGGGAAGCGGATATTTAGGTTGCATATCGTTGGATTTGCATGAAACTTGGTATCTGGGGGTATTTCGGCACGAGAAGAACGAATCTTTCATTGGATACCTGAAATTTTGACAAATTCCTGAATGGCGGCGGAAAAATGGCGGGAAATCAGTTTTACGGCTGTTTACCGACGGATTTGCATGAAATTTGAATTCCTGGCGGTTTTTGGCTCGTTATAAAAGAATCTTTCATTAGATTCTTGAAATATCAAATAATTTCATGCTAATCCATCGGTAAAAGAGCCGTAAAACTGATTTCCCGTCATTTTTCCGCCGCCATTCAGGAATTTGTCAAGATTTCAGGTATCCAATGAAAGATTCGTTCTTCTCGTGCCGAAATAACCCCAGATACCAAGTTTCATGCAAATCCAACGATATGCAACCTAAATATCCGCTTCCCGCTCGAGGCCGCCATTTTGACCGCCGCCATTTTGAAAAGGACTGACTTTTCTGGAAAACAAATGCCAGAATCGTTTTTCTCATCTCGAAAAACCCTAGGATTCCGAGTTTCACACCAATCCGTCAATAAACAACGGAGATGCCAAATGTCCGCCATTTTGAACTTTGACCGGCCGCCATTTTGTCAAAAATGAACATTTTGACCTGCGGTTTGCGCCAAAAATTTTCTTTTTTTATTATCTTTCGAATGAGGTATCACAAAGGGGGGGTTGCTATTTGAAAAAAAAAGTTAGCCCCCGCCCCCCTTAAGGGGGGCCGCCCCCCAAAATTTTGGGGGGACCAAAAAATTGCTACTTTAGACCGAGGAACATTCCCAAAGTTTCAAACTTCTATCTCAATTTGGAAAAAAGTTACAGGGGTGGTCAGTGACTTTTGGATAACCCTGTATGAAGAATAGCATAGTGATCTGATCGTGACATGACTTCAAAGTGATATCGTACTCGCTCATTGTGAAGTCAGGCCTTGTCCCGACGGCGGAACTGTCGCGAGTTTGATGCCCCAACCGAAGTTCCCTAACTCGACGCACACGCATGTGTTCCTGGAGTTTCTAGGCGGGAATATTTGAACAAAATTAATTTTTTTAGGTTAAACGATGTCAACTGGGGTAACTGAACTGATAATTATGAATGTGAGGTGAATATTTTGCGTTATTTTGACCAGGTATAAAACAAAAAACAACAACATAACACAGATATGGATAAAAAGAAAACATATTCGATAAAATTGTATTTTCCTGCAGTAGTGATATGCTACAAACGAAAATATAAAATTGATACTGAGATGTATACAAATATTTCTAAATAATAGCCGCTCAGAAATAAAACACCCGTAGTAAACTCCCGCTTCACGTGTAATCAACATCTCGAGTTCAATATCTGTTTGCGCTCAATGCGCCTACTAAAAGGAGGGTGCGTGGGTCTCGGCGAGACCACGGCGAATGGAGTTGGTTTTTGCGCCGGCGGCGCGTAAAAACCCCAAAGGGATGTCCCCTCGGGCTACTCTCAGGTGAAACACCCGAGACGCCGGATGACGCTCGTAAAGTGGAGAGGGGGGGGGGCGTCAGCCAGTTGAGTTGCCTCATAAGGGGGGGGGGGGAGGGCGATGTGCTCGTAGTTTCGGAACAGTGCAGCCAAGTGCAGCCTGTGACACGGCTCAGTAGAGTCTTCGTCCCGTGCTGTCGCGAGAGAATAGCCCTCGGGGTGTTCACTCTTTCCAAAAATAGTCCAAGGCGATCACTCAGGGATCTGCCTGGCGACGGGAACTCCAGTGAGTGAGACCCACGACGACAGCACCACACGGAAGGTGAGAGGAGCCGGGGTCACAGGCTGACCTGACCTGAACAGACCGAGATCATCGCTGAGGAAGATGGTAGAGTTAGTTACTCACGCAGTTGGGAGCGCCTTCAATATCCAGGCGGGCCACAGAGGTTGCAGCTGGCTGATGCGCTGCTGGAGATGTGGCAGGAGAGGAGCCAGAGCCGCGCTCGAATCAAAGTTCGGATCGAGGGGCTATTGGAAAACTGAAGCGGAGTCAGTTCAGTTTTCTTGGCTGACGATGATTGAGAGGAAGCCAGAGCCGCGCTCGAATCAAGATTCGGATCGAGGGGCTAACCGAAAGCTGAAGCGGAGTCAGATCAACTTTCTTGGCTGCGAGGCTGGAGCAGAGCGGTGGCCACACTTGAATCTAAGTTCGGATCAAGGGCTAGGAGAGGATACGAAGCGGAGTCACATCGTATCGTCGGAAGAGCTCGATTTTCCTGGGCTCGGCCGTGGGGATGTCTTCAAATTCGAATCATTCAAAAGAAGCGGAGCACGTCCGCGGCCGAGCCATCGGCGCTACCTAGCGGATGCTGTGGAAGGCTGGGATGGGCGTCGTGGAGCGAATCGTGGAGCGGGGAAGAGGGGCGGACGGCGCGAGCGCAGCGTAATCAGTGGCGGAGCAACCGCCGCACTATGGTCCCAATTCACTTTTCAGTGATCAAAAATCATAGCGGCTCTCCGTTTGAGTATAAATACATTTAAGATATGTTTTCCTCATGATTTTGATGCGCTGAATCTGAATTTGACCTCCGCTTTTCCCTAAAAAATCATTTGCAAAAGTTACTGTCATTTTTTCACATAAATCACAAACTGCCATACGATTGGCTTGTTATACTTGCTTAGATTGGATGAAAACCATGCGTTCATTGCACATACATGTGCAGTTCACGCAAAATTAAGGATGTTTTAATTTTTCCCCCCAATTATTATTTTTTTTTTTTTTTTTAAGGAAAACTAAACTGAAAAAAATGAAATAGATCTAAAATTCATTTGTATTTTAAAAATGTCGAAATAATGCTTCAGAGAAGACTTTTCTTTATGTTGATTTGACGGGAAACGCAAATCGGGTACATAACAATGTTGAAGAGCGGGGGTGCAATATTGTCACGTTAAGAAAAATTCAATCAACAATGGATAAATATTCGGGGAGTAAGAAATTTTACATCAATAGGTACTTTCTAGGATTGAAAAGAGCATTTTTAAAGATAAAACTGCGGAACGGAAAACTTTTCAAAAAATCTCCAAAAATAGGGGGAACCAAATTTTTTTCGAAATGGTCAACCTCAAAAAGATTCATAGAAGCTACATAAGTGCGTCTCTGTAGATGCAAAAGTGCTTAGCACGTGTTAAGCCTGCAACTATAGGTGTTTTTCAGGGCAAAAAATTGAGTTTTTCTGGAGCAAACTCGTAGGCACGTAAAAAATTCAAATTTGGTCGAAAAAGCAGGCGGAAGCAATTATTTTTGGTTCCGTTGCCTTTCTAAGGATCTGCAGAAACGACTTAAAAGTGTCTCTGGAGGTGCCAAATGTCTCAGAATATTTTTCGAGGGGCTTTCCAGGGTTGTAAAACAGTATTTTGAAGGAAACACGCAGGTACGAAAAAGATTCAAAATTCGTCCAAAAAGCAAGAAGAACCAACAATTTTTGGTTTAAAGACCTTCTTAAGGATTCATAGAGACTACTTAAGCACGTTTTTGGAGGTGTCGCATGCCTCAAAAAAGTTTAAGACGACTGCAGATTGATCGATGGCTAAACTTGCTAAATACCGTTATTTTAGCCACCGACTTAGAGACCTAGTAAATTCGATTTTTCAAGAAAAAGCAAACCAAAGCACGAAATATTTCTACTGTAGCTTCCCAAGAATGTGTAGAAGCTCCCTAAAGGTGTCCTATTAGGTGACCTTTGGTGACTTTTTTTTAAAATGAAAGTTCGTGGGAAAAATCGGCATTTTTTTATGAAAAATAGGTATCCAAATTCTACCTTGTGTGGGATGTGTCAGAATACCTCGGAGAAAAATTGTAATTAGTGCGTTACAATCCTCTTAGAGTCCTCTACAAAATGGTATAAGCAAGAATTCTGAGAGACAATTTCATGATTCAGGAGAGGCTCCGAACGCTTTGTTAGAAATAGCCACTTCACGGGTCAGAAAATACGTATCCGACTATTTGCACAGTTTGTGACACTTTCAAAGTGACTAGAAATTTTTTTGAGGTATACTACGTGTAGTTTATGACCCGTAGATACTATATTTATCAATTTTGACTTGAAAAAAAAATGTCGTCCAATTTCATAAATATCGATTTTTGAGCGCTCCCGAGCGGATTGGGACCATAGTGCGCCGCGCCGCGCCGGTGGCGCGGTGATAGGAGCGCTGCGCTCGGCTGGAAAGGAGATACCAGCTGGCCTGAAGCGTCCAGCCCACCTACAAACTAGGGGCCTCAAAGAGGCTCATCGATGGAACTGTTGACTGTTGCCTTTCAAAGATCGTCGGCCCGACGATCTTTGAGGGTGACCGATGTGTTCGGGATACATCACAGATCAGATCTTGAAATTTTCAAGGCATTCCGTGCAGAAATGGCTGAGAAATAGAAGAATTAGTGCCAGTTTGAGAGCCCCAGTTTGTACGTGGGCTGGACGCTTTAGTTCGCGGCGCGAAAAATATCTGTCACTTTTTCCAAAGATTACTGTCTCTCATATGTATTAGGTGAGCAGAGTAGCTCTGTCGTTGAGATTGATCCATTCCCAGTTCTATTTAATTTAAGTAAGACCCTTAAAGATTTACACGAGACGTAGGTGTTTGGTTGCAATTTTGCATGCGTTCTGTTCCCATTCGGTCATTTCGAAATTTTGCGAACAAATTAGTACTCAGCATGTTGCGATGCCGCGGTATTGAGAAATAGGCTCAGAAATTGCAAATTAATGGTAATCCTGGGACAAACGATGCCGACGAAGTACCTATGGAAAAGTACAAAAAATAAAATAAAGAGATACTTTAACATTTCTGATGAGTCACCTCGTGAGAAAATGGGCCTGTTGCAAGGTGCGGGGATTTGCAAATTGATGGCTCATTCTTGTGGCAAATTTCACGAAAAGAACGATGGCGCTACTAAAAAACCTTGAAATGACCTCTCAAACTAAAAAATGCTGTTTTTGGAACCGACCCATTCAAAACGGTCGTTTTTCAACCGCCATACTTGTGATTGGTGGAGCCATATGTATTCTGTGCTTGTGACGTGAAATGATATGACAGCCATGGTTTCTTCATCACTTACAATCTATTTTCCCGTTAGGAAAAGGCAGCCGCTTTTCAAATGCAAATATCGAGTCAATCGATAATTTTTTGATCAAAATGGAAATCAGAAATGGATTCCTCGTATGTTTAAATAGGTAAAACCTTCATTAGATAAAAAAGAACCGACGGGATAAACCCTATTTTTAAGGAAGACTGTAGTCAATGGGCGATTGTTTACATCTGCTTGGTGATAACAGACATGGACATTAGCTCGATATTTGGCCATTTTCATGAGTTTTTACTTTTTTGTCACTATTTGAAGGTAAGTTTATTTTGTAAATCAATTTTTTAAACCTTAGGATCATGTTAAAAGCTGTAAAGGTATACTTTGTTACTTATTAATTCAGAACACACTCGGCAGTCCAACGCTGAAACCATGGATGTTCTCTCAATGCGTGTGAATCATCTCTTCAACAAACATCTCAGTATCATTCAGAACGTTCCCACGTTTTATAAACTTATGTTATTTTAAAATCCTGTGTGTTTTAAATGTAACACTATACAGAAAAATTTATCGATAAAGTCTGGTAACCGAACGAGGATCCTACGTCTACTTTCCTTGCCTCCAGCTAAAACATACCGGTCTCCTCATCTCATCAGTAATGTCTAAGGTAAGTTTTTTTCATCATCAACATAGAGTACCTACAATAGAGTCGCAAAGTGCTGGATCGTCGATGAAGTCACTTTTGGAGGCTGTTTTGTCCAGTTCTCCGGAGACTAGTGTGCGGCGACTAGCGATGACGCATACGCAGAGACTCGCGCTCGGCGCTCCCCACTCTAGGGCTGTTCAATCGGTTGTCGGTAAGCCACCGAAACAGTTCCGTTAAGAAAAAGTTACGATAAGAGCGCTCTTACCGATAGCGATCAGAGTTTTCGGAGCTGGCGAAAATAAGCTGTTGCCAATTGTACATCTATTTTACGCGCCGCCGCGCCAGGCAATCTGATAAACCGACACACGGGGCAACAATGTATTGAGTGCGAGCTCTCAAAACTCCGATAAGGCCGGCTGTTGTCGATATCATGGCCACTGTCGGTACTGCCGCCAGTTTCAATAAGAGACGATGTCGATAGTGTTCCGGCAAGAATTCGTTTGAACACCCCTACCCCACTCTCGACTCGGCTCCGTTCGTCGGCTAGGTCCACACAAATTGAATCAGCTAAGTAGGCCGGTAATAAGTCTGAAATTGAGCCCATATATGAATATTATCTAGGAGTAACATACATTAATGGATTCATAATGGCTTAGAATATCTATTCACTGAAAAAAACACTCCGGCCATGGAAGCCGTACTTACGGGCTATATAGACATACCGTTCGTGTTCCGGGCTCAGAGGCCGAAAGTTCCGAGCGTAGCACCCGGAGCAGTCGAAGTGCTCCGGGTGCTACGCCCGGAACTTTCGGCCTCTGAGCCTGGAACACGGACGGTATGTCTATATAGCCCGTAAGTACGGCTTCCACGGCCGGAGTGTTTTTTTTCAGTGAAGCAAAATTTGCACAAATTAATATCGATGGAATTAAAAAATGTCGAAAAAACACAAGCAGTCGTTGCTTTTTCCGTAAGCCGCCGTGATAAGAAATGCCGGTTGGTTCACACTTTGTATAAGTCAGAAATTAAATTCCAATATGAATATTATCCAGGAGTAATATACATCAATAGATTCATTATGGCTTTGACTACCTTTTAATGGCAAAATTTGCAAAAATTAATGCTGATTGAATTATAAAATGTCGAAAAAACACAAGCAGTTCTTGATCTCTCCATCTGCCGCCGTGTTACAAAATGCCGTTGGGTTCACACTTGGTTCACACTTTTCGGAGCACACGCGGCTCGGAAACGCCTGTTCGTGGATTGGCTTCATCGGCGCTCCAGTACTTTGCGACTCTTTTGTACTCTATGATCATCAATGATTGATACTATCATTTTGGTGTCTTCAGTGAAGCATTAAAGGGTGAAATAGTAAGAAGTAACAACTGACTCGCTACATCCAGGTTTGAGCGTTGGACTGCCGGAGTGTGATCTGAATTAATAAGTAACAAAGTGTACCTTTACAGCTTTTAACATGATCCTAAGGCACTAAACAATTTATTTACAAAATAATCTTACCTTCAAATAGTGACAAAAAAGTAAAAACTCATGAAAATGGCCAAATATCGAGCTAATGTCCATGTCTGTTATCACTGAGCAGATGTAAACAATCGCCCGTTGACTACAGTCTTCCTTAAAAATAGGGTTTATCCCGTCGGTTCTTATTTATCTAATAAAGGTTTTAACCATTTAAACGTACGAGGAATCCATTCCTGATTTCCATTTTGATCAAAAAATTATCGATTGACTCGATATTTGCATTTGAAAAGCGGCTGCCATTTCCTTACGGGAAAATACATTGTAGGTAAGTGATGAAGAAACCAGGTCTGTCATATCATTTCACGTCACAAGTATGGCGGACCCGAAACGATCGTTTTGAAAATCCAAATTCTGAGGCGTTTTTAAGTTGATTTTTTGGGGGTTTCCGGTGATCAAAAAACTCCGGGAAAATTCCTGTGACATCAGGAGCCTTAAATCTTTCGATTAAAGCAATAAAAAAAATTGGTGCAACAGGCCCAATTGGACTGTAAGTATAGATGTTTTCTCGGTTTAAATTATTGAATCTATTACCTAATGCAAATTTGAGTAAAGAAGTCGTGTTAAAAACACTCCAACTACTGTTTTGACAGCATAAACAGTACCGACGAAAATCAAAGATTTTTAGGAATACCTATTTACCTTTGACATTACAGTGTAGATCAAACCAAGAGCAGCAATGACTGATAGAATCCATAAGAACTTGTGAGTATCTTTATCAAACTTAAAATCAGCAGGAGGTGGATATAAAATGGACCTAATTAAGCTTCCTTTAGTTGTTAAGAAGCCTGTTCGGAGGACAACAGCATAAATTGGTTGATATTTTCCAGTGGTGCAGCGGCCTTGGAGAACAATTGTGCCACAGAATAAAGTGTGATTTTCATCCTCAAGTTCACTGTATAAAATATTTTGTTTCGGTAGAGCAGTTTTAAGGACAGGTGCACTTTCACCTGTAAAGTAAGCCTCTGATTAATTCTATCACTAGTTACATTGATGGGACGACTGAAAACAATTTAACCTGGATTTGCAACACTGCAACTTTTCTGTTACATGTTATTCATTATCTAGAGGAAAAACAATGTCATACGAAGGAGAGCCTATCATAGTCATTACTTTCTGAGACCCAACGAAATTTTTTTGTTAAGGCAAGATTATTCTATACCAGCCATTTCGGGCTCATTACAGCGAGTCGTCACATCTAGCCTAAGGGCTCCCGCCCGTTGGTTCTCGAAGTAATCGCTACACGCTTCCTACGCGACTCGCTCTGTAGCCGCTTCATTCTGACTGGAAATTATAAAAAAGAGAAGATTATAAAGAGAGATAGGAGTAAGAAGGAAAAATAATAAAAGAAAAGGAAATGGTAATGGGAAACAATAAATTAAAAAAGGAAGAAAGAAAATAGAAAGAAAAAATGAAGAAAAGAAAGGGGAAAAATACATATGAGGGTTTGAAAGAACTGGAAAGTGAAAACAAAAATAAACAAGCAGAAAAAAAATTTAAGAGAAAAGAAGGAAAGGAAAAACGGAAAAAATTCTTCAAAATTTCGGTTTGAAGACATTATCAAAGAAAATGATCGAAAAGATAATAAAATAAATTTAGGAAAAAGGAATGAGATAGGTAGGAAAAAAAAAGAAGGGAAAGAAGAAACTGAATGAGTACCTATGAAGAAAATACAATAAAAAGAAAAGTATAATATGGACAAAAATTCAATGAAAAAGGGAAGAAAGGCAATCAATTTAAAAAAAATGATGAGCAATTCCAAGGAATACAGACTGAAGACGATCTTTTTGTTCCTGCTGATGCGATCGCAGTTAAGAAATATATGTGGGTAATAGCTATAGAGTGCGCCAAGCTAAGAGCAAGAGAAGGAAGCAAGTGCACTTGATTAAGGAGTGACCGGAAGGAAATGAGGGAGGTTTTTGTAGGTGTGAAGGTGGTGGGCTGGAAAGCAAGACTACGAAGCCATTATCACGCTTGAACACTTTTATTTAACGAAAGTGACACACAACCATCAAAGATGTCAAAAGACCAAAAAGACACGCAATACAAGGTTCATACCGCCATGATGGTCGGCTCACGAATGAGGGTTGTTGTCATCGATGGCTGGTGAGCCACCGACAACCCCAACACCTCCCTTTTATAATGAAAAAAATTCCTTTTTCCTCTCTTACCCGAAGGAAGCAAATGCAATGCAGCCAGTAAGGCATTTTATAAATAATAAGCCATTTAGGCATTGATAAAAACAGAGAAGCCATTCCCAAGTAGCATTTTTCAACGGAAAAATCGCGATTTTATCGCCGATAAAGTCGCGATTATCCTCGATTTTATCGGCGATAAAATCGCTAGGATCATCAACATTTGAGCGATTATCCTCGATCTTTTCGCGATTTTATTGCGATTTTATCGGCCCGAAAAAATTGCGATTTTATCGCGATAAGATCGAGGATGATCGCTCAGATGTTGATGATCCTAGCGATTGATAAAATCGCCAAAAAAAAGGGGTTAAAGTTGTCAGCCGATTGCCGTTAGGTTCAGCCGTCAGGTCCTTTGACGAAGACGAGCGTAAAATCCCCGGAGCCTCCGCGGGGATTCGAACCCCAGTCGCTACGGTGGAAGGCCAGCACATTGTCACTATGCTATGACCGCTATATGACTTGCGTGTGCGAATTTAAGCCTCTTATACATGGATCGGCGCTTCGCAACCTCACAACTTATGTCTTTGCGTTGACTGACACCGATTTTTCATTGGATTATTTTTTTTTTTTTTTTTTTTTTAATTTTCCCTCCTCTGTATTTTATTTCATACCTTGAAATACGGTTGGTAAAATAAGGTTCTATTGGTAATCTCATCATTCTGTCTCTGTAAAATTACCAATAATAGTGAGATGGCAAAGTTACCGATGGACCTTGGGAAAAACGCCAATAGTTTTTATCGACTGTGGTAGAATTACCGGGATAAAATGGTAAAGTTACCGGGGATTGATTACCAATAAAAGTGGCATTCTTACCTGAAAAAATCAGTAAAAATACCGGTTTTCAGGTAAGCTTACCAGTCTGTCTTTGTAACATTATACTAATAATTGATAAAAAAAAATGAGATGGTTAAGTTACCAACGGATCTCGGTAAAAACGGCGGCGGCGGAATAGAAACATCTTTCATTAATGAAAAATTGCAATTTATTGCAATTTTATCTCTATAAAATCGCGTTCGATAATATCGCGATTTTGTTGCAATTTATCGCGATTTTTCTCCCGATAATATTGCAATAAATCGCGACGTCGATAAAATCGCGATACATTCTCCAATTAAATCGCAATTTATCGCGATCACTGCTACTTGGGTTGGGGCATTAATCGTACACATAGCCATTGGGGCATTAATAACTCACTAGCCATTGGGGCATTAATCGAACAAATAGCCATTAGGGCATTAATAACTCACTAGCCATTGGGGCATTAATCGAACACATAGCCATTGGGGCATTTATAAACTCACAAGCCATTGGGGCATTAATAGAACAAATTAGATTACCTATCAGGCACAATGAGCAATGAGGTACAGACGCAATAATGAACAGCGAGCCGTAGAAGCCTTCATGAACAAGTAGCCGTAACACAACATTGAACAATGAGCCGCGAAGGTGTTGATTAGTTTAGAGCCGAAGAGGCATTAATCGCAAATAAGCTTTTATGAAGCTAAGATTGATAAAAGACACCATTTTTTGCTAAAATTTTAACACTAAGTTTTAAGGTTAAATATTAGGCATCATCCTGTTAATTAAAACACAGTTAAAATATTTTACACTAGCATTTCATTTTCAAGTTTATAAAATACACAAGTGCATTTCGTTACTGCAACATTACAATGACAAAAGTAATTACAGACACTGATATAGAATAGGCTGTTAACAGATGACAAATTTGTCTGAATTAGTTGAAAATGTGTTATACATAATGGAATTAGTACAAAAATATTACACTGTTAATTTGGATTTACTTTGTAGTGCATAATAAGGTCCGATTATTTTGTAAGAGACCGGAATTTACTTAGAAACAAAGTTGGGATCCAGCTTTTTTGGGCAACCTCTACCGAAATTTCTAGTGGCAGGTTTGATTGGAGAGGCAAAAATTTGATTAAAGTTACTACTTGATTTATCAAGATTCCGTATGCCTACTTGATGAGTTACAGATTCAGTTTGCTGCACAGGGGTTGATGAGCTTGGCTGAGTCTCAAAACCTAGAAAATCCTCACTCTCTGAGCTTGACTCATTTAATATTATTTCTTGATTTTCAATGACAGTGATATCAGAGTCTTCCTCGCTTAACGGCTCAGATTCTTGGGATTGAGATTCAGTATTCTTTGATACAACAGGTAATTTCACAATGTTTGTTTGACTAAATGCGGGAGGTTCATCACTTTGTATTTTATCGCATTCACTTTCAATTTGAGATTCGGAATTTGAGTTCAACTCATCGAAGATCCATAAATGATTTGTTTGTGTTTGAGGAATATGGCTACACCGCTTTCTGATAAACTTAGAGTTTCTTCTCAAGATTACTCCATTACAGTTTTTAACAATATATGACCTAGGAACATTAGATAATTTTTCCACAATTACTGCTGGGTACCACCTGTTATCTGTGTCAAGAAGCCATATGTTCTCACCACTGTGGTAATCTTCTTTAGATTTTGCTGTTTGATCATAATTATGTTTAACTTTGTCAAGATGATTTTGCCTTTTAACTTCTACATTAACTGTCTCAGGTTTTAAAACTTTTTCACTAATAGGAATTTGAGTTCTCAGGACTCTTCCCATTAACATTTGAGCAGGAGATGCGCCTAATTCAACTAAGGGAGCATTGTTATATTCCAGAATTGCTAAATCTAAGTCACTTTTGCTTTCTAACACTTTTCGCAAGAGTGATTTTGCCCTTTTCACAGCTGATTCGGCCATGCCGTTAGATTGAGGGTACCTCGGAGACGAGATAACGATTGTAAAATTAAATTGATCAGCAAATTGCTTTACTTCAAAAGATCCTAATGGTTGGTTGTCTGCGACAATTTGTGCTGGAATACTATGAGTTCTAAATATTTCTTTTAAAACTGTGACAACTTCAGAGGCTGTCTTATTCCTAAGATGCTTAATTTCAAGCCATTTGGAGTGATAGTCAGTTACAATTAAATAATTTTTCTTTTGAAATTCAGCGATATCTGCTCCTAACTTATGAAATGGAATTGTTGGAACAGTGTGAGGGATTAGCGGTTCTTTGACATTTTTGGGGCTAAATTTAGTACATACAATACATGCTTTGACATAATTTTCAATATCGGACACATACCCAGGCCAGTAACATATGAGTTTAGCTTTCTCTATGGTTTTCCCTGTTCCTAAGTGGGCGTTGCCATGTAACAACTTGAAATAGCTAGGCCTTAGTATTGTTGGTATGACTATTCGGTTTTTAAAATACAATATCTCATCATTAATTGTTAGATCACATCTTATTTTGAAAAATGGCTGGAGCATTTCTACATTGCATTTAGTCCAGTCTGTCATAAGCAATTGCTTGACCTGATTAATGAGAGGATCATTTAGAGTAGCGTTTTGAAGTTCTAAGAATTTTGCATTGGACAGCTGAAATTTAACATCCACACAGTGAACAACATCATTCAGTTGAATTTCATCCTCAGGTTTATTACTAACAATAAAATTTCGTGACAAAAGATCAGCTAGGAGATTATCTTTTCTCGGTATGTACTTAACTTCTAAATCATATGGAAGCAATTTCAGCAAAAGACGCTGCAATCTGTTGGACATTATTTGAGAGATATTCTTTTTATAACTCGGCTCTAGTGGTTTGTGATCGTTTTCAATTAAGATTTTAAAACCATAGACCATGTTGTGAAAACGTTTTACCGCAAATACAATACTAAGTAGTTCTTTCTCTATTTGAGCGTAGCGCGTTTCAGCATCTGATAAGTTCCTTGACGCAAATGCAACCTGCTTTTGATTCTGGAGCAGACAGGCTCCAAGACCAAATTGTGAAGCGTCACATTGAATAAGAATTGGCTTTTTGGGATCAAAACTAGTCAGATTGCTGATGGCGCACACTGCTTCCTTGATTTTATTAAAACTATCAGAATGAATTTGTTGCCATGTAAACATAGAATTTTTTTTCAATAGTCCCCTAAGCGGAGCAACTAGATCTGCTAATTTTGGGATGTGTTCCCTTACATAATTGATGGTTCCTAAAAAACTTTGTAGCTCTTTCCGGTTTCTGGGATTCTTTAATTGCAAGATTGCTTCAAGATAATCAGGATTCGGAGAGATACCTACACCACTAATAACATGCCCCATATAGTTGATCGTAGGTTTCTTGAATTGGACTTTATTTTTATTAAATTTAATATTGAGCGATTCAGCCCTTTTCATCACTTCTTTAAATGCAATATCATGTTCCTCTTCCGTTGACCCAGCAATAAGGATATCATCGAAATAAATAACGACATTAGGAATGTCTCCAAAATATTTGGTTAATAATTTTTGAAAGATCTCAGGAGCGCACCCCAAGTAGCAGTGATCGCGATAAATTGCGATTTAATTGGAGAATGTATCGCGATTTTATCGACGTCGCGATTTATTGCAATATTATCGGGAGAAAAATCGCGATAAATTGCAACAAAATCGCGATATTATCGAACGCGATTTTATAGAGATAAAATTGCAATAAATTGCAATTTTTCATTAACGCATGAATGACGCATATGAAAGATGTTTCTATTCCGCCGCCGCCGTTTTTACCGAGATCCGTTGGTAACTTAACCATCTCATTTTTTTTATCAATTATTAGTATAATGTTACAAATACAGACTGGTAAGCTTACCTGAAAACCGATATTTTTACTGATTTTTTCAGGTAAGAATACCACTTTTATTGGTAATCAATCCCCGGTAACTTTACCATTTTATCTCGGTAATTCTACCACAGTCGATAAAAACTATTGGCGTTTTTCCCAAGGTCCATCGGTAACTTTGCCATCTCACTATTATTGGTAATTTTACAGAGACAGAATGATGAGATTACCAATAGAACCTTATTTTACCAACCGTATTCAAGGTATGAAATAAAATACAGAGGAGGGAAAATTAAAAAAAAAAAAAAAAAAAAAAAAAAAAAAAAAAATCCAAATCCAATGAAAAATCGGTGTCAGTCAACGCAAAGACATAAGTTGTGAGGTTGCGAAGCGCCGATCCATGTATAAGAGGCTTCAATTCGCACACGCAAGTCATATAGCGGTCATAGCATAGTGACAATGTGCTGGCCTTCCACCGTAGCGATTGGGGTTCGAATCCCCGCGGAGGCTCCGGGGATTTTACGCTCGTCTTCGTCAAAGGACCTGACGGCTGAACCTAACGGCAATCGGCTGATAAATTTAACCCCTTTTTTTTGGCGATTTTATCAATCGCTAGGATCATCAACATCTGAGCGATCATCCTCGATCTTATCGCGATAAAATCGCAATTTTTTCGGGCCGATAAAATCGCAATAGAATCGCGAAAAGATCGAGGATAATCGCTCAAATGTTGATGATCCTAGCGATTTTATCGCCGATAAAATCGAGGATAATCGCGACTTTATCGGCGATAAAATCGCGATTTTTCCGTTGAAAAATGCTACTTGGGACACAATGCCAAAAGGTAATCTTAGAAATCTATAACTACCGAAGGGTGTGTGAAACCCCATTAACTTCGATGCTTCATGTGTAAGTCTACAATGCCAGAATCCATCCTTAATATCCAGCACTGTAAAAACGTTTTTTCCAGCTAGTTTAGGTTTAATCTCTTCGAATGAGGGTATGAGAAATAATTCTCTCCCAATGTTTTTATTTAAGTTCCTTGGATCAAGGCAGATTCTGATCGAATGGTCGTCCTTTTCCACAACAACTAAATTACTATACCATGCAACATCAGAGACATCATTAGATATTATATTAGAGATTAGCAAGGTTTCTAGTTTCTTCTTTAAAGATGGTAAAATTTTATGCGGCAACCTCCTGGGAGGATCATTTGAAGGTACTGAATTAGGATTAACAAAAACATCAACTAGATCAGGAAAAGTTCCGAGACCTGTAAAGGAATTAGGAAAATTAATAAGCACTGCTAGCTTCATCTTTGGAGGCTGAAACATAATCAATTTGTTCTTTAACAATGAGACCTAGATCAACGCAGGTTTTTAAACCTAAGAGAGGCACAGTGCCTGCTTTGGTTACAGTAAATAAAATTTTGTATAATACATTTTGACCAGGTAAACTGCAATTCAAAAGTACATTACCAAGTGTTTCGATTGGATTACCGCCGTATCCCAGAATGATCGATTTATTTGGCGTCAGCACATTATCCACATTCTTGACCTTTTGAGAGATGTAGTTGGGTAGAATGTTGATTTCCGCACCTGTGTCCAGTTTGAAGTCAACGAAGGAGTTGTTCACACGAATGTTCTGCATCCAGAATTTGGCTGAACTACTTGGTGTATCGTTGATCGCATGGACTACTAGGGTATTGGTTGAATCGTGTGTGTGAGATGTGCTGGCGGTTGCTGACTCACTCAAATTCACCGACATTTCAGGAGAAACACTAGTTTTGTTTACAATACTTGGAGACATGGGCATCACAGAGCGATGATTATCACAATTGACTGGAACATTTTGCTTCACGGAGCAATAATTATCATTAATTACTAGAACATTTTGCTTCACCGAGCAATTAGAATTTAGTGGATTTTGCATGTCGGAGCATTTGTTAATTTCACTTAAGGAATTTGCTTCAGCGCAATTATTAAAAACACTTAAGGAATCATGCTTCTCGGAGCAATAATTAAAATTTCCACTTATCGGGATGGGTTTTTCAGAGCAAAAATTGGGGACAAAGAACGGATTATGCTTCCTGGTAGGGCTGTTCAATCGGTTGTCGGTAAGCCACCGAAACAGTTCCGTTAAGAAAAAGTTACGATAAGAGCGCTCTTACCGATAGCGATCAGAGTTTTCGGAGCTGGCGAAAATAAGCTGTTGCCAATTGTACATCTATTTTACGCGCCGCCGCGCCAGGCAATCTGATAAACCGACACACGGGGCAACAATGTATTGAGTGCGAGCTCTCAAAACTCCGATAAGGCCGGCTGTTGTCGATATCATGGCCACTGTCGGTACTGCCGCCAGTTTCAATAAGAGACGATGTCGATAGTGTTCCGGCAAGAATTCGTTTGAACACCCCTACTTCCTGGAGCTATCATCTATAACACTATTAGGGTTACGCTTTTCGGAGCTGTCATTCGGACAAATTACAGGTTGAAGCTTCTCGGAGCTAGGTAAGGAACGATCAACAACAATTTCATCGATTATCACAAAATCTTGTGCATCAATGTAATTGGCATAATTAGAATTAAACGGGATAGAGGCATTAATGGAAGATGATGCTAAATTTACTGTATCAGCTGAGCGCTGAGCAGGAGCACTAGAGGAAGGTTTAGAGCGCGTTTCACAGATACTTGCGAAGTGATTAAAGAACCCGCACTTTGAACATCTTTTGCGGAAGGCCGGACACTGACGAATAAGGATGAAGTTGTCCGCAGTTTTTACAGTTGATCTCACTCACTTGCTGCAGATTTTCTTGGGGTTGAGTTGAGCTGGTTCTTTCTTGCTTGGAGGTACTCGCAGAGTTCTGATGACGATTATTAAAACTGTTTCGCTGTTTGCTGGAGTTGGGTCTGGGCTGATATTTGATGTAATGGACCTGATTCCCATTGGACACTTCATTTGCTCTTTGCTTCCCAGTTTCCACAGAACGACAAATCTTGACTACCTTGTCTAGAACAAACTCTTCACCGCATCACTTTTCGCGTCTAATTCGTACCCGATAGAATAGTTCTTGTAACTTTCTTTGAACCGTTTCCAATTTTCGCTAAGAGATCCCGGTAGTTCTGGAGGTGATGGCACTCTCAACTCCATTGTTAAAATTACCGAACAAGAGCACACATAAAATGGAACAAAAGAACAAAAATCGAAATGAGGCTAAAATTGATTAAAACTGGTTATTTAAAACTTCATGATCGAATCATGATTTCGAATGACTCGATTTCGCGAGACTTACGAGTCTAGTTACGGTTTTAGAAGCGATGCATGGCGTGCTGGCACAGTTGATGGCTGTCACTTATCCTTCTTGATCCTCGTCGCCATGTTTGTAGGTGTGAAGGTGGTGGGCTGGAAAGCAAGACTACGAAGCCATTATCACGCTTGAACACTTTTATATAACGAAAGTGACACACAACCATCAAAGATATCAAAAGACCAAAAAGACACGCAATACAAGGTTCATACCGCCATGATGGTCGGCTCACGAATGAGCAGGGTACACTCTACTACAGGTATGGACAAATGGAATTTTAGGAAGTCGTCAAAACGCGTAGATTTCACAGCATCGAGAGTACGACTGCGAAGACCTGCGCGGCAAATGGACGGTACGACTTCATACGTCACTCGATCGCCGATTTTCTCAGCGCTGCCACTTCGGCACCCCGTTTGTCCATACCTGTAGTAGAGTGTACCTTGACGTAGAGTCCCTTTATACCCAGAGTTACGACAACTCACTTTTGGTTGGGCCAGGATTGGGCTGAAAGTGGCCTAAAAAAAAATCCAATTCTGATTGGTTCTCGCTCATGGAGGCCGAAACTAGTGCACCAAGATGGCGGTACCTCGTATGTGAACAAGAATAATGAAAATATTACCTAATTGTGGTTTATCAAGAGTAAATTGTTATTGCCATCGGTCCAAAATGAAAATAGATTAAGAAATTATTCACAAACCAATCTCATTTTCTTTTTAATTGATCAATTTGTTGATGTTGTTGTTTCTGTGTGACAGACATCGCAGGATTCCTGATCCTTATCCCCAGAGTTAAGAAATTTCATGAAAGATTATAAAAAGAAATTTCATTTAACACGCAGAATTCAGGATCAAACCCTTGAAACTTATGAATCTCCTTAAGTTCATTTATAGGCACGTGGTAAACTGTGAAAGGGAACTTTAGAAATGCCCAGAAAGTTGAGTAAAACAGCAAAAACATAATTTTGAATTTTTTATCTTAAATTTTGGTTGAACACACAGCCGTACCGGTTGAACACCAAAATAAATTTTACGGATAAAGTAAGACGTTAGCTTTCATATTTGGAGCAAAACAAATTTCTTGACTATAAAGAATCCTAGTACCCCCTAATAGTATATCGTTCTTTTTTGGTACAAAAGGGAGGGATCTTGAACTATCTTTGAAACAATTTAAATGATTTTTTCATTTGTCTCTGATTTTTTCAGAAAGTAACAGTTTGAAATTTGAGGTTAGGGTCCCCGGTCCCCCTCCCCATGATGAGCCAGAACTGCCAGAAGAGAAAGAGTAAGAGAAGACCAGAAGAGAAGAGCTGAGAGAAGACCGTGCTCCAACTGGTCTAATTGACGAATATTATTCTCTTTGAAAATAAAAACAAAATCTGTTGGAAAAAATAAGCATTTTTGACATTTTGTCGGTCGAAAGAAATTTCATTCGATGAAATTTCTTTTAGTAACTCTGCTTATCCCCCAATATCGTTCGTTTGAGTGCACTAGTTTCGGCCTCCATGGCCAGCCAAGGTCGGCTGCCAGTCAGCTGATAATCGAGTTGTCGTTACTCTGGGTATAAAGGGACTCTACCTTGACGAATGAGGGTCAGGGTTGTTGTCATCGATGGCTGGTGAGCCACCGACAACCCCAACAGGAGGTGGTGCACCGCATCGCGTATCAGCCAGAAGTAGCCGGAAAGCAGGGAGGCCGCGTGTTTCGTGTAATAGCTAGCTGGAAAATAGCCGGAAAGGACGGTAGAAAGGGGAGAGGTGGTAGGATATCTTAAATCAGGGGATAAGGTTTTTGGTAGAGAACTAGAGAAACGATAAGTTCGGAGACCTAAGGAATAGGTACTTTATTTTTGTATCAGATACACGAGACAATGAGAACAGGCTACATGCTTGAAGCAGTTGAACGAAGAAGGAGGAAGATAAAAGAGATGGAGACTCTAATAGTGAGTGAAGTGAATGGCCGACAGATGGCGCTCCAATATATGTGTGACACCCCCCTCGATTCAAAATGTTTTTAAATTCTAAGGAAAAACATTTGGATCGCCCAACAAGATACAAGCCTTGGCAATCCTAAAATACACATGGATGCAGTAGAAATTTAGAAACTTTGTTCTCCATATATTTTTGAAAAAATTAATACTGTTAGTAGTACCTACAAAATTTTGTTGCAGGATCTTGTGAGTAAATTTCTTTAAATTTGTTTTACCTTTTGAAAAAAAATGAATACCCTCGAATTTCTGTAATTAATTTTGATGGAGAAAAAAAATTAGGTACATTTTCATTCTCTTAAATAACCGAGTAATATGAATTTACATACAAGAAAAAAAAATTAAACACAATTGTGCAGGATTTTGCTTCGACGTTTTACAAATAGTTCTTTGGGCAATGCTTTTGTTGAAATATCAGCAACATTTTCGGAGCAAGGAATGTGTTGAATTTCAAAAACCTTTTTGTTATACAAATCTTTAAAGAAATGTGTCCTTTATCGATATGCTTCGCCCTTTTTGAATTTTCAAAGTTGCAGATTGCTAACTCAGCAGATTCATTATCTATTAAAAGGAGTCCAGTATTTTTAGAAGAATCATTCATATCTGTTGAAATTCCTTTGATGTTGACAAGTTCTTGTACAACAATAAAAGCTGCGTATAACTCGGATTCCATTGAGGAAATTGCTACGCAATTCTGCTTTTTAGAAAACCAGGCAATTGGGTTTCCACTATCAAAAACCATACAGCCACTGATGGTCTTAAGGTCTCTCTTATCCCCAGCCCAGTCAGTATCTGAGTAGCAAGTAAGAGACTCATCATGGGGTGAACCTTTAAATAATAAATAACTTAAATCTTTGGTTCCACTTAAGTATCGCAGAATTCTCTTACCGGCCTTTCAACAGGCAGCTGTGGGTCTGTCAAGTACTCTACTCAATAAAGATACCGCGAAGCACAAGTCTGGTCGCGTGGTAACAGCAATACACATTAAACTACAAATTAATCTTCTGTAAGGCACATCCTCCATTACAGGGGCATCATCAATATGAAAATCTGCTGGCAAGGGAGTTGCAATTGGATTGCATTTTGGAGCATTAATTCTTGGTGCAATGGGCCTGTTGCAAGCCAGAGATACTTCCAACTGAATACACCTTATTGGTGAAAATTCACTGGAAAATCACGTCGCGGGTCCATCGAAAAAATCTGAAATCCACGCCTTAGCGCGCAATCTGCGTGCTTTTAAACGCGCTCTCTTCCAAACTGCGTAGGTAAGTACCCACTTAGCACAGAATCTTATGTCAATACTGATA
Source organism: Bemisia tabaci (assembly GCF_918797505.1). Taxonomy (NCBI): domain Eukaryota; kingdom Metazoa; phylum Arthropoda; class Insecta; order Hemiptera; family Aleyrodidae; genus Bemisia; species Bemisia tabaci. The sequence goes on from NC_092793.1 coordinate 38,557,927, forward strand.
CATATTGTTGGATGTTGACATGATATCACCAACACTAACGAGTATGATGTTAAGATTGTCGGTTAAAAGGTATACCACGTCAGCATGAATATAACACTGATACCTTCAATATATCAAACAACAGTGTAGACGCTATTAGTGGCGACGTCATCATAGGGATTCTCCATTATATCGAATTGGATCCAAACAATAACATTGGCATAACCTCTTTCAATGCTACCAGTGCGAAAAAATCGATATATATCGCTTTTCTGTGACGTTGCACTAATAGCGTCTATTGAGTCAATGCTGACGAGGTAAAAAAAAAAATATAGGAAGAAAAAGAAGCCTAAGAAAACACGGTGTTAATCAAAGTTATGATGAAAGTCGAGCCGCGCACTGATACTATGCATGCTATAACAGCCTTATTAACAGGCGTGATTTTAACCCGAAACACCATCAGCTCCCTGTGGCTCAATGGTAGAGTACTGGGCTAGGAATTCCGCGATTCGGGTTCAAATCCACCCGAGGGCGTCCGGGTATTTTACGCTACTAAACGTCGCAGGACATCAAGTAAGTGGTTTATAATATTCAATACTTGTATACTTGTGTAATTCATGTTTCAAATGTAATACATGTGCAGTACTATGAAAATGACGGTCATCGTCTGAACTTTCATATCTACTTGACAGTGGGCGCTGAGTGTACAGACGTTTCAGTGTCAAGGTAGTAATGCATACATGTTGTCGGTGTCCTGCAGTGTTCTGATGACCTTGTCATAACCCTGATTTCCATATGAAATCAACCTTTTCGGCCAATACTGTGACAATATTTTGACAGCTCCAAATCAGTAACTAATAAATACTGGCATAGTCTTGATATAATATTAAATCAGGATACATCAGCATTATATAAATACTGACACTACTGACGTGTCAGTACTATTGTAATATTATATCAATATTCTGTGCTATGTGGGTAGGTAGTTTTTTTTTGGTGACGGTCAGTCGGGTTGCCCTAAGAGCTAGAGATCCAATTAATCTAAATCAATCAAGCAATCTTGCAAACTGTTACAAACTCTCCTTGCGGAGGATTTCAATTGATTCAAAACTTTTGTTTTTGCGAAATAAAGAAAGAAAATGGAAATAAATGCTTGAAATCATGAAAAAGTTAGTCAAATCGTTTGTTTAATTTGGGTAGTTCCTTCATACTCCTCTAGCTGCGCAAATCTACAGTCCCTTTTTACTGAGAGTAAAGACAATGCGAATCTATTTCTGATTGGTTTCCGTATTTTAGGCCTTCACAGTGTCACCAACAGGAATAAAGATTACATTTTCACCAATTGTAAAGATTTTAAACTAGAATGGACCGGGGAATTGGGGGTACGGTTAGGGCTGTTCAATCGGTTGTCGGTAAGCCACCGAAACAGTTCCGTTAAGAAAAAGTTACGATAAGAGCGCTCTTACCGATAGCGATCAGAGTTTTCGGAGCTGGCGAAAATAAGCTGTTGCCAATTGTACATCTATTTTACGCGCCGCCGCGCCAGGCAATCTGATAAACCGACACACGGGGCAACAATGTATTGAGTGCGAGCTCTCAAAACTCCGATAAGGCCGGCTGTTGTCGATATCATGGCCACTGTCGGTACTGCCGCCAGTTTCAATAAGAGACGATGTCGATAGTGTTCCGGCAAGAATTCGTTTGAACACCCCTAGGTACGGTAAGGAACAAATGGAATGAGAGAGGGAACGGAGAAAGGAATTCGGGAATGGGTTGATCAAAGATTACAAAATACGTCAGATTTGTGTAATCTTTATTCCGATTTGTGACATCTATAAGCCACGTTGTCTCAACTCTCTCTATAAAGGGGGACTCTTTGCAAAACCTGGTCGGCGGTGACTGAGAAAAACTGCCCGCAGACGCGGGAAACTTGAAAATGCATGTTATGAATTACGCAGATTGCGCGCTATAAGGAGCGGATTTCTGACTTTTACATGTGCTCGACGACATTTTCAAGCGAATTTAACCCTTAAAAACTGTATTCAGTTGACTGTAGCTCTTGCGCGTGCAACGACACATTCGGTGAAAAAAAGTGTTGTCTTCTCATTAAAGCTAATGGCCGAGAGGGGCGGCTTGCAGAGCGAGTCGCAAGTTCATCGCGGAGCGAGGAACCGGTGGTCTGGGGGCACTCCCCTGCTAGGCGTGACGCAAGCTAGTTACGGCTAGCATATTTAATAAAACTAAAGGATGTGTTTCATTATTTCTTCTTTCTGTTGAGAAAATAAAATATGAACAGAATTTGAAAGCTCCTAGCTCTTCCACACACAATTTCCTGTGGAATAAGTATGCTGTTATATGCTTTTGCGTAATAAAAGAGAGGCAAGAAGAATGTTAAAATAAGGAAAATATAAAACTGATAAAAATGAATTAGATGAAAACTTTAATAGGTCACTTTGAAGGGATATTAGGGTGAAGCTTGGAACTCACCATATTTTAATGTCGTGGTAAGCAAATGGAAATTAGGTGAATAATCATAGCCTGGAATTGTAAAACGTCATCTGAAAGTCCCCATTATCAGAAATGTATTTAATAGGTCTTTCCAGATCTGATCATAAATTCTTTTTTCTTTCATTCGTACTTAAAAATTTAGACGTTCAAACAGATAGCTAAAGCATGCCAAATTTACCTACCTGTAAGCACGCTCTCATTCACAATGCACTGGCCATTGAGTAAAACGGCATCACAATGTAGAGTTAGACCACGAGCCGGAATGATTATGACATCTCCAGGAACTAAATGAGTCGTTGGTATTTCATCTACAGTCTGGTCAGCTCGGAGGATGGATATTTTATCGACAACATGAACTGTCTCATAGAGACTTTTTTGGTTTTGTCTAGTTTGGTATACTGCTGACACAACACCAAAAAACGACATTGTCATGACTGCGAAACAGTAGTACAAATACAGTTCGGCTAGCCAGACAATCACGGTGAAAACTTGAAAGACATAGAAAGGATTTAGTATCTCGAGTAGAACTAAAACAAATATACTCTGAACAGGAACATTGATCTCGTTTTTTCCGTATACATGTCGCCTAGAAAAAGAGAAGATTAATGTTGTTGAAAAAAACATAATTTTAAATAAATTTGAGAAAAAAATACAAACCAAAAATTTATATTCCAGCATAGGGTGGGTGTGGGTGATAGGCCGCACTTTTTTGTTGCGGCCGTCTGTCGGTCGCCGTATTGCATGCAAATTTTGGAAATGTGGTAAAATATCAAAGTTAGACCCTTAGATACAAAGTGACACACTTTTCAGAATTGTAAAAGCATTTCCGAAATTTTTGCGATTTTTTTTTTTTTTTTAATTTCGGAAATGCTTTCAAAATTCTGGAAAGTGTGCCGTTTCGTGCCCAAGGGTCTGTAGTTGATATTTTACCACATTTCCGAAATTTTCATGCGATACAGCGGCCGACAGACAGACGCAACGGTAAAGGGTGGCCATTTGTCCCCACCTACCCTACATTTTAGGATCCTCGGCAATTGGCCTGTTGCAAACTTTTGCCAGAGCAAGAATAAGAGTTGTTCCTTATAGATACCTATTGCCTTAAAAATCACGATGAGCACATCGGCAAACTCTGAAATGCATTCCTAACTTTATAATATGCGTAAGATATTTCCCTTTTTTTAAGCTTCCCGCTTCAAAAAGGATACTACGGCACATGCAAACATTCTGTTAGGGGATAGTCGTTCCATTCAATCCCTGCTCAACATGGCCGACGCTTCCGCGAGCAAGTTGAGGAGAGCGCGAGGTCAAACAAGACGGATATCTAACAACGCGAGAAAACTGTGAGTGTAAACACACCGATTGTTATCAGGTAGTTAGAATTATCGTCCCGTCACATATGTTTTGGCGGACTGGCATCGGCTATGTTGAATATTGCGTAGTATCCTTGTGAGCAGGGGTTGGATGGAATGACTCCTCTAACGAAATGTTCACCTGTGATGGTATCGGTTTTGAAGCGAGAAGTTCGAAAAAACACAAATTTCTTGTGCAAATTGTGAGGTAAAGAGTGCATTTCAGACTTTGCCGATGCACTCATCGTAATTTTTGAGACACTTTCTATGAGTAACAAATCTTATTTTTACTCTGGCAAAAGTTTGCAACACGCCAATTGTCAATAATATTTAGGAAAATATGTAGTAAAAGATTTAGTATTAGTTAATAGATCAAGTATTAGTGGTATTTTAGTGGAGGCCGCATGCGACCTCTTGCCCCATCGGACCTGCGGTTTTTTGTCCATTTAATGACGTAGGTAAACCTAACTTCAAAATTCAAAGCTACGGCCATTAGCCCGAAAATGACTGCAGGATATTCTGTTCTAACTGCAGCTCGTACGGATTTTTCTTTCAACTACAGAACTTGAAATTGACCAAAATAAATATGGGAAAATCGATTTTTTTTTTTTTTTCACGAAAAACTAACTCTCCTCATATTTTCAAGGGAACGCGTCCGTTCAGTCCGAAACTTCGTCAACAAAACAACACCAATACTACCAACATAGCTGACACGGTCCTGGTGCCAACCTAAACAATCCTCGGAAAAAAGTGGGGTGCGGCCTTTTACCCCCACCTAACCTACTCAAATTCATTGTTTAATGAGCACAAGCTTTTCAATGGCATTTTTTATTACATTCCAAAATTTTTTAATAAGATCTTCTGATAAAATCAGAAATTTTTCACTTTCAAGTATATACCACTTAATATACTGTACTATAATAATAATTATAAATACTTATACTTATAATCTATCATATTGTACTTAAATACTTTTTCTGAACTCATAAAGATGGGTGACAGGGACCAATGAAAAAATTTATAATTTAATGATCATGACTTATCTATGAAGGGCCGTTTGTAACTAAAGATACGAATGTTGGCAATATATAAGATATGATGTAATATATGAAATATTCAAGATATATAGGAAATTTGAAAGATATATACGAAACTGTCGCAATACATAAGAGATGTGTCAATATATAGGAAATCGACTCCAAAATATATGGCGAAAATCGTGCAATATATAAGAAATGTATCAATATATAGGAAATCGATTTCATAATATATATGGCGAAATTCGCGCGACATACAGGGTGATCCATAAGTCCTTTCCATCCCCTCGAAATTTTTACCTAATTAAGGCAAAGATTTGAAACTTGGGGGATGTTCCTAGGTCAAATGGAGCTACTTTCTGGCCCCCTTAAATTTTCCGGGGAACATTTGGGGGGGGGGGGAGGATGGACGGAAACCAATTATTTTTTCAATTGAGAAGACCCCCTTTGTTAAACCTGGTTCGAAAGAGCATAACAAAAGGAAACTTTTTGGGTAAACGAGAAGTCAATATCTCAAACTGTTTCAAAATGGCGTTCGGTTAAAATTCAAGATGGCCGAAAATTTACACCGGTTGTTTGTCAATAGATTTGCGCGAAAATCGGTATCTACGGGTATTATATTAAGAGAAAAACGAATTTGAAGTTAGATTTTCTGAAAAAAACAACAAATTTCCAAAATGGCCGATTTTTTTTTAAAAATCCAACTTCAAATTTGTTGATCTCATGCCAAAATACTCCAAATTTCCAAGTTTCTGAATTTTTGGCCATTTTGGAAATTTGTTGCTCTTTAGAAAATCTAACTTCTGTTAATCTCATGCCACAATACCCCCAAATTTCCAAGTTTCTGAATTTTTGGCCATTTTAGAAATTCGTTATTCTTTAGAAAATCTAACTTCGAATTTGTTAATCTCATGTCAAAATACCCCAAATTTCCAAGTTTCTGAATTTTTGGCCATTTTCGAAATTTGTTGTTTTTTTTTCAGAAAATCTAACTTCAAATTCGTTTTTCTCTTAATATAATACCCGTAGATACCGATTTTCGCGCAAATCTATTGACAAACAACCGGTGTAAATTTTCGGCCATCTTGAATTTTAACCGAACGCCATTTTGAAACAGTTTGAGATATTGACTTCTCGTTTACCCAAAAAGTTTCCTTTTGTTATGCTCTTTCGAACCAGGTTTAACAAAGGGGGTCTTCTCAATTGAAAAAATAATTGGTTTCCGTCCATCCTCCCCCCCCCCCCAAATGTTCCCCGGAAAATTTAAGGGGGCCAGAAAGTAGCTCCATTTGACCTAGGAACATCCCCCAAGTTTCAAATCTTTGCCTTAATTAGGTAAAAATTTCGAGGGGATGGAAAGGACTTATGGATCACCCTGTATGTCGCGCGAATTTCGCCATATATATTATGAAATCGATTTCCTATATATTGACACATTTCTTATATATTGCACGATTTTCGCCATATATTTTGGAGTCGATTTCCTATATATTGACACATCTCTTATGTATTGCGACAGTTTCGTATATATCTTTCAAATTTCCTATATATCTTGAATATTTCATATATTACATCATATCTTATATATTGCCAACATTCGTATCTTTAGTTACAAACGGCCCTTCATAACGTATCTTCACCCATTATAACTTGCGATAAGAAAAGAGATTGGGATAAGGTAGAGGGGCGATCTGAAGAACCAATAACCAAGAGCAGAAGATAGAGGCCCATCTTATTTTGGATACTGCTCAACTCATTAATCAATACATACATACGTACCCCTCATATAATTGGTGAATTTAATTTGCACGAATTGCATCTGCCAACCGAAAGAGAGCTCTTTTTTCGCATTTAGGTACCTACTACGAATGATGACAGGGACAGATGTTTCGATTCTTTAGCAAATTCATTCTGCCACTATGCAGATGGTTATATTTTGACATCAAAGTCAATGATTAAAAGTATTATGTCAATTTTTTCAAGTCACATTTATCCTTCAAGCAGCAAACCTCTCGAATCTTGCCCTTAATACCCTTTCTTAAGTGTCAGAATAATACAATTCCGGAGAATTCTACGAATTTTGCCAGGAAATCAAAGCAAAAAAATCCAAAAATTAGAATTGGAGTCACCAAATGAACTCAAGTGAGTTTCAGTACAAGACTGAGCAGGGGAGAGGGTTCAGCTCAGCAGACGCATGAAAATACTAACCAATACATTCCCTCCTTCAGTCTTGTACTGGAACTCATTGAAGTTCATTATGTGACTGTATTTTATTTCCGGATTTTTTTCTGCTTGTGTAAAAAAGAACACTCGTGATTACAGTGTTTTCAAAATGGTGCAAATTCTTTATTTTCTTTTAAAAATACTAAATATATGTACAGTATTAAAAGTTAGAAAATTATTCCCTTTAAAATTAACACTTTTTTGGTTGGATGCAAAAACTATTCGCTATTTTGGGAAATTTTTTTAGATAATTATGAAGAAGCAACATTTTATTAACACTGTAAGTAATTGCACTGATTCTTTTTTGCGAAATGCGATCCAATTTATCATTAGCGTATATTTCCTGCGATTCAAACACCAATTCCTTCCGTTTATAATTTGCATCATTCTATTGACCCGATGTTATGTATAGGCCAAAAACTTGTTTACTTGAAAAACCAACCTGACTCAGAGGATCCTTAAAGACAATTAAAAGTAAAATCAAGAGAACAAAACACTTAGACCTTTTTTACAGGTATTGTACCTAAGGAATTGCTCTTGAGGTTCAAGACCACAATAACTGTGTAGCTCTTTTTTAGATACACCACGATCTAATCCTGCTAGCCGAATAAAACTGTTTTTTTCTGAGCACCAAACGTAACAACATTTTTTTATGCACACAACTTTCAATTCTTCCGACTCTGAAAAATATTTTAAAAAACATAAATTATTTCAATTGAATGACAATAATAAAGTTTTAAAACACTAGGTAAGAAAAAAATTGGCAAGAATAGGAATTTATCTTTTCATAATAAAATAAATCTAACCTATGTACCGTACATTTGTTATAATTCTGGTTTTATCTTGAAGCATCATTAGCTCGAGGCCTTTCGGGTTTAACCCATTATGAGCACTATACCTACATATACTGAAACTACATCGTCAAAGTAACTACAATGCAATGCCTACTCATGAAGCAGTATGATCACTGATTGTACTATTACAGTGTAACATGATTATAAGCACTTAATTGCAAGCCAGTTAAAAAATACAGGTAAAGCAAGACAAGGTTATCACGAGCTATGGTGTAGGGTGATCCTCTACTATTTCTACTACTATTCCTGTCACACGGAATTTTCTGGCACACATATCAATCAACGGAGTTCAGGTAAATTATTTTTGATGCAGAATTACTTTCTGCTTCCGACGCATACTCGGAAACATCGAGGAACTAAACCTCTGTTTCTTAGCAGACCGAGAAGGACAGAAAATCTCAACTCAGTCCCTGTTACACAGCTGAGATTCTGCAATTCAAGCGGCTGTAGGGTGCCGGAAAACCGAAGCTAACCTACTTAAACTTGACATTTTTAGAATGTATGGACCTTTTACTTTTTATTTCTTTAGTCTGCCTTAAGAATACTAACAATATTCCCGTCGTGAGATGAGGCAGAAGGCTTGTCACAAGGTTTTCATCTCAACTCATTGTCAGCCCCCCTACCTTTTCCCTCCGTCGGGAGCCACCAGGGGCGCTGTTTGTAAAAACAAGTGGTTGTTGTTATTCAGTGTGATCTTCTTACCTCACCTAATATGTGCAATCGCTGTGATAACCGACAAGTACGTGTTTAGGTATTTTTTTTTTCTTCTTTTTCTTTGGAGTTTGAACGTTAAAATCATCCTGAACCAGCTCAACTCAGTCCCTGCATTATTGAGAGGTAAACTTCAACAAAAGGCAACTATTTTTAGATATTTAACGTAATACTGAGTCCTAATCCAGGAGCACGTTTTGTTTTGGCGATAAACATGACCTCAAATTTTCTTCCATTAAAACAAGAAGAATCCTCAACTCAGTACCCGTCTTCTCAACTCAGTCCCCTTAGTATAATATTCTAGTGTATATTCTGAGAAATGGGGACTGAGTTCTTGAAAGCCCTCATTGAAATGAGTAGTTCCTGCTGTCATTAAATGGGTTTGTTACTTTCTTTTCTCTCTTAAATTAGTCCAAGTTCGTGTGACAGGATAGAATGTTGTCAAACGGTCAGTAATTTTATTATGAAAGATGGAAACTATACAGGGGAAGACAGACAGACAAACCGAGTGTGAGATCACTTATGCCTTTGTGTCTGTCTATCCGTCTCTCCGTCTGTCTGTCTGTCAATCTGTCTCCCCTCCTGCCCCTTCTCTCCCCTATTCTTTCACCCTCCCCTCTCTTCTCTCCCCGTTTCCTCTCCCCCTCTATTTCCTCTTAAACACTCTCTCCATCAAATGGACAGCTTTATGCAATACGGAACTAGGGTCAAATTTTCGATTTTCTTTTTTATGATAATTCCGTACCAGGGTATTTACTTACTATTGAGAAAAAGAAAATCCTCAAAAACGATTTTTATCCCGCTTCAGCAACCCCGCAAAAATTTGCCGTCGCAAGATCACGCGAGGTTCATTTTGCAATTGGGACCTATACTATGGTTGCCTATTGCGTAATGCGAAACTCGGATTTCCTATTTTATTCGGAACTATAGGCAGGACGGCAAAATGCTATCTCGGCATTCTCGGCTCCTGTGCGATCGATCTTGCTAATTTTTGATACCGGGGGGTATTTTTCGATGGGAAACTCGAATTTCAGGTCAAATTTTGAAAATTCGAAAATCCAAGATGGCAAATGAGGCCTTAAATGCTATCTCGGCTCTTGTTCGATAGATCTTGCTGATTTTTGGTTCGAGGGGGTATTTTTGGACGAGAAACTAGAATTTCTAGTCAAGTTTAAAAAATTTGAAAATCCAAGATAGCGGATGAGGCCTAAAATGCTATCTCGGCTCTTGTTCGATCGATCTTGCTGATTTTTAGTTCGAGGGAGTATTGTTGGACGGGAAACTCTAATTCCTAGCCAAATTTCAAAAATTTGAATTTTTTTCAAATTTTAACAATGAGCTTGTTCAGTAACTTTTTATTTTTTCATTTTTTGAAGTATTTACTACTCATAAGTCACAAGGATTTTCGCCAATATTTTTCGAATTTCAATCCACGAAAAACAAGTTTGAGGTTGCGTCTTCTGAGCTCCCCTTTAAACGTGTGTCTCCGAGGAATGAAAGATCCCCTGAGTTAGGTCATTTTCGGCCACATCCATTATCTTGGATTCTCGAATTTTCAAAATTTGACTAGAAATTCTAGTTTCTCGTCCAAAATTACCCCCTGATACCAAAAATCAGCGAAATCAATCGAACAGGAGCTAAGATAGCATTTTAGGCCACATCCGCCATCTTGGATTTTCAATTTTTTTAAATTTGACTAGAAATTCTAGTTTCTCGTCCAAAAATACCCCCTGGTACCAAAAATCAGCGAGATCGATCGAACAGGAGCCGAGATAGCATTTTAGGCCACATCCGCCATCTTGCATTTTCAAAGTTTTTAAATTTGACTAGAAATTCTAGATTCTCGTCCAAAAATACTAGCTGGTACCGAAAGTCAGCAAGGTCGATTGATCAGGAGCCGAGATAGCATTTTGGGCCACATCCCTAATCTTGGATTTTCGAATTTTCAAAATTTCACGATTCACGGGTTTATCGATCAATTCACGGATTTTTCGAACGACTCACGGGGTTGTCAATCGATTCACGGATTTGTCGATCGATTCGCAGGTTTTTGATCAATTCACTGTCGTCAATCGAATCAGTGCCGATCGAATCACGTCAATCGGTTCACGTTCCAACTTTTCGATCGATTCATGTCGGATTTATGACACCGGTTTTTCAATAATTGTCGATCGAGTCGGTGTTGATCGATTTACGCTTTCATTTTCCAATCGATTCATATCAGTCGAATCTATAAACCCTCCCATCCAAACATAGAGTACATAGAGTCGTAATGTAAGCGGGTGAGCTGGCGCCACTTTTAAGCATTTTCCACGTCCCGAATTCCGAGACTCCTGTGTGACGCCGGGTGCCTTTTTCGATACATAATCGATTGTTGGCGATACACGGGTACCCGACCATCCGATGTAAACAAAGAAGATAGGAATCACCACGTATTCCACACCGCCATTTTGGATCGAAAATGTATCGAAAAAGTGACCCGAACTCGGCGCACACCGGGCTCAGAACTCATCGAGCAGAACATGGCGCCAGCTCTTCCATTTACATTACGACTCTATGTACTCTATGCGTCCAAATTGCATGTTAATATTTGCCACCATTCTCGAAATATTAGCGTGTCTATAGGTATCCATATTTTTGGTACACCTTGTTTTTGGTAGAATATCTTTCCGTAGGGACAATGCACCTCCCCCCTTTTTGGTATGATGGGAGGAAGGGGTGTTTTCTCTGTTGGAATGTGTGTGTGTGTTGGATGTGTTCCCTCCAGTGTGTAAAAGTGACACCAGGGTCGTCTCCCCTATGCAGTCAGTGCTAAACAATCTATGGTTCCTAATTGCAAAATGAGCTTCCCCGGATTCTTCATTTTGCAATAGGAACTATAGCCTTTTTTTGTAATTTTTGGCAAGAGTGTGAAGTTTTCGAAGAATCTGTCAACACAAGGTGTTAAAGGAACTCAATAGCTATAAAATGAACCATCAAACCGCAACATCGATCGTTTTGAGGAAAAACGCCAATGGTTTTTGCAAAGGTTGCTCTCCTGAAAACCTACCGTACTGCCTATAGTTCCGAATTGCAAAATGCGATCCAAATCTATCTCTCTATCTCACTCATTTCCTCTCAACTCAGTCCCGATTTTGGTATATGGCTTAGTTTTGAAAGAAATATGAGTTCCTTTGGCACCAAAACAGATTTTTTACAACTCATATCGATGTAACACCTAAAATAAAATTGAATGTATTCGATACAAAAATCCACCAGGGAAATAAAGAAACTAGCCGGCAGAAATTTTTATATTTTTCAGATTTTCTTCCCAAAATTTGCCCTTCTTTAGAGATTTCCTGACAATTTGAGGGGGGGTTTTTTTATGAAAATTCATTGCATGCGCAACACATTTTCATGGAGTTTGAAATAGTTTGGGGGAACACTTATATAAAATAAAGACAAAAAAGCAGAGGGACTGAAATGAGATTTTACCCGGTTTCATAATTTCTGCCTGCCTGGTGAAAGACTGAAATTCTAATTTTTGTGGAGACCATAATTGATTCCGAGTGCCAAATTACGTGAAGTTTCAGAAAAACATATCTGTCAAGGTTTCTTAGAGAGTTTATTTTTGGAAATTCTCGGGCTGAAATAGTAGAAGTAGCAGAGAATTACTCTGTAGATAAAACCAGAAACATAAAAAATGTTCGCTGAAAAGGTTAGTTTTATTTTATTATTAATACTAGATACTGCAACCATTTTGTTTCAAAATTATTTTTGGCACTCGAAAGGAGTACACCCGAAACGCCCTTCGAACTCAAATTGAACTTATGCCATGTGCCTAAAACTGAATGGGCAAACGAGGCTCGGGTGCACATGGGCCCCGAGTTAAATGCTTCATTAAATGCTCTTTGTTTTCCTGTCCTCCCTGGCTCGCTTGACTTTGCATCACTCAAAAACAAGCTAATTTCTCATTATGCTAAATCGCGTAACAAATTTAGTGATGCCATCACCTTCCGGAAAATCCATCAGCACGCTGATGAGCCTATATCAGATTTTGTGTCTCGCCCCAAGACCAGTGCGCGCTATTGCGAATTTTGCGACTTCCTAGATTACTCGCTTAGTATTCAGTTCATCCATGGCCTGTTCAGCGATGACATCCGCGATGAAATCGTGAAGAAACAACCTGCCGACTTCGATGCGGCTGTTGCTGTGGCGACTAACCTCGAGTCTTCCTTTCAAGCCTCTGCCATCCTCAAGCCCACTTCTGCCCAACACTCAACCACTATCAGCTAGTTTTCACATGAAAGTAGACCCAAACTCAAGAAAAACCCAGGAAACAATCGGAGCTGCGGTGTCATCCTCACAGTAAGAACTCACACCGCAGCCCCTCTCACAGTAAGAATTATCATCGCAATCCCTCTCACAGTAAGAACACAAACCCTTTGTTTATCTTGTGGAGGTTCCCATAACCGCACTACATGTAAATTTAATAATGCTGTCTGTAATTACTGTAAAATTCGAGGTCACATTGTCAGTGCATGTAAGAAGAAAAAGTACTCTAATGGTAAAGAAGTTAATGATAATACCAGAAACAATTCTGATAATTCTAAAGTTCATGGTTCTCGTCCCGAATCTGATACTTATTATCTGGAACATCAATTTAAATCAATCTCTGGTGACAGTCCACCAATTTTGCTCAATGTCCTCATGAATGATAAATCACTCCGCATGCAGCTCGACACAGGTGGTCCTTGTAGCCTTATTTTTTATTAAATTTCGTTTTTTTAACTTCTCCCGAGATTTGGGGACTTGCCAACGTAATGTTAAACTGATTTAGACACTACTGAGATAATGTGGAGGCAAATTCAGGGAAAATTGGCTTATTTCGCAGGAAAATTGAATGACCTTTGAATTGACGTATTCGGGGGTCCGAACCCCCCCCCCCTCCCTTTAAAATTAGTTCGAAGCGATGTCTGTAATTTCTACTTCAAAGCAAACACAATTTGGTAAATTTTCCCGTTTTATTTTTTTCTTTACAATAATTTGAACCGGCGTTATGATTTTTTGAAAAAAGGTCAAATTTGACGTTTGACCTATGGTTGGTAAAAAATTAAGATGTTGATCTGCAGTTTGCGCCAAAATTCTTAGTTTTTTTACGCTCTTTCGAATGAATTATCACGTGATAGGGATGCCATTTGAAAAAAAAAGTTGCCCCCCTCCCCTGAGGGGAGACGAAAATTTTGACCCGCTCCCCCCAAAAAGATGGTCTAATTTGATATAGGAACATTCCCTAAGTTTCATTGTTCTATCTCGAACCGTTTAAAAGTTAAATGGGGGGGGGGAGGGGGAGGCTGGACTTTTGGAACACCCTGTACATCTACCTAAGCACTATAGAAAGCATAATACGCCAATTTTTCGTAAATTAAAAAGAGGTATTGAGCTAAATCTAGTCGGCAAATCAGCTGTAATTCACATTCCTTGAGACTGTGGTCCCTTGGACCTGTGGTTTCCTTGAGACCTTGAGAATTTCTGTTTGCGGTTCCTGAACGGTCAGCGGAGTCAAAATATAATATTTCTTGTTTTTTATGATATTGTTGGTTACTTCTTTCACTATGAAGTGTACTAGTCTCATTTTACTTTTTGTAAAGAATAGTTTGTGTGCTTTCTGATTTTCCATAACTTTCCAGCTTCTCAAAATCTTAAAAATATGAATCTTTTTATACATGCGCATACTGTTTATATATAGTACGAGAGAAACAACTAAAGAGCAAAAATTTGCACGGATATAATATGAAAACAGTTATTCTGGCGAGGATCAAACTCGAATCTTTACGTTACATGCTATCCACTAGACTATCGGTATCAACGGTTACCTACGCAGGAATAGCCATAATATAAAAGTATGTTGGGGGAGATGCGCGCGCAGCGCTCTGCGCAGGCACTCTCCCTACGCCACTCAGCGATTCAACGCTAGGCTGCTACTCAAAACGATAGTTACAATCAATTTGAGCACATGATTAGACTGAGTTTTGATCAAATATCTCTGAAAGGCTGGGAAAGGCTGGTTTCAACCAAGGATTTTTGTGATCCCACTTTTGTGATTTCCCACTCACTTTTTCCTGCCAAAGCCGAATATGACCTCAGATTTTTTCTAAGAATTTCACATTTTCCAGGGAATGGATTTTTCTGAAAAAAAGGTGTTTTTCAATGTAGGGAGACCGCGCGCAGCTATGTTGACCAGATTTTTTGAAAACTTGTGTCTGAAGAAACAGAAGAATAGAATGCCATTTTTTGAATGCTCTAATCCTTGAACATACAGTGTAAAATTAAAATCAACTGAAAATATTGTACAAAATACTTTACTTTTGTGAGTTTCATGCGTTTTTAAAAGAAAATCCATTTTGCTCAACATAGCCCCTGCTTGGGGCTATGTTGGCCATCCCCGGGGCTAAGTGAGCCACCTGTAAGGAAGCTATGTTAACCTTGTTCAGTTGATTGCAATTGCACTTAAAAAAGCTTAGTATTATGCCCTTACACTTATCTTTCGTCATGTTTATAAAACTCAATACCTTTGGAGCTGAAAATTTAAAAATAAATAAATAAAAAAAAAAAAAAAAAAATTAAAGAACCGTATTTTTAATAAGTGAGTTGGCGTGAAAAGCAACTTAAAAAATAATGAGAACATCTACTTCTCCACTAAATAGGACCATTTTAAACTCAAAGAAAATGGTTTCGAAACCTTACGCCAAAAAAAATAAAAAATGTATGTTTTCTTCGTATAGTAGGTCAACATAGTCCCAGAAAAATGATACACATAGCCTCGATTGAGGTTACCTCAAATCGAAGTCATCCAACTAAAAAACAAGGAGTCAAAAGCCATAAATCCATACACTAATATCAAAGGAAAGGGGTCTAGGTACTTCAAATAGAAACAAAGATTAATAAAATACAAAATAAATACTCGCCACAGCAAACATAATTCAAAATTAAAAAAATCGCATTTTTGGGCTATTTTTGAAGGTAAACAAGAATGTTACAGCACAGAGCACAACAGAGGGGGGTACCGTCGATGTTGATATTTTAAATTGTTAGTCTACATCGCTGCCAACCTTTTTTCTCATCAAAACATCAAATTTACGTTTTCCCCTACAAAATTCTCACGATGGTTATCATAGCCCCTTGGCCAACATTATAGCCCCGGTCTCCCCTAAAATCCCATTTAAAAAAGATGGCTCTGTCGGCACGGGTTAATATTATCCGATTTAGCTGAAACTTGGCAGAGAGTGTTTTTTGATCAAGCGGAACAGTTCTAGGGGGTAAGACCGAACAAATTCCAACATTGCCAAATTTTGGCCACCCTACTCTTTAGTTGTTTCTCTCGTACTATATTTATTAACAGAATGCGCATGTACAATAAGATTCATATTTTTCAGATTTTAAGAAGCTGGAAAGTTATGGAAAATCATAAAGCACACAACCCATTCTTCAAAAAAAGGAAAATGAGACTAGGAAACTTCATAGTGGAAAAAGTAACCAACAATAACAGAAAAAAACAAGAAATACTATGTTTTGACTCCGCTGACCGATCAGGAACCACAAACCGAAACACAGTCTCAAGGTATGTGAATTGCAGCTGATTTGCCGACTAAATTTAGCTCAATACCTCTTAAATTTACAAAACAATTGACGCATTATGCTGTCTATTGTGCTAAGGTAGATATATAAGAACATCTAGGTGTGAACAACCGATGGGAAAGTGGACACTCCGAGCGTCAAGACTTTTTCGGTGCTAGATTGGCTGTTTTTCCCACTGTGCCACGGCAGCGGCACTCGGGCGATCATGGTTTTAAGTAACGTCGGGCGTAGTTAGTACTTAGATGGAGAACAGCTTGGGAATGACCGCGGTGCGGAGATTTGCATACTGGCTAAGAATTCCTTTTATGTCAAACATGCCACGACAATAGTACAAATTAATTTTGGTGTTTAATCCTTAATCTTTCTCTTCTAAGGATCTGCTAGTAGACACGGTATTTTGGGTACGGATTAGGGAGCTTTCCATGGGAGCCACTTATTCCCATTGGAGCCACATCTCAGGCGAATGATACCCCTGCACAAAACAGCCTGAGTGAAATTCCGATGAGAAATTTTTAGCAGGGTCGAGGGAGGCATATGATGGATTAAACATACCTTTTCTTGATCCATCGAACAAAAAAGCTTTTAATTTTTTACTTCGTAGGTTGCTCTGAAGTTGAACAAGCGCCTGAATATCAAGTCCGCTGATGCGATCTTTATCCTTGGTGCTGTCTGAGCTTTAACATGACAAAAATGTAATATAAACGTGTAAACTTTCAAGATTTAGCAGGTAGGTTGTGATAGAACCATAAACATAGAATGAAGCACTTTTTACTTTTATTTCAAAATTTAAAAAAAAAACTGTTGCATGCTTCCAACCATCCTTTTGAATGGTTCTCTCCTGGAATTTAAATATATCATTATTTAAGGACTCCACTCGGGACTCCCTTCCCCTCCCCTTCGACACATATTCCGCCTTGATTTCTTTTTATCATATTTTTCAACATAAGAAGTGGGATACACGGTTTCAAATTTTCCACGTATGAACACAGACGAACCAATTCTCCACGGATATGTGCTGATGTCGCTTTTTATGAGGATAATTCGTTTCTAGGGCCCCATACGGGATCGTTATAGAATTATGAATAACTAAAATATAAGTAGGTAGTTCTTTAGAGCTTCACCTCCCAACTGACCAAAAAATCAATCTGCCAGAACCTGTAAATCAGGAGATAGCGTTTCGCTAACGATGGGTCCAAATAGACCCAAAGCGCGTTTAATTATTTTCTAGATTGGTTGTAATAGTCCTGATCTAAACTGCATACTTCCATGAAAGAAGATTGTGTTCAAATGAGCCTTTAGTGTCAACAAACGACTCGTGCAATATCCGCAATCTGTTTGTAGTAAAATGGAGTTTATAATACTTCATTTTTAAGTGTACGACTTTATAACCTCCGTAACGACGGAAGACCCCATCAGCGACTGAACAAGAAATGACATCGGTCTGGTGAAGGACCGTGTGTCAGATGGGTGGCAAAGCTAACAATAAACACAGCAAACCCTCTTAGAGAATTGGGTTAAAAGGATTTCCTTCGTTTCGTTTTTTTTCTCAACAAATCCAAATCTCTTCTTCTTTAGACTCACATCTTCCTGTACCAGATTTTTATTCCAGGAGAGATACCTCTCTTACTTTAGCCTGCTACTAAATGTAAGACATCGAATCGTTTTTTATCAAATTATATGTGATGCAAATCACATTACAATATTTAAAATTTACATACCTAATATATTGAGAACCAAGAGCTTACCTCAAGTCGTGGATTGAAATAAGTTTTACATCTTTCACAAAGTGAGAAATTATGTGGCCTTCGTAGTTATTCTAGAGAAAGAAAAAAGAAGTAGTGACCATTAAAAAGTTACAATTTCTAAAATTAAACACATAGTAACAATTATGGGTGGGTCTAATTGGACCTCATTTTGCAATTAAGAACTATAATTTCTGGCTCAATTGAGAAAAAGCGTATGTACGATTAGTTTCCCTACTTACATAAGTGTTTTTAAAGATGAGCCAGGAAACAAAGTTCCGAATTGCAAAATGTAGTCCAATTGTAATTCGACGGTGAAAGTCGGCAATCACATAACTCGGTTTGCGACGTCGCAGACTTCCTGTCATACTTTATTTTTTAAATGGAAAAGTACTCAACGGCAATTCTTTAAAACTGTCATGATTTTTCCTCTCAATGCGAAGAAAATTCCGCAAAAACTTCAAGAAATAATATCAATTTGTTCTCCTTTAAAAAAATGACGTAGAGGCGGAGATTTTCAGACACCGCAAACGAGTTATGTGATTGCCGACTTTCACCGTCGAATTTAGCCGACAGTTGTGAACTAGTCCAGATATCGGACGTTCAAGAACGTAGATATCAACGTTTACCGTGAAACATCCCAGAAGCGTTTCATTTGGTACATTAAAGTACGCGTTGTCAAATATGCACGTTCCAAAGGCATTTCTCTAGCTACATTGTGGGAACGTAGTCTAGCAAGTACGTTGCGAACTAGGGTTGCGAACGTTTCACTGCCTATGTTGCCAGGATGTAGAACTGTACGTAGGTATAGTCAAAACACGTCACACTGGAAAAGGCGGCACAGGCCAGGAGTGCCCACAAGGTAGCGCTGCATTTCGCGGCGAAGATACGTGTGCCTAGCGGGAGAAATCCGAAGGGAAAATGACTACCTTTTCGCAGTAGCCCGAAGTGTGCATTACGGGCCCTACCGAATAAGGTACATGGGGACGGCTCCTTTAATTATATCAATCTACAAGGATATTTTACGCTATGGACTGCTTTTCGACACTCTTTCCATACTTCCAAGGTAGTTGGACCGAGAACACAGTACCTAATTGTTATTCATTTTATTCGTAATTGAATTTTTAGAATGCGTCATACATTAATATTTTTCCTCAGACTGAGACCTGAGCATGACCATGCGCAGAAAAAGACGGGCAATTTACGTATGACTAAAGTTAACTTCTGATCTAACCTAAACTAACCTAATCTAATGTAACATCAACCATTAGATGACTGACCGTTTTTACCGACATGAAAGGCTAATCCAGGCCTGCGAGGCCCGTATTGAGAATATATGGTAATTTGATGGCTACAATGCTTGTTTTCTCTATTTTTGGATGAATGGCGTTTGAATGCCGCCTTGGATTGTGCGGGATTCTAAGTTGGGTTCAGTGACGCGTGTGATTCACTGATGAGGTCTAAAAAGAACCAAAACTTCATAGATCTCACAACGTGACCTCAACTTGCAATGCAAACTGCCTCAGCTGAACACTCTACCCCTCAGTTTTGTATTGGTGCTCATTAGAGTTAAAATTTATTGACTCTAATTGTAATTTTTGAAATTTCTCGGCTTTGATTTCCTCGCGTAATAGTGTTTTTATACCTTGTTATATATTTATACATATACATATAAAACATAGGAGCTTACAATGACAAGAATTTTTTCCGCTTCATTCAAAGGGCATCTCCTGTGAGTGGCATATAGCATCCACTCTGGCCACCAATGAAACACCAGGCGTACAATTCCGCAGGTCAAACACATTAGTATCCAGATGGACATTTTTCGGATGAAACTGGATGCATAGCCGTACACTTCCTGTTGTAAATAAATTATATTATTTAAGTAGGCAAGTACCCCAAGTGAAAGTCGGAGAATTATATATATATAGGTAATTTGGTGCTGATCATTCGAGTGGTGCGGTCGTGCGTGCGCATTTTTTTTTTTTTTTTTTTTTTTTTTTTTTGAAATCTATTGCTATTGTTTGAAAACGTTCACGTTTAAAACCGTCCACATTTAAAACCGTCCACGTTTAAAAACGTCCTTGTTTAAAAACATTAGGGTAATAAAACATCAGGGTTGTCAACCACAAACATCGATTTGTAATGTTAGGTTTGATGGATCAAAAAAAAATGTTTCTTTTGGAAATTTATTGTACCGTTTGAAAACGTCCACGTTGAAAAATGTCCATGTTTAAAAACGTTGGTGTTATAAAACGTCAGTGTTGTCAACCACAAACATCGACCCCTTCTCCTTCTCTGAACTTTAAATCGACACTTGGGTGAATTCAAATAAGGGTCAAATTCCAGGTTCTATTTCCTCCTAAAATTTTTTTGTGAATTTTTGGGCAAACCAAA
This sequence comes from Bemisia tabaci, assembly GCF_918797505.1. Classification (NCBI taxonomy): domain Eukaryota; kingdom Metazoa; phylum Arthropoda; class Insecta; order Hemiptera; family Aleyrodidae; genus Bemisia; species Bemisia tabaci. The sequence continues at coordinate 38,578,344 of NC_092793.1, forward strand.
CTTTATTTTGACTATCATTAGGTGTAGACTGAGGAAATATAGCTCGTCGAGCTTAATAGTTGGGCTTAAACCGAATTTTCACCGTCAAGTGTATCACTACCCAAAATTTGCCGTAATTTTGCCTGATTTCCCAAATTTTCATCTCAGAGGTGACATATAATACTTTTAATTAAAAATTGAACACAATTGTCATAAAAACACCGTCGAGCACTGAATTAAAGCATAATTGAAAACATGTAACCCTTTCATATCTTGCAGAACCAAAAAAATTGAGAAAAAATTCATCCGTCATGAAAGATATCTGGAGCTTATTCTGTTTGTCTTTTAGACAGTTCCGTCTGTTTATCAAAATGCGCACTGTATTCTTTTAACACGAGAAGAAGCTTTTATTTCTTGGAATATTACAATACAAAATGAATCAAAAACACCGAATTTTAAAACTTCGAGTGGGCGTGTACCCGCTGAAGTGGAGATAAAGCCAAGAAAATTTTGAGGACTTACATTAATATAACAATTACACCGGTCAACTTTTTTTTTTTTTTTTTTTTTTTGATTTTCCGAAGATTTGCCAATGGTTTCGGAGTAGATTTTTGGCGCTGATTCTGAAGAACACCTCCATTTACCTGTATCAGTGCGATTTATCCTGGGAAAGTTCGGAATTTTTCCGGAAAAATTGGAATTTTCCTTAAAAATCTAGCTTTTCCAGTCGAGTCAATTTTCCGAGAGAATCTGTGCACGATGGAAAAAATCCAGGAATCTTCCGATTTCGTAGCCTAAGATACATAAGAAACCCTGTTGCACCCCTATTAAAAGTTCCTTTCTTTTCCTAATACCATGGTTTTCCGGTACAGTTTCATTAAAATCAATTAATTAGTCACCGACATAGTGTTTTAAGCCACGGCCACCATCTTAGATTTTCGAATCTTGGAAATTTGACTAAAATTCGAGTTACCCATTCTAAAATACCCGCGGGTACCAAGTTTCGCGTAAATCGATTGATTAGGCGCTGAGATAGCATTTTAGGCCATGTCCGCCATCTTGGATTTTCGAATTTTAAACATTCGACTAAAAATTCAAGTTCCCCATTGAAAAGTACCCACGGGTACCAAGTTTCTTTTTAATCGACTGATTAGGTGCTGAGATAGCATTTTAGGCCATGCCCGCCATCTTGGATTTTCGAATTTTGAAAATTCGACTAAAAATTCGAGTTCTTCATCAAGTAATACCCCCGTGAACCAAGTTTCACTTAAATCTGTCAAAAAGAGCGCCTACAGGGCTTAAACGAACAAGTCTCAGTTGATTAGGCGCTGCGATAGCATTTTAGGTCATGTCCGCCATCTTGGATTTTCGAATTTTCAAAATTCGACTAAAAATTCGAGTTCCCCATTGAAAAATACCCCCGGATACCAAGTTTCACTTAAATCGGCAGAAAAGAGGGCCTACAGGGCTTAAACAAGCAAGTCTCAGTTGTAACAGTTTTCCACTCTGTCCCATTAAACTGGGACACTGGGACAGGATGGAAACATATGGGACAGGATGGAATACTAAGGAGTGCATTTGATTTCCGGATAAATCGGGCACATTGTGATGTTTGCTTCGGATGAGTTTTCCACCACTATGGAATTCATTCCAACAACGATGATGAAAGTGATGAGAATTATATCATCGTTCACGATTTCTTTCTTACGATACTGAGAAGAGGATGAATTCTATTTATACGAAATCCTTATTGTCGATCCGACTGTTGTGACTCGCGTCCAGACCCAACCATTTGACAAAAGACTGGTTTTTCTTACGACGCAGAATTTTTTCTACAAGGAACGTATCCTCACAGTTGGTGAGTTGGAGTTCTTTGCGGTAGAATTTTCCTTTGATAATCGTATCGTGCGCGTCTTTCAGATCGTACGTGATTGGAACGATCGGATCAACACTGACAATCTTAAAAATTTCTGTGCTCCAGTTTGGCGTGTATCCTTCCTCGAACATGGTTTTGAGTCTCGAGGTCTGGACGTAATTACCGACTTGCAGTTTTCGTCTGGCCAGACCTCTCTTTTCGCTTTTACTCAGCGGCGGCCCACGAGGCTTTTACAGGATTATCGGTACATCCTTTTCGGTAACGTCAATTGGTTTCATTCCGATGGTGCGATGAGCGCTCCCGTTATATTCACGAATGAGTTTCGGTAATAGATCTACCCACTTGTACGATCCTTGTGCGCTGAACTCTTTCCACATCTTTGTTTGAGCGTTCGGTTGAATCGCTCGACAATAGAGGCTTTGGTGGTCGAGTACGAGCTGTACATGTTGATCTTTTGATGCTTAATCAATGCTTGACATTTGGAGTTATAGAATTCCGAGCCCATATCGACTTGTAAATGTTTCGGTGACTTTCCGACGGCCTTGAGAACGCGTTGCATGGCATCAGTGACATCCGTGGAATTCTCGATTAGAGTGGTTCAGCCCACGCCTTCTTTGAGCACGCGTCGATGACGGTCAGAAAGTATCCGTCTCCTTTGTTGACCAAGGCGTACGTTTGCATCTCGACGAGATTGTTTTAACATAGGTACCTAAATCGAACAATCCGAGAATCCTTACTTTACGACATGGATAGTTCCGTCGTGCAGGTTTATGTAACTCCTCGACGATTCCACGTTTATCTGCCGACATGATATTCACCGTCGATGTCGTCGTCGTCCACTCTATCGATTCAAATGCTGTTTCGATTATACTATTTAAGTTAGACGATTGTAAGATTGCTGAAGTTGGTGGATACGCTCTAGACAGTGTTGACCTAATTTCATGGCTTCCTTCCACTTCCTTTCGGACCATTGTTTGTTCACCGCATCTTCATCGCTTTTGGGTGGGATCTTGCACTTGACGATTACGTTTGTTCGATACGATATAATTACCGTCTGAATAAAGTTGGAATCCGTCACCTTTGGGACCGCGGCGGAATTTCGATCTGCCAAAACCGTCGGTGCGACTCATCGTAGGTAAAACTGTTTTCCTTTCGCTCGATTCGCAACCGTTGTTGGAACCTCTAATTGATTGATCCTACTTTGCAAATGTGATAATCTCGTCTCGAGTCGTTGTATGATATTTTTGTATTCTTCCATTTATCCCAAACAAAACGGCGCTAAATTCATAGCTTCGGTCCACCTCGAGTCTGTCCATTGTTTGTTCACGGCGTCGGTATCCTCTTCGGGATCTTGCAGTTGTCAGATCCGTTTGTTCGATACAAGATAATTCCTGTCCAAATCCAATAGGATACCGTCACTTTTGGGACCTTGCTTTGAGTTGCAAACGTATATCCCTTTCGATCTTCCAAATCGGTCGGTGTGACTCGTTTTCTACGTGTAACTCGTACACTACGTGTATGTGATGTAAGTATATATTTAGTGGATGTAATCCGCTTCGCAAAGCTCTTCAACGATACTCAGATTTTCACATTTTAAAAAATTTAAAAAGTACCAGACTAGGTCAACAGTTAAAACGAAATAAAATTTAAACTCGCTAGTCAGCGAAAAATTACGAAACAGTCCGACGCGCGTTTCGACCCGTTGGATCACCATCAGGGGCGCGGCGCGACTGGTATGTTCTTCAGATATGCGGCGGTTGCTGGGCCTTTCTTTGTTGTCCTCGTTGCCAGATGTTCCAAACAACTTAAATAATGTGTTGGGTGGCGGAAATTCTACATTCATCAGGTGGTCTTTCTTTTGTTTTTGGATAAAGATATTTTCCCAACATGTCAGTCTATTGGCATTATTTTCTTCCTTCAGTAATTGAGGTTCAAAATCTATGTCATGTTTTTCTTCCCAAAAATGTGCTACTATTGCTGTTTTTTCTATCGCTTGATTTTTGGTGTGTCTGGCGTGTTCTTGAGCTCGAATTTTTATGGATCTCGACTTTTTTCCTATGTAAACTTAAGGGCAATTTTTACATCGTATTTTGTACACTCCTGCTTTTTGTAACCTGTCTGTCTCATTTGATATTTTTCGCCGAATGGACCACTAGACAAGGTACGAATTTAAGCGATCTGATACATGTTTCTTAATCAGAATTTCACGTGGAAAACGATTCACACAACGAAAATTACGAAAACCAACTCCTAACGAAGATATTAACGTTTTTATTTTACATTGGTTACGAGAAATTTGAACTGCCCGCTCACAAGAAACTCAAAACTCTACGTGAGTCAAATCGCCCACTACAACGGTTTCAGCAAGCTTCTCAATCGAGCAATGTTCATTTCCCATCATGTGTTGTTCAAACTATTAGCAATTTGCTATAACTGAGCCAAAGCGTCAAGATTAAGGTTGCCAGATTTTTATATCGCAGAGACTGTCATGATAACGTTTAGCGCGCGATGTGAATCACGTAGAGCATTGTGTTTTCATGAGCGGGTGGTTTGAATTCACGCATTAAGAATCATTAAATATCTTCGTAAGGAGTTAATTTCGGTAATTATCGTTGTGTGCATCGTGTTTTACGTAAAATTTTGGTTAAGAAACATGTATCAGAATGCTGAAATTCGTACTTTATCTAGTGGTCCATTGTCTTTGGAAACAGTATGGATTATAGAAACATGATTTTATATTGTATGAGTTGAAAATACGTTTGAAAATGGGCCAATATTTTGGGTGGTGGGTAAAACTTCTGTATGTTCCTTCCGTTTTTTCTAGTTTTGACAGGGTTGTATTATTTCTATCCCTTTTAATTTTTCCCAGTAATTTTTGGAGGCATTTTTCCGGGAACTCATTTTTCTTTCCAATTTCCACAATCCGATTTTTCTCTTCTATGTATTTTTCTTTGCTTAAGGGAATATCCTCTAGCCTGTTAAATAGATATCTACGCTGCTAATTTGTGGGACACCGGATTGTAACTGTTGAAATTTATGTATACCTACTTCCAAACTTGTTGGTTTTCTATAAATGCTGACATTGAGCTGATTGTCGGTTCTTTGAATTAAAGAATTCCGGGGATTTTTCCGACCAGAACATTCAAATGGAGCGTAAGAACAACCAGCAGACACAAGCCAATTTTTGTCCTTTTAGAACTGTCCCCGACCGCCAATATGAAAAAGCTTGGTTCTTAAAAAATCTAATGTCAAATTCGTTTTTCTCATGTTAAAATACCTATTGTTACAGAGTTTTAGACAAATCCATTGTCAAGAAGCCGAGTTGCCAATTTCGGACATTGTTAACTTGATCCGCGCGGCCGCCATTTTGAAACGGATTGAAATCATGACTTCGGGTTTGCGCGACAATTTGTCTTGCTTTATGTTCTTCCGAACGAGGTATCATACGGGGGGTCTTCCCATTAGAAAATAAAAGTTGGGCCTTAAAAAAAAAAAAATAAATAAATAAAGTACCTAGGAGGCCTCGCAAAATTTTTAGGGGATTCAGAAAGTAGCTCCCTTCGTTTACGAAAATTCCCCAAATTCAAATATTTAGCTCTATTGGGTAAAAAGTTAGAGGGGGGGGGGGGGGTTCGCTCACCCTGTAGGTAGAGTAATAGAGCGAATAGAGCCGTATAATGTGAATGAGATAGTTGGGACCTTGTCTTGGACGACGCATTCCGAGTTCGGTGTGCGCCGAGCTTCGGTCACTTTTTTGATACATGTCCGATCCAAAATGGCGGCGTGGAATACGAAGTAATTTCTATCCTCTTGATTTACATCGGATGGTCGTGTACCGCAAACAATCGATCATGAATCGAAAAAGTGACTCGGCGCCGCACAGGAGTCATGGAATTCGGGCCCTGAAAAATGCTCAAAAGTAGTCCCAGCTCTCCCAATCACATTACGACTCTATTGCTCTATGGACTCTATGGTACGTAAGTAGCTGTGCAATAAGCGAATTTTATTTAGAGGTTCGGTACTACTTTGGCGCTCGAGCCTTTCAGCGGCCATTTTATTTTGAGTTCGGTACTTTCCATTCGGTGACTTGTGGATCGCAAGGGTGGTGTTTAATTTTGGTACCACCAAGCGAGATGTCCTAAACAAAGCTTAGACCTATCGAAAACCAACGGCTCTGATTGGTCGAATCTGTTGGCTACGGTGTCCATTACTGTTGATGGTTGATGAGACAAAACCAGACAAAACCAGGCAAAACTTCCCACAGAGTTTCGGAACTTTGAATAAACTTCACTTTAAAAACATGCTATTACTGTTTTGACAAAGAAAACTGAGAGAGGAGAAAAAAGTAAATACAAACCATCTGGTCTTCTTCCCCATAGTTGATATAGTTGTTTTCCTCCGCCCACAGAACTTTATCAGAGGATGCACGGTCACCATTTCGATTCCTCGATTTTCCTGTGTACAGAAAGAAAAGAAAAAAAGACACGTCAAATATAACAAACAGAAGAAGTTCGTTTCATCTTAGGTTGATGTCAAAGGCAATTTGTGCCGATGCATTCGGCCAAAGCCCCATCACAGGACAAAAATGAAAACATAAAAAAAATAAATCAAAAATCTTGAAGTTCGGATCGACTTCTGCGCTCGAGCCCAACAATATAGAAAGAGAAACCATAGATTGGGTGCGGCCTACGAAATAACGTGACACACATTGAGTGATCATTCCATATAGTCCGAGGAGTGGAACTGTCCAATTACTTCTCTCATCAAACAGGGCTGGATTAACCGTAGGGGCAAAGTGGGCCTATGCCCACAGCGGCAAATTTTCGGGGGCGGCAGAAATCGAGAGACCAAAAAAAAAAAAAAAAAAATGCCGCCCCTGAAAATTTGACCGGAAAGAATAACTTAAATTAGAGAGAAGAGGCCGTCCATAACATTACGTCACTCACCTGGGGTGGAGGGGGAAGGGATCAGGAAATCGGACAAATAGGTGACGTAATTTATGGACGGCCCAAAAGAAAAAGGCAGTCTCGTCAGCAGGAGAAGGGCTGTGTCGTACAGCGGCACTACTTTTTTCCGTGAACGTCTACACTTTTGTTTTTGTGTTTAAAACTTTGCAATTAGAGTTTACATCTTTAAAATCAATGTCCGGATGTGATCTGAATCGAATATCACGAAAAAAGTCAAAAGCAAAGTCACAAAAGACGTTTATCTGTCGATGTATAGATATCGATATAGAACGCGGGTGGGATCACCTTAATTTTACCTCACTTTTTTTCAGTGTAGCCTCGCCAATGGCTGCTCTTGTTGAGTTGTGAGACCCCCGTGTGGGAATCCAGTCAGGCAATCTAATTATACTTTTTCAATTACTTGTTTTTCATATTTTCAATACAATACAATAGACTAGTGTCAGTAGAGTGGTGCCTGACATCCCTTTACACAAATGAGTTTATTATTTAAAATCATCTAAAATTAAGTTCTTGATTAAACAATAAACCCATAGTAAAACTTGGATTAAAAACTAAAAAAATTACAGCCTCATTTATGGAAATTTTTAAGTAAAAAATGGGCTAAAATTGCATCTTACAGCGGTCAGATTTTCCAAATTTTTCGGGGGGGGGGGCGCTCCCCCCCCCCGGCCACCCCTCCGGGGCGGCAAATTTCCGCGTGTCCACAGCGGCAAAATCGTTAATCCAGCCCTGTCATCAAAACGATGAACAACTCCGAACTCGGGAAAGGGAGAAGAAAACTGTTTTTCGCACTGGCCTCGTAGGCCGTTCGAAGCGAGCCTCCGAGGCTCATGCATGAGGAAGAACTCAAAGATGACGAACAAATGGGATGAAACAAAGGACCCAGCGCACCTTTTATGGAAAGATGTTCCATGAAGAAACCTTAATTGTTTTTAACCATTCGATTCTCCTCAAGAAGCTGATCAAAAGTTATAATTGCGCCAACCCGAGTAGCATTGTCATCTACTTTCTAGGTGGCGCTCATCAAGAAAATGTCTACTTTCTAGATAGATCAATTTTCTTGAAAGAAAATAGGTATAAAGTAGATCTAGAAAATAGACACAAGAAAATAGAAAGAAAATACATTTTTTCCTAGCATTTTCTTAAAAGAAAATATTAAGAAATTGGCTAGAAAATAATTCTACTTTCACTACATTTTCTATCTTTTTGGAAGTTGGAGTGGAAAGTTGACAGAGAGTAGCCATATGAAATAGATCTATTTTCTTTGGTCAGACTTTTGACTCGCAATGTTTTTTCTTCCTATTTTCTAGAGTCCCTTTATACCCAGAGTTACGACAACTCACTTTTGGTTGGGCTGAAAGTGGCCTAAAAAAAATATCCAATTCTGATGGGTTCTCGCTCATGGAGTCACAAACGAGTGCACCAAGATGGCGGTGACTCGAATGTGAACAAAATAATGAAAATATCACCTGATTGTGGTTTTTCAAGAGTAAATTGTTATTTCCATCGGTCCAAAATGAAAAAAGATTAAGAAATCATTCACAAACCAATCTCATTTTCGTTATGATTGATCAATTTTGTTGATGTCGTTGTTTTGGGATGACAGACATCGCAGGATTCCATATCCTTACCCCTCAATATCGTTCGTTTGGGTGCACTCGTTTGTGCCCCCATGGCCAGCCAGGGCCGGCTGCTAGTCAGCTGATAATCGAGTTGTCTTAACTCTGGGTATAAAGGGACTCTACTATTTTCTGGATATCTCTCATTTTCTTTGTTTTTTCTAGAAATTTTCTCAATTTTTTTTTCTAGAAAAAAATTTTATTTTGCTACTTGGGAACTTTCTATGCACCGTTTTCGCAAAAAACCGCCGAAAAGATTGAATCATTCGGCGATAAAAAGCCAGAAAGACTCCTTATTTCAGCACTCGAGTGGATACGATCGGCTGTGTGTCAACAAGGAAGCCAAGGGAACTCCCGCACCTAGCGGCAGTCTTATCTCGGCTTCCGCACTCCGTTTTGCTCGATCATCCAAATCAGATTCTTGAGGAGCATAAAAGAACAGGAAAGTCGGAACGCCAACCGGACGAGAGCGGGAGGGAGATAGCCCCAGAGTCGGCAAGTACAGATAAGACGACGGACACGCGCTACCTATACGTTTTTTCCTTATTTACATCGGGCCTGTTCTCGAATGCTTTGTTCTTTCTTATTCGATGTCGCCGAATAATTGAATCTTTTCGGCCGTTTTTTGCGAAAATAGTGCATCGAAGAGAGTTGGCGCAACGATAGCTTCTGATCAGCATCTTGAGGAGAATCGAATGATTAAAAACAGTTAAGGTTTCTTCATGGTGCACCTTCCCATAAGAGGTGTGCGGGGTCCTTTGTGACCCAATGCAACTCCAAACCCTGCAAACTCCATAAAACTACATACGAGGAAAAAGGGGACAAACCCCTTTAAAAGAATGAAAACTATAACACTGACATTTTCACAGAACGTAGCTTGACCAGATCCTCCAGACAAACACTCTCCGACTCCTCTTTCACTCTCACCGCCAGGTTAGCATTGTTCCCCCCTCTCTCTCTTCTTCTCTCTGGCGGGAACTTTAAATATGGTTTAAATATGGAGGACTACCTGTTACAACTACAATAACACAGGATCTTACGGGAGATTTTACAATTAAATATATTAAGCTACGGTGCCGAGATTTCATCAACACGTTACAAAAAAACTGTCGAAGTGATTTCCTTCAAACTTGGCACAAATGAAGCCATTAAGAAACCCCTTATTTACATGCCTGAAAAATCAACTTTAGAAAAAAATGCCGCTAAAGCCTAAAAAAAGAAAAGTTGTTTCTCCCTATACTAATACATTGGGGATACAAGGTTGTTGACGCGCACCGCGCCGTGCACCGAACAGGTTCAATCCTGTCGCGTGACGTCACAGCATTACGGACGAGATTTCAGGTTTTAAGGGGTGTTCTTCGACGGATTTTTGTAAAAAATTGGTGCCGGGGGTACTTTTTGACGGGAAATTCGAATTTTTGGTCGGATTTTCAAAACTCCGAATTCCAAGATGGCGGCCGTGGCCTGAAATGTTGTGTCGGCTCCTGTCCGATCAATTTTTGTAAAACTCGGTGTCAGGGAATATATTTCGATGGGAAAGTAGAATATTTGGTCAGATTTTCAAAATTCTAAAATCCAAGATGGCGGCTGCGGCCAAAGTGGCGAAGCTGTTATCTTCTCATTATTATTTCTGCTATTTTCAAAGTTAATAGCTAAGAGGGGCGAATCGCGGGACGAGCTCGGAGTGGTCCCACTCAGCGTATATGTATTGAGCGTTTTGTGTGATTACGCAGTTTCTGTCGCATTATCGTAGTTTTGTCAATATACCTAGTTTTTGAAAATAGAGTCTCTTACACCCATTTTCGTAATGTATGTTTATTTGTGTTGAGCTACGTTACGCCCCCAGTTAGAGAGCTAAAGATTCTAGAGTTATCACCATCTCACCCCGGGCCCATTACACAATGATAATCCTATCCCTGAATTAAGGCTATTGCATTTTTCTTTGAAGGGAGGCAGTGACCGATTTCAATAGGAAGGAACCCCTCCGCCCCTCCCCCTTCCTCATTCCTGACTTTCCAAAAGAGTGTTCAACACCTTTTTTGAATGATGTTATTCAGCGAACATTCTTGCCCTCAAGTAGCATTCTTAGGCCTGAAGGATCTACCTATCCCCAAAATCAGTGGGACGAAGAGCCGTTGTTGCCTGTTCTTTCCTCGTTTCAAGCCTTCCAGCTCCTAGCTGCAGGCAGTTTTTTTTTTCATATTCGTCCGTATTCAGTGATTTTGAAGTTACCGTGCATTCCCATATAGGTTACCAATCACCAGAAACCCGAATTTGACGTTATCGAACCACTCCATTATTGATCACACCCAGCAAATGTGGGGTTTCAGGACTAGCAAATATGGATAGGTATCTGGCGGTGGACGATTATTTTTTTTTTTATTTATTTATTTGCACAAATACATAAACATTGTACAGAGAAGAGCTTTTAGACTTTTCGTCTTTAAAAGCGGCTTTAACTTTAGCCTTAATAATAGCTACAATATTTATTTTAAACATAAAGTGCCGACCTAAATTGAACAGGTGGAGGAATGAAATATAGAGCCCGATTATTTCAAAATAATAGGGTTCAATTTTTTGAACGTATTTCAACGGGTAAACCGTCCGAAACTAACATCGTTTCTCCTTGTATGTCCAAGTGGAGCGAGGAACATTAGGAGGCGTGTAGTTATAAAATTATAAGACTTAGTCTTATAATAAATATTATCCTAAAATAATATAGGATAAGTAGACTGCTAAAGCTAGATTGTAGAGAGTTATCTGTTTAAGGATCGTCATTGTTTTCCATTCTCGTAATTAGTGTTTCAAAATGTTTCGATAATAAAACTATTGTATTAATGAGATTGGTCATAACTCTGTCTTGGTTAGCAATTGCCTCGACTTGGTTAATAATTATTTTTTCTAAATTACTCAATCTTTCATTAAAAAAATCATAGTTGTACTGATGATCATTATTAATAATCTCTTTAGTTTCATTATAAGAAACTGGGTTATAGGCAGGGGGTTTATTAGCTTCACTTAATACTCTAGCATAACTGACGCCCGGTGCAACTTTATTAGAGGAGATATTTTGAGATTTGATGGGAGGAAATCTTTTCTTATTGATTTCTTTTTGAACCTTGCATCCCTTGTAATTGCCGAAATGCGCACCTCCGCAGAGGGCACATGTCGGCATTACAGGTGCACAAGTTTTTATGGCTTCTAGTTTTATGGGGCAGGTATCTGAACAATGAAAATCACCACAAATGATACAACGGGGATTTCTGAAACAAAAGTTTTGAGAGTGTCCTAGTGATAAGCATTTTTTGCATTGGATAACTTCTTTAGTTTTGTTGGGAAATTCAAGTTTAATTATAAAGTCATTTATCGAAGTTATTTCTATTAAAATTTGATTTATGTTTGGTTTGAATTCAAACTCAATTTTGAAAATTGGGAGAGGCTTTTTGTTGATGAGATGTCTGATTTGAGCTAGATTTTTAACAGTGATATTTTCGTATGATTCAAATACTTGTTTTATATTTTCTATGGGGAAATCTGCTGATAGTCCTTTAATAATTCTACGAATATTACGATTTTCTTTTTGTTGGTAAGTATGAAATTTTATATTATTGTTTTTAAAGTAATTAAAAAGGGTGTAGTATTCTTCCTCAGTTTGGACAACTAGTTTGACTTGTGATTTGTTGATCACGTGTATTTTAGAATTATTGACTAATACATCAATAATGGATTTTTTGAAAATAATAGGGTTTCCTACCTCTGATACAAAAAGTGGAGGGGGAGAAAGGGTTTCGTTTGGATTTTTTCCTCATGTTGGGTTGTTTGCAACACTTGAAATTGGTTTTTGGAATGGGAGTTTTCACTGTTATTAATTACAGCATTATTTGAGGCTGAGAAAACTATTTTCCTCTTCACATTCTGAGTACGTTGCACTTTTTTAGGCGGATTGTTGTTTTTATTAGGCGAGTCTGTAGATATACACTTTTTCCTTTTACTAGTGACAATACGCCATCCTGATTGGTCCAGAGATGAAGGTTGTGTATTTGTTTCCAGAGTTGTTGTTTCTTTGGAAGATTGCTAATTATCTAAATCCATATTTACTTCTGAAGCACTCGTAGTTTTTTCCTCTGAATTTGGAGATTTTGTTACTGCATTATTAGCACTGCTACTTTCGGGGGTTGGAGGTTCAGTTTTGGGTCTTAAAAGAACACATTCTGAATTAAGTCCTTTTTGTTTAAAAAGATTAGAACATAATTGACACTGGTTCCATATTATTGCATGTTGGCAGATTGCTTTTGAAACGTCTTTTAAACAGATATTACATCTGTAAACTTTAGTGCCATGAACACATTCAAAGAAACAACGAAGACAATGTCCTGTCTTTTTGTTAAAATGGGTATAATAAAATACCATAATGTTTGTCAAAGTTTATTTCACTTGGGTCTATAGGTGTCAGGGGGGTTGCCCCTGCTGTGAAAAGGCTTCACAATTCACATCGCGAACCGTGTCACAATTCACTTCACCGAAAGGAAGCACTTTAGATTGATGAGATTGATAGGAGAGCTCGGTTCAACAGCGCGTCCGACTCAAATGAGTGTTGATAAGGAACTGGGCGGTGGACGATGTATCTAAGTCAACTTAGCGACTTTGCATTTTGAGGGAGGGGATCTTTCCCCCACCGTTTATGGGGTCAATATTTCGAACAGGAGTGGGCCGATTTTTTATTTCTTGGTGAAGATTAATCGGGGTAAAATTGTCCGTACCTACTTCATAAAGAGCTCAAAAAACGCTCAATTAAGAGCAAACGCTTAACGTTTAAACAAGAGCTTAAGCATAACGGCTTTGCTCGCCCCCCCCCCCCCCGTGGAATTTCTTCAAACTTTGTCGATCGATCGATCGATTACTCATACTTAAGCGCTTCTTCTCCCAAATTTTCAGACCCCCAAACATTTTTTAGAGGGCGTTAGGGGGGGGGGGGGGGTTGGAAGTCAAAACCTGTGAGCCTCGACATCTTTCGAACGGAGGAAGATATTGAGGTCCGGTTTGGACGAAAAGTCGTCTAAAATTGCATACTTTAAGATTTCAAAAGTCAAAATTCCGATATCACATTTCCCAGTAACATATGTGGTTGTTTCAGGTTTTGAGTCGAGAAAATTTCTTTTAAACAAAAAATTCACAAGGTACTCATTTTTTTATTTGAACCAAAACCAGTTTTTATAAATTGTTCGTCTTTTTCCGCATCAAACGAGTGGTCCATTAGGCTGGGGAAATAACAGTTCCGGAGTTATGAGGGCTTGAAGTTTCCGCTCAAAGCGCGCCAACCTATTTTCGCGCGCCAAAATATGGTTCCAAAGTCAAATTTGGGTGTTAATAAATCAGATTAAATGTTCAAACCGTACAAAATACATTTTTAGGTAACTTTTTTTCCGTAACGCTACGGGAAAAAAATGAATTCTTGGAAGTATCTAAAATATTTGAACTCAGCGACCCTCAAGAATCCTTAAAAATGTATTTTGCACGGTATGAACATTTAATCTGATTTATTAACACCCAAGTCCTATCGTGGAAAGGCGTACCATATCACCTACGGTTCTATGTTCGCATTTTCACGATGCACCCGTAGAGAAAAAAATACCCATTGCCTCGAAGGTCGTTGCTTTCAGAGTAACAGCACAGGCGTGCATTATGGCGGTCTCAGAGTATCTACCTTGGAGCATTGGTCATCGCCATGACATCTCTGACGTCATTGCTCCTCTGGATGCTACCGAGATATATACTCTGAGAGGTCCGCGGCGCGGGGTCGTATCATCGGGCCGCGATTAGAGGATCACCTTGGACAAGTGTACATAGTGTCTATCGTATCATTATCGATTATATTGATCAGCTCTACCATTTGACTACGTGTGTTGGATCTTTTCATCCCTCCAATTACAATCCGGCTTTGGAACCATATTTTGGCGCGCGAAAATAGGCCGGCGCGCGTTGAACGGAAACTTCAATCGTGCATTACTCCGGAACCGTTTATTTTCCCAGCCTAATGAACCACTCGTTGGATGCGAAAAACGACGAACAATTTAAAAAACTGGTTTTGTTTCGAATAAAAAGATGAGTACCTTGTGAATTTTTTGTTTAAAATAAATTTTCTCGACTCAAAAACTGAAAAAATGTTACATCCTGTATATCTTGTATTGCAGGTTGCATATACTAGGTTGTGAGGCGCAACCGTAAGAGGTAGCGTCAGGCCTGTCTCTCTCTCTGTTCACTCTTCAATACATTCTGATTTCGTGCATACGCTTCGTCTTGCTTGCTCTCGTCTTTCCTCCCGATTCCCGAATAGGTATATAAATGGCGACAAGGATTTGAAAGTAAAATCATGTAACGTGCGTGCAGTTTTCTCGATTTTCGTTGCTCTTGGCCGTTTTCAATTTGCGCGTCGCGTGATTTCGCGTGAAATTAGTGGCATGGCGTGTCGGGCCTAACCTAGCCATTGATAATGGCGTTGCTTGTTGCTGATAAGGACCACTTGAATTCATGATGATCTTCGTCTGACTTTCTCGTTCTTTGCTCTCAATCTTCAATCTTCAAATTTTGCGCTTCTACTCGTCCAAATGGATCCTGAACAATTCGAAACTTTCATGAAAGTGGCTGTCTCTTGTTGCTGATCTGACCACTTAAATTCATGGTGACCTTCGTCTGACCTTCTCGTCCTTTGCTCTCAATCTTCAATCTTCAATCGTCCAATTTTGCTCTTCTACTCGTCCAAATGGATCCTGAACAATTCGAAACCTTCATGAAAGTGGTCAAGGAATCCTTCAACAACATCACCATCAATCCTGCATCACCTGTACTTGGTACTGGATCTGGTAACGTAGGTACCTGCCGCATCGGCTCCTTGTATCCTCAATTTCGAGAAACTCGACAAAGGAAAGGAAAAATTTACACAGTATTTAGGACGTTTTCAGATCTATGCTGACATCAAATGCATCTCTAATGACTCTAATCTTCTTAAGAAAACTTTTCTTAATAGCATTGGTTCGGATACTTACCAAGTTCTAAAATCTATTCTTGCACCCAAACCTATCTCTGATGCTTCCTATAAGAACATCACCTCAGAACTTAAAGCCCATTTATGCCCTCCACCTAACGAATTGTTGGAGCAGCACCGTTTTCTCTCCCGTATGCAGAACGAGAGTGAAACGATTGCTGACTACGTTGCAGCTTTGCGTTCGCATCTAGAAAATTGTAATTTCAAATGTACATGTGGCAGTATAGTATCGCTGACCAGTTCTTAAAAAGCCAATTTATTCGAGGTATTAAAAGTTCCTACATTAGAGAAAAAATCCCAAGTGATCCTTCTTTGAAAACTTTCGACAATACAGTCACTCTTGCCTTATATTTGGAAGCCTCCATGAGCAAGAAATTGGAGGTGGTGTGAATGGGAATTCCCCTATATCTGTTAACCGCATATCTAAATCTTTCAATTCTAGATCACGTTCATTCCCGAAAGCTAATCGCAAATCAGGTCATGGTCGTGAATCGGGTGATCGGAGCACATCCAGGTATCGATCCAGAAATAGTGGCATCGACCTAGACAAACTAGGAATTGCAGGCCTCTGCACCAGATGTGGCCGCAACAATCATCATGCTCCTAAGTGTTGAATCAAGCGGCATACCCTGAAATGCACTTCGTGCAACCTTGCCGGCGGTCACGCAAGCAAAGTCTGCATCAAAACTCTCACTCAGAATAAATCTAAAGTTCATTCAATGCATGAATCGTTAGAAAACCTGAATGATTTTGTAAACTCCAATTCAGACCGTGATTGTAACAATCTCTCTTCAATTACAAGTCTTGCTCCACTCTCTAATGAGGAAGAAGAAGATGAAGGCAAATACGTTGCCACCGTTAAAATCAACAGCAAAGAAATCCAGCTAGAAGTAGATTCAGGCTGCGGATACACCTTAATTCTTGAAGACATTTACAATAAATTAAATTTAGGCATCAAACTAAAACGGCCGGGGAAAAGTTTCAAATCTTATGATTACGGTATCAGTAAACCTATCGGTCGTGCAGATACTGAAGTTACCTTCAATAATAAAACCGAAGTTGCCTCATTTTTTGTCGTCAATTCTGACCTAGCACCCTTGTTTGGGCGAACTTGGATCAGAAAATTCAAAGTAAATCTTAATGACCTAGAAGTAAGGAAGAATACACAACACAACATATCCACAATTCACAGAATAAGAGCAGAAGACATTCAATCAAAATTCCCGAAAATTTGCGAACAACGTGTTGGTAGGATTCCTAATATTACATGCTCTTAGCCCCTTAAGGAATCAGCCAAGCCTAAATTTCTTAAAGCCAGAGATCCGCCACATGCTATCAAGGATGCTGTCAATGAGGAATTGCTCAGCTTGGAAAAAGATGCCATTATAATCCCAATTGGATTACATTTTGCAGTTAGGAACCACTATCTCTGGCTCTTCCAATAAAGCACCTTCCTGCATAGGGAAACCAATGGCATATCGACGGTGAAACTACCAAACTACGTATCTCGTTTGCGGTGTTTAAAAATCTACGCTCACATTTTATTTTTTTGAAGTAGACCAAATCAATATCATTCCTTGAAATTTTCACGGAATTTTCTCCGCACAAAGAGGAAAAATCACAGAAATTTCTAAGACTGGATGTTAAGTAGTTTTTGATTTAAAAAATAAAGTATGACAGGAAGTCTGCGACGTCGCAAACCGAGATACGTGGTTTGGTAGTTTCACCGTCGATATGTGTCGTTTCTAAAATGAGCCAGAAACAGTGGTTCCTTATTGCAAAATGTAATCCAATTGATACCTCTGATTGGGGCTCTCCACTGGTACCGGTTGCAAAACCAGAAGGTAAAGTAAGACTTTACGCAGATTACAAATTAGCTGTTAATCCTCAACTAGAAAACCATAATTTTCTTATTCCTCGTATAGAAGATTTTATCAGCGAGCTAAAAGATTCCAAAATCTACTGCAAAATAGATTTTTTCAAAGCTTACTTGCGCATGTTCTCATGGAAGAAGAATCTAGAAAAATTCAGGCTGTATCTACACACAAAGGTGTCTATTTGATGAACCGACTCAGTCTTGGCATCAAAACAGCACCAAGCCAATGTCACCAAATTTTGGGCAGAATACTCTCTAAGCTGAAAGGTGTCGTATGGTATTTCGATGACATAATAGGTAGTACATCGAGCGACTTATGAGGAATGTTCGCAAAATTTACTTACACTGCTACAACGTTTGTGCGACAATGATCTCCGCGTGAGCTTACACAAATGCATCTTTTTTGTTGACAAAATTGCATACCTACGTAGGATATACAATTCAAGGCAGAAACATCTTCAAAGACCCTAGAATAATGGCCGCCATCAGTAATGCAAAACGTCCGTCAAATTGCCAAGAAGTTAAGCAGTTTCTGGGAATGGTTACATACTACTCGAGGTTCATTCCACACACATCCAGTATTACTGCTCCACTTCGCAATCTTCTGGGGAAAAATCGGAAATTTAACTGGTCTCCGACTTGTGAACAAGCTTTTCAGAAGCTCAAAGCTTTTATTACCAGTGATCAAGTGCTTGTCTCATATGATGTTAATTGCCTGTTACTGTTGCGTCAGTGCAAGCCCATTTGACGTTGGAGCTGTCATTTCGCACATAATTAATGGCATGGAAAGACCGATTATGTTCGCTTCCAGGGCATTAACTCCAGCGGAAAAGAACTACAGTCAAATAGATCGTGAAGCACTAGCAATTATTTCTGCGCTCGACAAATTTTTGATGTTCATTTACGGCCGAAAAGTTAAACTTATTACTGATAATAGACCTTTGTGCAGAATCTTCCACCATCGAGCAAAACTACCACCTATGACCGCATCCGGACTACTTCGGTACGAGGCACACTTGTCTACATTCGACTACGAAGTTCAGCATCGTCCGAGCAAAGATCATGCAAATGCTGATTTCCTATCCAGATTTCCTGTTTCAACAGCCTCTTGCCAAGGTGCACAGCCAATGCTAGATTTTGAAGTGTCACGTTGCCAAGAAGAAACGTTACACCAAATCGCATAACGTCGAACATCACTGATCGTGAAATCGCAGCTGCTACTTCAACTGATCCTGAATTAGCACCAATTCTTCAACAACTGAATGATCCTGAGGACAATACTACGTGCCTTGAATACTCTCTTGATGGAAACATTGTTTACAGAGGTGAAAAAATTTTCATTCCAACTAAACTTAGATCTAAAATCTTAAACGAAATTCATTTAATCCATCCAGGTATAACTATAAGATGAAACAAATTGCTCGACGCTATGTCTATTGGCTGTCAATAGATGCTGACATTAAAAAACTCGTAAAATCATGTAAAACTTGTCTCATTACACAAAAATTTCCCGAAAAAGCTCCCTTGCACAAATGGGAGGAGTCAATACAAAATTTTGTTGGACTCCACATGGACTACGCTGACTCATTGAATGGCAATCATTTTCTAATAGTTGTTGATGCCAAGTTAGTCCAGTCAATCTAGCTTTTTACCTCGGACAAATTAGCACAAACTTTTCCTTTGGTATATAGGGTCCCTAGGTACCCAATAAGACAGAAAAAAAAGTTTACCAAAAAATTCCACCGGGAAAGTGGTCAAATCGCAGCCTTTCAAAATGGCGACTTGCGGCGATTTTCAAAGAAGAACGTGCATACGGATTTTCATTTATAACTCACAAATAATGCGTTAAACAAAAAAATTGCAAGAGATCAGATTTAAAGATCATAAAATTTTGATTAAGAATCATATACAAAACTTAGGCTTTTATTATTTTTTTTTCTTTCCGAATTTTACTATTTAAAAGCAACAACCGGCAAAATCTGCTGATAATTCACGATTTTTCGCGTTCTTGACCATTTTTTAGTCAGAATAATTAATTAAAGGTTAAAAGCAACGACACCACTGAAAAGTACGCTAAATTTTACATAAGTATACGTATTCATTTTACCTTTTCATCTTTTATGACCTCATTGTGAGACAAATCATTCAAAAGCATGAAGTCAATATTTAACAACAAATTCAGCTGTTTTTCCGTTTCCAGCGCTTTCGATCAATTATTTTTAAACAAAAGTACAACTTATATACACTTTTTTGAAAGATTATAAAATTTGCAAGACAAATAACACACTGGTTTTCCTTTAAATTTTACAACATGTACCTGAAAAGCGTATTTAAGGGAATTACGCTAAAAATGATTTCTCTAGAAATTGCAGAATTTCAACGATTTTCGACTTTTTGACAGCTGGAAACTAACGATACGATTCAACGATGGTAATAATTGTTTAGAGCATAAAATTTCCAAAATATTGCATACCTAAAATTACTGTTTCGAATTTTTTAAAGAGAGTTAGATAAGGCGTTAAACTTGTCTATTGGAAAACCCGGCTGCTCTGTTTAGAACCTTTTTCTTAATAAATATCCAAAATTTTCAAGTTTAGTCATTTTTGTTTGAAGTAAATTTTATAGTACCAATGTTTTAGCACATAAAAGTTAAAAAAATGTTAATGAATAAATTTTTGAAGGTATTTAAGTGTACTTAGAAGCCAATTTTTGAGACGTTAAAAATGTACAAATTGTTCAATAACAAGGCTTTGTCTCATGTTTTTGTGATTTTTCATGGCTGCAAACAATTTTTTCAATCAAACCATGGTGATCATCGAAAAGCTAGTAAAATTTTGTGTAAGAAATATACCTTTATTTGTATTTTTGGCGTCTCTCGTGAAAATGCGGAGGCAATGTTGAAAAAAATTGCAATTTGTCCGAAAAAAAATTTCCCGCGGTTTTTCTTATTTTTTACGTGTTAAAAGGCGTTTAAGAAAAAAAACAAGGTGCGAAATGAAAAGTTCATAAAATTTCCCATAATCTAGGGCTATTAAAACTTGCCGTAAAACCTTTTTGAGGGGTCTTAGCACTGAATTTTGGTTTAAAAAAGTTAAGAAAAAATGATGAAATTTAACTTTTTTGTTATTTTTGCGATTTTATTGCTTTGAAATGAGCTTTAAAGTTAAAGTGAATGATGTAACTGAAAAGTACGTTAAATTTTGGTCTAGAAAAGTATGTTCAACATTCTTTTAAGTAATTATATTTGCCGGTAGGACAATGTCTTCTGGGATCAAAAATGAAACTTTTCTGAAAAAAGTCCGTTTCTAGCTCCATTTTCCTAATTTTTAAGCATTTTAAAAGTGTTTGATCAAAAAACCACTATAACCACGTGAAAGTACATAGAATTTACAATAAGATAAGGTACCTTGTTTCAAAAATTTCCATAATTTCTGGGTTTGACACGGCTTCATTTAAAATTGTAAAAAATGGCAATATTTACAGAAAGTTGAGTTTCTATGCAAAACACCATCCCTCAAAAGGTCATATCAATACAGCAAATATTCCATCAATCGTGAGAAGTTATTTAAATAATTTCTGGAGAGCAAAAATTAATTAACGTAATATAAAAAAAATAATAGGAGGGGAAACTGACCCACCTCCTCCTCCCTGCTTTCTACAAAGAGCGCAAATGGATATATTATGACCGCCAGTACGGAAGTAACAGATTCACGCATACAAAGTGAAGAAAAACATCGTATTTATGCATACAATCACGTAAAAATAAACGAATAGGACAGAGCTTGGCGAAATCTGTACATTTAAGGGGTTTTAAAAATATTGCGGAATGGGACATCTCACATATGAGGGAAGTTACAATGCGAGCACAGCCGCCGCCGCGAAGCGCTTTATGTGAGGGATTGGGCTGTGTAATGGCGGCAGCTCGGGGAGCGGGTCTTTTTGCGTCACTGAAAAAATTACGTTTTAACACTTATACTCTCAATTAAACAGCTTGGAGGACGAGGTGCACCTCGTCGAGCTATTTCGAGAAAAACATGTTTAAAGTTGCTAACTATTATACACAGTCTTATGACAGAAAGAGAGTTCAAACTCACATTTTGATGCTTCAGCATTGGATGCTTCCGGTGAATTTTTCACAGACTTTATTTTAAACCTAGAATTATAGTTGGAACCACTAATGTGTCATTTTTTTCGAAATCTGCACTTATGTGCCTTGTCCTCCGAGCCCCTCAATTACTTTTTTACCCTATGTCTTATTACCTTATATTACAAGTTTTCAAACCAAAACCGACAAACTTTGGTCAAAATACAAGGTAATATTCAATGTCATGAAAATCAGCCGATATACAGATATTTTAAAAATTAAGGCCGCCATCTTTTTTCCACTTTCTTGAATTTTGATTCAGACTGAAAGTAACGTCAAATTCGAGTTTACCAGATCAAAATACCAGGATACATCGAGTTTCATGAAAATCTGCCGATAAATAGGTAGTTTTCAAATTGTACCCGCCATCTTTAATTTTAAAAAATTATGGCCACCACCTTCTTCCCACCACCTTTGATTTCAATTCCGGTTAAATTCGACATCAAATTCAAATTCTCTAGGGCTAAATACAGGGTTATACCAAGTTTCATGCAAATCAGTCGATAAACAGGTATCTAACAAATTATTGCCGCCATCTTTTTTCCGCCATCTTGAATTTTGATTCAGACTGAAAGTAACGTCAAATTCGAATTTCCTAGATCGATATACCGGGGTACACCAAATTTCATGAAAATCGGCCGACAACTAGGTGTTTTACAGTTTTTTTATTAGAATCTTTAGCTGCGATAGGCCAAACAGTAAACGGATCAGGTATGCCCCTCCCCGCCCCCCGTCGACCATCCCTCTAAGGTGCTTCTCCCCTTACTATGTACCATGACTAAATTAATAACAAAATTTATTCCAAAAATAGTCGAATATTCGTGAAAAAGGGTCACATTAATCGAAATTCAAGCCAAAATTTACACAAAGTAAAAAATGTCAAATTTGACACCATTCCATAAAGGCCCTATAAAGGTCTTATACCTTCAGTTAAATTTTGATGTAATATGCGTTTTGAAAAGAAAATTTCATGCTCTTTCTATTGGTACCAACAGTTTTGAAAGAAAAAATTATGCCGAAGCTGTATTTTAAAAGTTACAAACCAAACTTGAAATTTCAAGAGTATTCTAGCCTTTTTTTTCGGTGTCGGACTTCGTAGCTCGGCACCAACAAGTCGAAATTAAAAAAACTAGTATATATTTGTAAGCAAAATTTTATCCTCTAAAAAAACGACAAGAATGATTTTTTTCACTGGATGCACTAGAATTACGCAAAAGCGGGAAAACGCTGACGAAGTCAAGAATCAATTTATACGTAATTTCAGACGCCCGCCATTTTGTTTTACGCAATTTTGACTGTGTTCCCGAGGGGGGCTAATGGTAAACTTTTTTTGGGGGCTCTAGACATGTTTTGGAGTGCTTTAAAACACAAGAGAAGTTTGTGCTAATTTGTCCGAGGTTAGACCCTTTTTTTGGCTAGAACTGGACTAAGTGAAAATGGCCAGAAATCAAAGATACATCGAAAGCTCTAACAACAAATATTAGGTACAATTGCTCATCTTGAAAATATTTTTTCTTTACACGGATATCCTAAAATGTTAGTTGCAGACAATGCATCAATGTTTTCCAGTTCAAATGAAAAATTTCAAAATTACTGCAAATCTAGAGGTATTTTTATGGCCTACCCTGCCCCAGGCAAACCATCAACAAACGGATTAGCCGAAAGGTATGTGCAGATTTTGAAATCAAAACTTGCATAAATGGTAAATGATTCGAGAACTCTCGGAGAGAAAGTTCGACAAATTCTTTTCACATTCCGTTCTACTCCTCTATTAGACGGCAGAAGCCCTGCTGAACGATATTTGGGAAGGCGACTCAGAATCCGAATTGATGTAATCAAACCAGTTCACCCACCGAAGAATAAAGTTTGCAATGGTCCAGTTCGAGAACTTAAAGTTGGAGATAAAGTCATCGCCCGAATTTACAAGTACAACAAGCCTTCCTGGAGCCCTGCTGAAATTTTGCAAAAATTTGGTAAACTCCATTATTTGGTGCAACTAGCAAATGGACACAAACTCAGGCGTCACATCTACCAATTAAGAAAAGCGTGTTTCCAAGAATCAGAAAATGCCTTACCTACATCATGCACCTCAACAAGAAAAACAAGTTAGATTTGAAATTCCAGATATGAATCCAGTAACACTCAAACAATCTGACTCAAACCTCGCAGGACGTCAAACCACGGATAATCTACGTTTTACTTCAACTTCTCAGGATTCAAGCCCTCATAGTGGGTACAACTTCTCATGAGCGAACGCCTCATGCTTCAACTTCCCAAGCATCAAAATCTTGTGCATCGGCTGCTCGTGCCTCAACTCCGAACACCGAACCTCCTTCAATAAAACCAACCCTGGTGGACCCAACTGGCAGTAATCATCCAGCTCCGCCAAGGCGCTCGTTTGGTAAAGGAAGAGGATCAACCGTTCAAACGTCACTCCAACCGCAACCCTCTAGATGGTATTTATCTCACTTAGTTGGCACTCCACCTCAACAGTTACCACCTTCAGCCCAAGCTGCTCCTGCACAACGTTCTGACAGAACAAAGAAGACTCCAGCCTACCTGAAAGATTACCAGTTATCCTGAAAGATCTCCAGTGGGTCATTCCACGTCAACTGTGCCAGGCTCGGAACCCGACCCCCTCCGATTTGGCCTGAATAAGGGGTCTTTACATCATTCTAAGAAACTAATTTGAAGGGTTTTCCCATCTGACGCTCCGTTCGCGAGATATCGACCCCCAAAGATGGGGTGAATTCTAGCGATATTCAAAAACGCCCGTTTTAGCGACTCTCATTTTCTCGACTTCCCTCTCTTTGACTCTCCATAGCGAGACAGAATCAATCCATCATACTTTAAAAGAGTGTGTCCAGACCAGTTTTTCATGTAAATTCTGAATATGCCATCGAAATTTAGCTAAAAATTATTCTAATGGCCGTAATTTAGAGTTTTTTAAAATTTACGATTTTTTCGCCATTCAATGTTCAAACTGAAAACTCAAAAAAACTGTCTCTCAGATTTTCGATTTTTTTTTTTACTTCAAGCTTAGGATGTATACTTTCGGTTCATATACTTTTTTCAATGGAACTCGGACGGTTAAGGGCCTAAAAAAATTCAAATAGGCCAAAAAAGGTCAAAAATGGTAAAAAAAGACGAATTTTTACATGTTAATCCAAATCTTTCGATAGTAAACTCTTCAATTATCGATATTTTTTCCCTTTCTACCCTCTAATATGTATGAAATCAGACTAGCAACGCTTCCCATACATTCACCGATCGATTAACGGCCTGAGGGAAACCGAAAACCGACCAAATATCCTCGAAATTTACGCAAAAAGGCGATTTTTCACATCGTAACAGATGCATACCATGGATTGTAACTGCAATTTCTAATTTTCTCTATCTATTTCAACCTTAAGGTATATACTTACGAGTAATAAACACTTACCAACGTGCATCGATGGGGCACGGATCTAAACGGAAATTAAAACCGGCCGGAAATGCTCAAAAATGACGGCGAAGAACGATTTATTACACGGGAACCTATGCATCTCCTGAATACACTGAAAATAAACTTGTCCTAAATTTAAGGAAACATGTATCCTTAAAAAGTTTCCTAATTTCAACACGGTGTTAGCTTAGAACAAGCCAACAGTTATCTCGATCCAAGGTAACAAAATTGTGTTGAGTTAAGAAAACCATGCTTTCTTGAACCACGTATACGTTTTCTTGAAACAGACTAACGATTACTTGAAACGGGAAAACTGTTTCCTTAAAATTAGGAAACGAGGGAATCGCTTCTGTGTCCTAAATTTAAGGATCCATGTGGTGTTGATCGAAGAACCCTGTTTCCTTAGAATTAGGAAACGGAGAGAAGCAAAGCCGTTTCCTGAATTGAAGAATCCTTGGAGTGTCGTTTGAAGAGATCAGTTTCCTTAAAATTAGGAAACGGGCATAGCATTTCCTGTTTCCTCAATTTAAGGATCTATGTGATGTTGATCGAAGAAACCCATTTCCTTAAAATTAGGAAACAAAAAAATTACCAAACGCCAACTGAGGAGGTGGATGCAACGTGCCGTACACCACCATGTATCCGGCGAGTTGCTCAAGAGGGGCCTTATAAATAATAATTATAATATATATAAATAATATAATATATAATATATATATGATAAATATAAATAATAATAATAAATATACCGTCGCTCCTTTGGCGGAAGGGCGCATCTACACTTTGATATGATGAGCCCTTCCGTCCGTATACCACCATGCTCTCTACGGCTTACCTACGTGAAAATTTCGATGCACCCTTACGCCCATGAGTGACATCACGCTCATAAAAAACGTAACGCTAAATTTCCAATTTTTGGAACCCCACTCACTTCTTCCCTCGTAACACTTTTGCGACGTAGGTCCCTATTCTTTCACACGTAAAAACAAAACGGCGTAACTCTCTCCTTGACCATTTCTCTCCGTTAGAGCGTTGCATATTATTTGAACGGTCCTTTACAGAAATCCGACCGAAGCGCTTGGATGGCGTTATTCGTAAGATCCACTCCACTCCAAACAAATTCAGTATGTTTAAATTTAATCAATTTATCTCTTGTTCGTAAGGGATTTACGCGTCGGAAAGGTGGAGGTTTTGAAAAAACGCAATTTTTGTGGCTTATCAAAAATATTGTTTTCAGTCCAAAATGTCAGAATGCTTTATAGAAATGCACGGATCAGAGCCAAAGTTCCTTTAATATTTTTCGTTGAATTTTCTGATTCGACGAAAATTTCTTTAAATTTTCTAAACAAAAGCGTGCGTCCGGTAATGTAGGTAAAAATAAATAATGTGAAGCTTTTCAACATTTTACTGCAAGTACACTCTTTGAATCTGGTCGCGTAGCTTCGAACATTTTTACATATAAGTGTCTTCAAATCCCAGAAAGCTTGACTCGGCCCGATATGTACTCATTAAAGTATTACCTATACATGCCTTTATCACCACATCTTTACCGCTATTCCGAGTACATTTTGAAAACTCCATAAAGGTCATTTATCTTTTATGTGCCAATTTTATAGCCAGCATTAAATAATCTTAGATTATTGTGTCTATACTTTATTGGAATTTTAAATCATATTTACTTTCAGTATGAGCAGAAGCGGTTCTCACATGAGCCTCTTTGATTTACGCATTAACCTTAATGATATGGGCGTCAGATTGGATAATCGAATGAGTGATAATTTACCTTTGAGAGGCACGTATGAAAATCTGTCCTTTAACCAGACTTTAATAAAAAAATAATTTACTCCATGATCATACTATCTCCGAATGAAAAAGAAAAGGGAATACGTTGGTTAAGTTATGGCGGCGATAGCCCACGGTCTTTAAGTAAATAGTATCTGAGAACCGGCTGATAAACAGAAAGAAAAGGGAAATATGTGGATATTTAATATATTTAAATGATAATTGAGGTAGTATTTGCTAGATAAACCCAAGTGCTATTGAACGGTAGCAGGTGGGCATCTGCGTAGCCAAAGAGATAGATGCGAATAGGTTTAACATAGGAAAATAACTCCTCATCGCTCGCGAGGGTAGGATGGCCGAGTGGACTACGGTGTCGGATTTTCACTCTTCCCGGGACAATGTCGAAGGTTACAGGATCAAATCTCATCCAGGGCGAAACGGAGTTCTTCATCAGGATACCAGAGGGAGCGCGAAGCGCGTCAACTACGTGAAGGAAGTCACCCCCGGCAGTACCAACAATAGGGGTATGCAATTCAACGGGCATGGATAGGGACACTGGGCGGGGAGCCGATTCTCAAGGCGGCGACGCGGCGGGACCGGCCGTTTCCTAATTTTAAGGAAACGCTTGCAGGTACAGTTTCCTTTTTTTTTTTTTTTGAGGAAACGTTTCCTGAAAACAACACAACACTTAACTTACTTTTAGGAAACTCTTCGCGCGGCGGTGTTTCCTAATTTGAAGGAAACGTTTTCGTGCTTCAATGCAACAGGAGTTTTGGTTCAAGAAATCGCGTTTTCCTCGACCAAGGCAATACCGTTTTCTTCATTCAAGACTTCGTTTCTTGTCCACTTTTTTCAAGTATCCAATTTTCTTAGGTCAACACGGCGTCGCCTTGAATTTAGGAAACGTTATTTTCAGTGTAGTCACTGAAATTTTAATTTTTTCTCTTTACTTCAACCTTATGGTGTAATCTTTCGAGTACTTAACACTAATAAAAGTGCATCGATGTGTTACGGAGCTAAACGGAAATGGAAACCGGCCGGAAATGCTCAAAAAAGGCGGGTTTTCCCACGGTAATCCGAGCATCTCATGAATCGTCACTGCAATTTTCATTTTTTTTTCTTTTCTTCGAACTCAAGGTGTACTTTTGAAAAGCTTACATTACACATTATCCATGTATTGTTAAAATATCTAAAAAAAACTTAATTAGAAATATACCAAAAATTATAAAAAAAAAAAAAGCGACAAATGACGTAGAATAAGTGGAGTTGATTTGAATCGATGATATGATTTAAAGGAGCCGATGCTTGCATCATAAAAATCGCCGATTATAAACTTGACGGTGGAAAAATATGATGCACTTCATCGATCCTTTGGAGGACCTCTTTAAAGGTGGAGGCAGCCTGACACTCCTTTCAAAAAAGTTAGAAGCCAAGGTACGAGAAGCGTTCAATAAGTAAGTATCCCCCCTCTCTAAAATCGATAGGAATGGACCAATTTTAAAAAAACTTGAGCTCAAAATCTTCCTTAGGATATACTGAGTTCAACAAAACAAATGGCAACAAAATCGGACCATGTGCGGCCGAACGCGAGCCGTTTGAACACGCCGAGGTGCACGCCGCTCCCGCCGAATCCGCGGAGATTTGAAGTCCGCAACAAGAGAAGAGCTTCTCTGCCAACGCTTCAGTCGTTCATCACTGACGAAAAATCAAAGAAGTTTTTGTAGAATAAGGTGCTTACCTCACCTCTCCACATAACCAGCTCGATCCAAGCAGGCCTGAGACTGATTGTGAGACGAAGAGAACAGCTTTTGGATACCGCGCCTGTAGAAGTCTTTCAATTGGCTGGGGATAAAAGTGTTGACGGCTTTTTTGACCTCTTCCACTGATTCATAATGAACTCCCCCGCGTTCAGATACTAGATACGGTAATAAATGGCAAAAAGACCACCATTTAGTCCCCTTTCTATAGTCTGACCTCGGGGGAACTCTAATAGTCGTACAATCAGTCTCAGGCCTGCTTGGATCGAGCTGGTTATGTGGAGAGGTGAGGTAAGCACCTTATTCTACAAAAACTTCTTTGATTTTTCGTCAGTGATGAACGACTGAAGCGTTGGCAGAGAAGCTCTTCTCTTGTTGCGGACTTCAAATCTCCGCGGATTCGGCGGGAGCGGCGTGCACCTCGGCGCGTTCAAACGGCTCGCGTCCGGCCGCACATGGTCCGATTTTGTTGCCATTTGTTTTGTTGAACTCAGTATATCCTAAGGAAGATTTTGAGCCCAAGTTTTTTTAAAATTGGTCCATTCCTATCGATTGTAGAGAGGGGGATACTTACTTATTGAACGCCCCTGGTGTCATCATTTTTGTCGTAATCAAATACTAAAGCAGTTGTTTGGTCGGCTGAAATTCGCTTTGTGATAAGTTTGAAAGACGACAAACGTTCAAAATAGTGCAAAGATCTAGTTCCTGGAACAGTTGTGGCAATTGAAAATCGACTTTGTAATGTGTCTCGCAGACTGTCCACGGCGGACTTCAGAACATGAAAGCTAACAACATTTTTAATCTCAGCTGTTGCAAAATCAAACACTTCTTTGGCAGAAATGAGCGGGTTAGAGTACGGACGCTGCAGACTTGCTTTCCTGGCTAGTCTTTTAACAGTCCCACCAACACCGTCGCATTCAGTTTTTCAGTGGGATGTTGCGAAAAATGACCAATCTGCTTCTAGCTGGAAATCTTTGAAGTGATGCAACAAGTTCAGAAAGTTATACGTATTTTTAAACTGCCCAGCACAGCTATCTGAAAAGTAATGTAGCTTTTTAATTCTTGGATGTTTACTTTTGAGAAAGTCAGTCACGAGGCACTGCATTTGATAGACCATACTCACATCATGGTTCATATCGTCTGATATTATACACAGGGGCACGAGAACGAGAGCTTCTTCACTATTGCTGTAGTACAGAACAGCGGGGAAAATTGTGCATGCGTCTTTGTTCCAGTGGAACCCTTGACTTGCGTCTTGCACAATATAGCCGTAGTTCTCACTAAAATCGGTGATAACTATAGCTTCATCCTGTGAAAGGCTCTGCTTTACATTTTTCAAGTGAAGAGATTGAGCCTTTGCTATGTAAGAGTGTGGTAGTAGTGCCTCCAGTTGTTGTAATAGAAGCTCAATAAATTCCTCCACATGTAATGACACCTTTTTTAAGGTAGACCCAGCTTTAGTGTCCCATCGATAAAAATCGATTTCCGCTTCATCCTCAAAAAACGATTCCAGTGCCGACATCAAATAGAGCTGTGCATTATCAACACTGGGGCACTTGTCGCAGCGCCGGAGCATACAGTCTCGATTACTAGTGTCACACACCAGTCTGTTGAAGAAATCCTGATAGGTTTCGCTAAATCAACTGCCTCGAACATTCGAACATCAAAACAACATGTTGGTGATAAGTGCATACACACACGGAGTGAGTACCCGATTCACCGGCAAGAACACACCATCTAGGCCTAAGAGAGCAAAAGAGGTTGTTCCAAAAACGCCGATTTTGGCCCCCCCCCCCCTGGATTCGGCCCAAACTTTGCTCAGATGTTGTACTAAGTGTCCCCGACGCTTGGGCAAAATTTCAGCCCCCTCGGATAATTAGGGGGGAGGGGCAGGGGGGCAAAGTTGCAATTTTTTTAAAACTTTAAAAATCGATATCTCCCGAACGGTTTGAGTGTAAGTGTTGCGGTTTGCGCTAAAAAACGTTAAAGAATATTCGCTACAAGAATATTAATGCTGTTTGCAAGGTTGCGTAATTTATCGCGGTCATAAATCGATTTTTTCGATTTTGAAGGTTCGACTTTTTTTCGTTTTTCGTCTCCCCTCTCCAGGCGATCGTTGCTACGTGAATGAAAACCGGTTGAGGTGATTCTCCATAAAATTCTGCATCTGCTACACTTTGTTTGACCTTGGGGAAACGATTCGTTCGTGAGTTTTAATAAAACAATATTTATTGGAGGGGAAGGGTGGGGGGAGGAGAAAATATCGATAATTACAGCCTACAGCATGAATATAAGGCCCTAGTGGTGAAACAACCTCTGCCTCGCCCGTGCGGGATGGAGCGCCGCCGATATGCCGCCCGCGCGCAACCGGTAACGCGCAGAAAAATCGCTATAACTCACGAACGAATCGTTTCCCCAAGGTCAAACAAAGTGGAGCAGATGCAGAATTTTATGGAGAATCACCTCAACCGGTTTTCATTCACGTAGCAACGATCGCCTGGAGAGGGGAGACGAAAAACGAAAAAAAGTCGAACCTTCAAAATCGAAAAAATCGATTTATGACCGTGATAAATTACGCAACCTTGCAAACAGCATTAATATTCTTGTAGCGAATATTCTTTAACGTTTTTTAGCGCAAACCGCAACACTTACACTCAAACCGTTCGGGAGATATCGATTTTTAAAGTTTTAAAAAAATTGCAACTTTGCCCCCCTGCCCCTCCCCCCTAATTATCCGAGGGGGCTGAAATTTTGCCCAAGCGTCGGGGACACTTAGTACAACATCTGAGCAAAGTTTGGGCCGAATCCAGGGGGGGGGGGGGCAAAATCGGCGTTATTGGAACAACCTCTTTTGAGAACCCGATTGGGTTATGGGGGTACTGCTGCTTGAAGTCTGCATGAAGTTCTCTCAAGTTTGCTAAAAGCATTTTTTTTTGCTTGTACTCATTCCCGGCATTGTTCTTGAGGCATCGTCACTTTCATAATATTTAGTAACGACGCGTGTCGTATCTTCCTCCAATTTTTTGCCTTGTTTCGGCGGAGGGATAGCGAGAATGCCGGCAGTGTTTTTTTAATTTTTTTGCCGTTTTCGCACCACGAAGTGAGACTCCAAACTCCAATGCAATCTTCGCAGTAGTCCAAGAAGAGGGAGCTAACGTCAGAAGTTGAAGCTTCTCTTGATGATTCGATGAGTTAATTTTAGACTTCAACGAACCTACAATCCCATCAAGCGCTTCAATTTTTTCTGATACATCCTGATTATATTGAGGTAATGTGACCCCTAACGCCTGTTCCATATTGTTATGCACTACAGTACGAATTTCCTCCAGTTTATTTTGTCCACAATTGAGTTTCTTACTTTCCGCTAAACTATGAAGGCTCATTGGAGAGATATCAAGAAGCGAAAAAATGGCGTTCAAACGATCAATGGCAGTCCTTTGTGAAGTTTGAGAATCAGACTGAGATGAAGTTTGACCGGATGTGCTAGATTCTTGAGATGCCTCGCGTCGCTGATGCGCTTCATATTCGGAAGGTAAGCTAGTTTCACATTTTTTACAGATTTTACATCCTGCCTTGATTTTAAAAAATGTGTAATGTTCGAGTTTACTTGTTTCGACAGAAACTAATTTCAAAGCAGTTGTAACTCTTTTTTGTGGGAGCTGAAAGGATCGCAGCAAAGCTTACCGTTAAAAAATTCAAATGTTGTCAAATAAATGTCTAAATGAGAATCGCAAACAGTTTCCAATTTGGCATTTTCGAATTCTCCTCTTGAAACTATAAGATACTTACTTGTCTAATTCTGTGAAATCCTTAAACAAATAGATCCTTTTATTTTCGCCTTTATCACAATCTGGGAGGAGAAAATTTTTCTTATCATGATGGCTAATACTGCAACTTTGATCCATTTTAAACGAGGGGGATGGTCGAATAACTTGTAAAAAACAGCAGAAATTCAAAAAGCAAGAGAAGATGAAACTAAACTTTAAATTCCTAGAAGAGAGTAACAATTAAAAGCATCCTATATATTAAAATGCAAAGTTCCGAATCTTGGGGCATTAACTTTGAGAGAACCACCGGACCGATTTGCCTGATCTTTTTTTTAAATGAAAGCCCCTGAGCTGTAGATTTGCAGGCTGTACTTAATTTGTTTTTCGATGCTTTCAGATTTTCTCCTATAATTTTCTCAAATTTTCTCCAATGTATTAAAATGGAGGTCCGAATCTTTGGACGTTAACTTTGAGAGAACCACCGGACCGATTTGCATGATTTTTATTTTAAATGAAAGCCTGTGATCTGCAAATTTGCAGGCTGTGATTGTTTTTTCGATTTTCTCAAATTGTCTTTCTTTTATCGACGAGTGAAGTTTAGCTGGGCTCAAATTTTCTCCCATTTATTCAGACTCAAGTCCGCATTTTGGGACATTAACTTTGAGAGAACCACCGGACCGATTTGCATGGGTTTTTTTTTTAAATGAAAGCTTCTGATCTGTAGATTTGCAGGCTGTAATTGTTTTTTCGATTTTCTCAAATTTTCTTACTTTTATTGACGAGTAAAGTTCAACTGTTTCGAGCGGTCGTCCGGCCGCTACCTGCTTGCCCGTCCCTAGGTACCCCCCTCTACGGTCTCAGCCACCCCTCCCGCCATGTTCTTTCGGCTATCTCCGTTTTCTTTCGTATAGCTCTCCTCCCACCAACCTCAAAGAAGGAAGTTTGGGTCGCATCGTCGTTCGTCACTCGCCACCCACATTCCTTCGCAATCCCTCGGCTGCTCCGCTTCACAGCCTCTTGATATCCTGGCATCTTATTCTCTGCGACTTGACTGACCCTGACTTATTAACTGTAGTATTGCGTACTGCTAACAACACGTAATGTTACAGACATTTTATTCATCATTATTAAATAGATTCAGCTAATTGCTCCGATTCCAATTAAGCTACTGCACCACCATTGCTAGCTGTGGAGGGCGCCCGTAGGGCGCCCGGAGCAGCTAGTCATAAATATTACTCAAAACTTGAACTCAAGAAGGTAGAGTAACAAAAGCATACCTGCGAGATATTATTTAAAATTAGAAAAATGAAAGTAAAACATGCAAGGATGGAACTACTTAGCTGTAGGTATTGAAGAAACGTGAGCAGTTCTGTCCACAGAAGGATGCAATAAAGCGGGAAAGCACTCAAAAATCAAAATACCAGGCGCAGAGCAAAAGTCAAACCTCAGGGTTGTGAATGAAGCGAGCGTAGTCACCTTGGGGGTGACGAAGCTGAATGAATGAACAGTCGGTCAAGAGAACGCAACGCACGGTCAGCTGGTAGAATATCTGCGCAGGCGCAGTGAAGCGTTCCTCCCTTCCAGAATTTTCCAGACTTCAAGGTCAGAGCACGCGCCGTGCTGTCTGGAGATGTATCCATATCTCTCGCCAGTACCGTCGAGAGTGGCTTGACACGCGCACCTTTGCTCTAGTCCCGTTACTCTTGTTTTCATATCCTTGATCCTCACTTTTCCCTCATTTTTCGTTCCTCTTTCTTCTTCCAAGTATCATTTTAGTGGTATTTATTTTCGAAACTGTTAATCATGCATGTTTTTATTGGAGGCAGTCAAACGGTTTGGCTGAATCGACTCTTTCCAATGAAAAATAGCATTTCATTAGCAGTTAGTGGTGCTTCTGTTTCACAGCTCCCGACGAATCCCTGGTTAAAAGGCATTCTTCGGGATCATGTGAAACGGAATCCCAAAGGATATAACTCGAATGATACGCTGTTCCTCTTGGCGGGTACCAACGATTTTCTTCGCGGAGTGTCCGTAGGGCACTTCAAAAAGAATTTCGTTGCTCTACTTGATTTCGCCCGCAGACATTTTGGACGAATCGTAGTCGCCAAAATTCCACCGATTCCTCGCCTTCCGCGCCGGGTTAATGAGGAGATTGCTTTGGTGAATCGTTGGCTGGCGGACGTCTGCCGCCCACGAGGACCCAAGTTATCCTCATTAACTCCTTCGATCCATTCATTGATTCAGACCCCGGACGTGTAAGGACAACTTTCTTCGAAAGTCGTTACTCGCATGGCAAAAAGGACCTGATTCGTTTGAATCGATCGGGGCTGGCCGTTCTTCATCGCCTCTATTCAGAAGCCGTAGGGGTGTAATTCTTAGCTAGTTACCTTGGCTTCTAACTTTTTTGAAAGGAGTGTCAGGCTGCCTCCACCTTTAAAGAGGTCCTCCAAAGGATCGATGAAGTGCATCATATTTTTCCACCGTCAAGTTTATAATCGGCGATTTTTATGATGCAAGCATCGGCTCCTTTAAATCATATCATCGATTCAAATCAACTCCACTTATTCTACGTCATTTGTCGCTTTTTTTTTTTTTATAATTTTTGGTATATTTCTAATTAAGTTTTTTTTAGATATTTTAACAATACATGGATAATGTGTAATGTAAGCTTTTCAAAAGTACACCTTGAGTTCGAAGAAAAGAAAAAAAAATGAAAATTGCAGTGACGATTCATGAGATGCTCGGATTACCGTGGGAAAACCCGCCTTTTTTGAGCATTTCTGGCCGGTTTCCATTTCCGTTTAGCTCCGTAACACATCGATGCACTTTTATTAGTGTTAAGTACTCGAAAGATTACACCATAAGGTTGAAGTAAAGAGAAAAAATTAAAATTTCAGTGACTATTCAGGAGATGCATAGGTTCCCGTGTAATAAATCGTTCTTCGCCGTCATTTTTGAGCATTTCCGGCCGGTTTTAATTTCCGTTTAGATCCGTGCCCCATCGATGCACGTTGGTAAGTGTTTATTACTCGTAAGTATATACCTTAAGGTTGAAATAGATAGAGAAAATTAGAAATTGCAGTTACAATCCATGGTATGCATCTGTTACGATGTGAAAAATCGCCTTTTTGCGTAAATTTCGAGGATATTTGGTCGGTTTTCGGTTTCCCTCAGGCCGTTAATCGATCGGTGAATGTATGGGAAGCGTTGCTAGTCTGATTTCATACATATTAGAGGGTAGAAAGGGAAAAAATATCGATAATTGAAGAGTTTACTATCGAAAGATTTGGATTAACATGTAAAAATTCGTCTTTTTTTACCATTTTTGACCTTTTTTGGCCTATTTGAATTTTTTTAGGCCCTTAACCGTCCGAGTTCCATTGAAAAAAGTATATGAACCGAAAGTATACATCCTAAGCTTGAAGTAAAAAAAAAAAATCGAAAATCTGAGAGACAGTTTTTTTGAGTTTTCAGTTTGAACATTGAATGGCGGAAAAATCGTAAATTTTAAAAAACTCTAAATTACGGCCATTAGAATAATTTTTAGCTAAATTTCGATGGCATATTCAGAATTTACATGAAAAACTGGTCTGGACACACTCTTTTAAAGTATGATGGATTGATTCTGTCTCGCTATGGAGAGTCAAAGAGAGGGAAGTCGAGAAAATGAGAGTCGCTAAAACGGGCGTTTTTGAATATCGCTAGAATTCACCCCATCTTTGGGGGTCGATATCTCGCGAACGGAGCGTCAGATGGGAAAACCCTTCAAATTAGTTTCTTAGAATGATG
The DNA here is from genome assembly GCF_918797505.1 of Bemisia tabaci. Taxonomy (NCBI): domain Eukaryota; kingdom Metazoa; phylum Arthropoda; class Insecta; order Hemiptera; family Aleyrodidae; genus Bemisia; species Bemisia tabaci. Next base: position 38,614,387 of record NC_092793.1, read on the forward strand.
TAAAGACCCCTTATTCAGGCCAAATCGGAAGGGGTCGGGTTCCGAGCCTGGCACAGTTGACGTGGAATGACCCCAGTGTGATTCTAGCTCATTCTTTTTATGTGTTTTTTTTTTGTTTTGTTTTTTTGTTTTGTTTTGTTTTTTTTTTTTGGGAGGAAGAACTATTATATCCTGTATATCTTGTATTGCAGGTTGCATATACTAGGTTGTGAGGCGCTACCGTTCACAGGTTTTGACTTCCATCCCCCCTACTGCTCCCCCCAAAAAAAAAAAATTTAAAGGGTCCGAAAATTTGGGATAAGAAGCGCTCAAGTCTGAGTAATCGATAGACAAAGTTTGAAGAAATTCCGGGGGGAGCAAAAAAAGCCGTTTTTGCACAAAGCTCTTGGATGGAATTATTTTAAACTTCGACCGTAACCCCATCTTTAAATTCACAACCCCCCCTCTTTCCCCCCGAGGGATGACAGGACGGAGGGCCTTAAGAGCCGTGAAATTGAAATTCCTTCAAGTTGATGCCCTATCTAACCTCGCAGTCTCCGACTTCATCTGACCTGTAATAACGGAGAAAAAAGTCTAGTAAGGGTGGTCTGGGACACTTTCTGTTTCTTAAGTCATTGGGGGGTCGGGGGAGAAACTTTTCAATTTACGTTCCTCCTTGCAAGAGAATATTAATTTATCGAGGCATCAACTATGAAAACCAAGGCAAGGCCTTCTTGGAATCAGGCACGTAGCCGGGGGGGGGGGGTGGGAGCTTGGGGGCTCAAGCCCCCCTCCCCCGTAAGCAAAGGAAGGAGGAAAAGAGAGAAGGAAAGAGGAGACATAAGATGAGAAAGTGCAAGAAAAGAAGAAGTTTGAGACCTATTTATCTCTTTTAATGTAGAATCTTAAAAAAATGAAAATACCGAGTTCATCCCTAAAATTTTCGTCAGAAAAGCCTCGAAATGCGTCCAAAAACAGTTAAAATCTCAAAAAATTTCTAGATTTGTTAAGGTTTATCTACAGCTCCGTGAAGTAAGAAATTTTTCCGCGCAGGGGGCGCACCACCGCTGTGGTTTAGTTTTTTGGTCCACGCTATTAGAGTCCGTACAGCTCCACGTGAGTCCCTCAGCTTTTTTGAAAGTTAAGGGAATTTCTGTTTAAGTCGATGCGTCGTAAGTTCTAGCTGTAAAATTCTTCTTCCTTTTGACACTAAAAACGACGTGAAAAGTATTTTTCTGAAGCTCTGAAACTTGATCCCAGAAAAAAGTAGGGTTAAGCATGATGACCTTGATGCAACCAATTTGCGATTGATCGCTCTCAGCAGTTGCAGATATCTCTCTCCCACCGTGAGTTGTCTCTCTCGCACTTACAGATATCCCATAAGAGAAACTGAGATCAAGTTATAGCTTTTATTATTAAACTTTCAAAGCTCGCGTTTGCTCCTAAGGATTCCAGACGTATGCTGATAGAACTTGTGAGTCTTAGAATTTAAAATATCTATTGTGATATTTAAATAATCACTGATTTCGGAGTCGGATTTTAGCAGCGCGACGTGGTGGATTTTTTCGGAACTACAGCTAAAGATTCATTTTAAATCCGGGTATAACTGGGGGGTATTCCATACCTCCCAGACCCCCCCCCCCCCCGTGGTGGAGAGACCCCACAAGCCCCCCCCCCCCCCCCCCGAAACAAAATCTTGGCTGCGTGCCTGCTTGGAATTCGAAAATTTCAAAATAGAGGAACGTCCAATACAGCAGGCGTGGAAAACTATGACCACACAGCTCTTGTTAAAAGCCGAAAAATATTTACATTGGTCTTTTGAGATTACGATTGATTACCGTAGAAAAGCCAAAGTGAATGTTAGGGAACTCAGTGGTCTCGGTCCGTAGTCAACAAAATGCTATATCGTCCGATGAAATTTCAGTGGCGGTCCTCAATTGGTAGACTGTTTTGGTGCGAATAATTAAGAAATATAGGTTATTACGCGCCGGGTTCATCCGGCATCTTTCTTCAAGAAACTTTAATTGCCAACTTTGCCCTTAGAGAGCCAGTCCACGCATATTTTATTCCGCGTGGCGTTGCTAAGTTACGAACGAATCGAATTCGATGAAAAAAGTGAATTCTTTAAATACCGATAACGTCCAACACACCTACTCTGTTAAGGACTGTAACTTTCACTAATTACTCTCATTATTTGGCTTAACCCAAGTAGCATTTTTCAGCGGAAAAATCGCGATTTTATCGCCGATAAAGTCGCGATTATCCTCGATTTTATCGGCGATAAAATCGCTAGGATCATCAACACTTGAGCGATTATCCTCGATCTTTTCGCGATTTTATTGCGATTTTATCGGCCCGAAAAAATTGCGATTTTATCGCGATAAGATCGAGGATGATCGCTCAGATGTTGATGATCCTAGCGATTGATAAAATCGCCAAAAAAAGGGGTTAAAGTTGTCAGCCGATTGCCGTTAGGTTCAGCCGTCAGGTCCTTTTACGAAGACGAGCGTACAATCCCCGGAGCCTGCGCAGGGATTCGAACCCGAGACGCAGCCGTGGCAGGCCAGCACATTGCCACTAGGCTATGGCCACTGCGTGGTTATTAAGTGCGAATTGAAGCCTTTTAGGTGGATCAGCGCTTCGCAGCATTACAACTTTTGTCATTGCGTAGACTGACACCAAGTTTTCATTGGAATTTTTTTTTTATTTTCCCTCCTCTGTATTTTATTTCATACCTTGAAATACGGTTGGTAAAATAAAGTTCTATTGGTAATCTCATCATTCTGTCTCTGTAAAATTACCAATAATAGTGAGATGGCAAAGTTACTGATGGACCTTGGGAAAAACGCCAATAGTTTTTATCGACTGTGGTAGAATTACCGAGATAAAATGGTAAAGTTACCGGGGATTGATTACCAATAAAAGTGGTATTCTTACCTGAAAAAATCAGTAAAAATACCGGTTTTCAGGTAAGCTTACCAGTCTGTCTTTGTAACATTATACTAATAATTGATAAAAAAAAATGAGATGGTTAAGTTACCAATGGATCTCGGTAAAAACGGCGGCGGCGGAATAGAAACATCTTTCATATGCGTCATTCATGCGTTAATGAAAAATTGCAATTTATTGCAATTTTATCTCTATAAAATCGCGTTCGATAATATCGCGATTTTGTTGCAATTTATCGCGATTTTTCTCCCGATAATATTGCAATAAATCGCGACGTCGATAAAATCGCGATACATTCTCCAATTAAATCGCAATTTATCGCGATCACTGCTACTTGGGAACATGAATCTGGAGTAAAGACAATTTTTCGGCATACACACGAACTGAGGGCGCGGGTTTCACTCTCCTCTTCGTATGAAGTTGCAAGCTTTTAAAATTCCTTTATCAAAACATTTTGGATGCAAACTTAATGGGGCCACTCTCAACGAAACTGCCACTTTCAAATCGAGATTATGAAGAAACTAGCAGTCAACCCGCGCTTCGCGCGGCGATATTGCAGGAAACAAATCGGAATATCTCATAACATATTCGTATAACTTTTAATTCACTGATTTTATTTGGATCGCTGGAAAATTAATGCATACTTCTATAATAATTTAGGACTGGACATCTTATCATTTTAGGATTTACAGACCCACAATGCTATTGTCTGCTTTTATTACGACTTTGAAATCTGCGTGATTTGGAACAGATTGAATAATTGATTTAAAAGTTTTAACAAATTCATTTGAAGTATGCAGCATTTTTTGTAGGTATTTGTACAATTACCTATATCATAATCAACACCTGAGAAAAGACCGTATCTAATATCAGATTCAGTTTTTTCATCGCCCACAAAGTAAATCTGAAGGAAAGCAGGGGTACTGTTTAACGGAAATAAACTACCTATTTGGTGATAAACTTGGCCCTGAACTTTAAAAGTGGGCATAAAATTACCTTCATTTATTTGGTTAGCTCCGAAAGAAGTCAGTTGGAAACATGAATTATACTTACGCATAGAATCAAGAAAATGCTCAGAACTTTCATGTTTACCGTTCATTAACGAAAAAAGGGGTTCGGGAACTTTTGCTAAAGGAGGCAAAATCACTCTACCGGACTTGCAACACATTCCTTCAGATTCACCTTTCCACTTTAAAGCATGACACCATTTGCAAATATGATTCATTTTTCCAATAGAGATAAAATTATTCAACTCATAATCTATATTTTTGTCATAAGCAAACCCACAATAATTATTTTTACAGTTCACAGATTTTCTTCTCTTATTAGATTTTTTAACGGATTCTGTAATTTTCTCAACATTATTTTTTAAATAACTTTCTATAATTTCCTTGCGTTTATCAGGATTCTTCTGAATGTAATTTCTAACGGCCTCTCTAATAACTTGAGGATTTTTACGAGAATATTTTTTGCAAGCAGCTTTATTGACTTGCGGGTTTTCGCGTGAATACTATTTAACCGCATCTCTATTAACCTGAGGATTTTTATTTCTATATTTAGAATAAGTTTTCCTTTGACTTTCAATATTTAATTTTCTAAAATTGGCGGCGCGATTTTTATTTTTAAATTTATCAAGTCTGCTATTCATTCGAATCCGACGTTTCTTTTTTAATTTCGGTAATGCCTGAAAATCAGGTAACATAGGAATTGACTCTGCTGTGCTTACAATCATTGATAAATCATCAAATGAAGGGGGGGTTACTGTACTGTTAATTACATCTAAGACATCAAAATGGCCGCTATTAATAGGACCACTGAATAAAAATCTTGCTAATTTGGAATTCGAAGAATCAGAAATGTTATAGATTAATATACCTGCAGTAGAATATATTTCAAAATTGTAAAAATATAATTCCTTTGCAGCAACTATCTCGCTATAAGCACCGTATGTTGATGAAAAAGACATTTCCAAAATATACTCATCTTTTGTAGAATAAAAATGGTGGTCTTCTCCCTCGGATAAGAACTGGAATCTTTCCCAATTACTTGCAACGTATTGAACTATTTCACTGCGAACTTTATGACGAAGACTGTTGGTGCCATATATTACGTAACATATAGAGCTAAATAAACAACCACCATCTTTAGGTTGATGAATGATTTTACAGTTAAATTGAGTTCCACTGGAATTAATAGTTAGGAAATCCATGATTACATTAGAAAACCACTATTAAAACGACAACTACAGTTAAATTGAGTTCCACTGGAATTAATAGTTAAAAAATCCATGATTACACAAGAAACCCACTATGAAAGCAACAACTAAAGTTCAGATAATGGAAAATAACTGACCCAAGACATTCAAAAAGATGTTATTTTCATCAGCTGCTCAGTTTAAAAAAAAAAAAGCAAAGTAAAAACGTTCGTGGGGAGGGGGGAAGGCGAATAAATATACGAGCAGTAAGCGTAGAAGAATAACTATGGAAACATAAGAAAGCTCAAAAACTTTCATCAGCTGATAATCGGATGAAACATAGAAAGGCCCACAGTGTTGCCGTTCACAGCATAGAACAGCGGAAATCAAGGGCCAATTACGCGCGCAGCTAAAGGTATCCGACGGCCACCCGGCAACGGCCGCGTCAGGAAATATACCCGCACTGCTACGTCTCTCTTTCCAACACACACGAGCTTACGGGAATATCCGCGACTTCCGACCGCGGTTACTCGCGAACGGACGGGCGGATCGCGAAAAGAAAGCTTATTGCACCCCTCGGGGACAGTACCCGTCGAACGGCTAAGTTCGCACCGATTCCGACCGGTGGGAGCAGGGAGGCGAGCTTGATGGATCAGTGTATGATCAATGTATTTCCCTTTTATTAGTTAGATAAATCTCTGCATCAGGAATGTGTTACGGAAGGTGACAAAAATAATTTTCCTCATAAAAAGCTGTAAATTCCCTAAAGGCATTGATTGTCTTTAAATTTTATCATTTTTTTTTTGGTTGGAGTGGCGCTTTATTTTATACATTCGAGGTCATGGTTGTGCGAAGAGAGGGGAAAGGGGGCCTGCCCTCCCAGAATTTATAATGTAGGTATCCTCTGCCCCCTCCTCCCCAAAAATTCTGGATGGTAGAAATAAACTTCGTCGAGGATGATTATCTCTTTTGATGTAGAGTTTTAAATTAATTGCCAAGCACAATCTCTGTTCAAAACGTCCCATGGGCATTCAGCTAATATTTTCTAAATGTTTCATCCCAAAAGCCTCAAGATGCGTCTAAAATAAAGGTAAAATTTCAAAAAATTTCTGGATCTGTTGAATGAGACAATTTGAAAGTATTTTGCTCTGAAAGTAAGAGAAGAGCGTAATTTTTCCTAAGAAAACCATCGAAACTCAGCGTCACGCAAGACTCAGTGTGCGTCCATGGAGAGTTAAAATTTTAACTTTTCCCGAAATTTGGGGACTTGCCAACGTAATGTTGAACTAATTTTGACCTTACTGAGATAATGTGGAGGCAAATCTAGGGGAAATTGCCTTTTTTTGCGGGAAAATTGAATGACCTTTGATTTGACGTATTTGGGGGTCCGAGCCCCCCCTTAAAATTACAGCGATGTGATTTCTGCAATTTTTACTTAAAAGCGGACACAATTTGGTAGATTTTCCCGTTATATTTTTTTCATTACGATAATTTGAACCGGAGTTATGATTTTTTGAAAATAGGTCAAATTTGACCTTTGACCTATCATAACTCGGTCAAAAATTAAGATATTGATCTGCGGTTTGCGCCAAAATTCTTAGTTTTTTATGCTCTTTCGAATTATGTATCACAAGATAGGGGTTGCAATTTGAAATTAAAAAGTTGGGGGCCCCCCGCGCCTCCCCTGAGGGTCGCCCAAAATTTTGACCCCCTCAAAAGATGGTCCCCTTTGAGATATGAACATTCCCAAAGTTTCATTACCCTAGCTCAATTCGTTCAAAAGTTAGCAGGGGTGGGACGGACTTTTGGTACACCCTGTATAAATAGTTGATTGATATATTGTTGTGGGACCAGACCTTGCAGGTTTGGTGTCCACATTCAGCTCCGTAGATGAGGCATGTTTCGCGGCATAGCTCTTCGTGAGAAATCGCGGAGGTCCAGGGTCAGTCCTATCGGACGGAGTTTCTCGAGGCGCATTTGTTTATGTCCGCGCGGAGAGCTTCCGTTTTTCGGAAGTTCAAGCATTGGCATAAAAGGATGTGATATCCACGTGGGCGAGATCAGTCATCTAGGAAAGATTCTAGAGCTAGATCCGGTCGGCCCCTGTGAGTGTTGCTATTCATATAGAGATTTACATAGAGATTTAGATATATATGTATTCATTGTGCTATTTCCATATTTGGTTGTGTTCTTCATTTGTGCCAGCATTCCCCCACAACATGTTGTAGGCGCCGTGTCATCTTGTGATATCGTAGCGGTTCCGGTACCCCTTCGTTTTTGTTGTTTTTCTTAGTTATTTCCAAAGTTTTCAAGTTTCCAAGTTCCAAAGTTTTCCAAAGTTTCTCGCGTTTTCAAGTTCCAAAAGTTTTTCATTTTTTCAAAATCACGCAGTTTTTATAATTATTTCAAATTTTTTCTCATCGCATCCTTCAAAAAATGAAAAGGTAAGCAAGTTTTGTTTTAAATGTTTTACTTAACAAATTATTTCAATTATCACATGTGTTCATACTTCTCCTTTTCGGCCGAGGACTAATGTTCGTCAAATTTAAGTCGTTACAGAACAAGGTTTTTGAACCCTGGTAAAAATGGCAAGTGTTAGGTCAGTGAATTTTCCACTGAGGTCAGTGTAATTTGCTCTGAGGTCAGTTCAGTTTTCTCTGACGTAAGTGTTAAAGCACTTGCCCAAGAAGTCAGCACTTAGGTAAGAGGCACTGACGTCGGGAGAAAGACTTACCTAAGTGCAGAGATATCTCTGAGGTAAGCAGGACTGAGTTGAAGACTTGGTTCAGAGGGTAAGTCTCTGACATCAGTCATAATCGAACCGCACTCACTCCCAAAAATGAGAGATGGCTCCCCCTTCCCCCACCCTATTTCATTTTCGTGGGGGAATATTTCCTCGGGATACGGGGACCACAAACTTTATCTTACAGAGAGGCATATTTTTTAGGAGGGGGATTTTCTAAGAGGGAAGGAAAACTTGTTTAGGTGGCCACACTCTTGAATAATTTGTTTTACCTTCTTCGTTTATGATGGCACGTAAATAATTCAAACACAAAAAAATGAGATTGGTAAAAATATTATCACCGCTATTATACAGGGTGATCCAAAAGTCCCTTCCACCCCCTCTAACTTTTTACCTAATTGAGGTAAAGATTTGAAACTTGGGGGATATTCTTAGGTCAAATGGAGCTACTTTTTGGCCCCCCTAAAATTTTCAGGGGGGCCCTCCTTGGGGGGGCAATGGACCCCAACTTTTAATTTTCAAATGGGAAGATCCCCTTTGTGATAGCTCGTTCGAAAGAGCATAAAAAAAGAAAACTTTTCGCGCAAACCCGAAGTCAATATCTCAAACCGTTTCAAAATGGCGGCCGGTTAAAGTTCAAAATGGCCGAAAATTCACACCGGTTATTTGTCGATGGATTTGTGCGAAAATCAGTATGTAGGGGTATTTTGACACGAGAAAAACGAATTTGACGTTAGATTTTCAAACAAACCGAAATTTCCAAAATGGCCGCCGGTTAAAGTTCAAAGTGACCAAAAATTGATTTTTTTAGAAATCTAAGTTCAAATTTGTTTGTCTTATGTCATAATACTCTCAAATTTCAAGTTTTAGGCAAATTCATCAGCAAAAAACCGAGGTGACAATTTTCGGCCATTTAAAACTTTAACCGGCGGCCATTTTGGAAATTTCCGTTTTTTTGAAAATCTAACGTCAAATTCGTTTTTCTCGTGTCAAAATACCCCTATGAACCGATTTTCGCGCAAATCCATCGACAAATAACCGGTGTGAATTTTCGGCCATTTTGAACTTTAACCGGCCGCCATTTTGAAACGGTTTGAGATATTGACTTCGGGTTTGCGCGAAAAGTTTTCTTTTTTTATGCTCTTTCGAACGAGCTATCACAAAGGGGGTCTTCCCATTTGAAAATAAAAAGGTTGGGGGTCGTTGCCCCCCAAGGGGGACCCCCCTGAAAATTTTAGGGGGGCCAAAAAGTAGCTCCCTTTGACCTAGGAATGTCCCTCAAGTTTCAAATCTTTACCTCAATTAGGTAAAAAGTTAGAGGGGGTGGAAGGGACTTTTGGATCACCCTGTATGTATTTAGATGTATTTATTTAAGCATTATTATTTTTTTAACTTAAGAGTTTTTTTTTAAAAAAATATGTTTTCAATTTGGTTTTAATTTTTTTCAGTTTTAACTCTCTTTAAAATGTTTCAGTCTTAATTTTTTTTAAAATTTTCCACATTTATCTTTAATTCTTTTCCAACTTTTTTACTCCTTTACTTTCAATTTTTGTATCTGCTAATTTATATTTTTTGTATAATTTCAACTTAAAGTAAGTATTTTTTTTACATCCTTAGCTATAATTTTGAATTTTAATAAGTTCCGTTTTTTCTTAAAGAAAGATAACTTATAAAACTTCATTTACATGTTGATTGATTAAAAAAGAATAATAAAAAAATTAAGTATCGGATTCAAATTCAAAGATAAAATCATCATTTGCTGGCAAAATTACTCCAATAGGGGCCCTGAAATGGCATAATTACGCCCCTGACACATATACGCGCAGGTAGTGTAGTGGTTCAGTCGCTAGGTCGGTCACCAAAGTTAAGCTACGTCGGGCGTAGTTAGTACTTAGATTGGAGACCGCATGGGAACGAGCGTTGTCCAGTGAAGATCGTGATAATTACTTGTGATTGAAAACTCACAGCAGCCCTCCCTGGTCGTCAAATAGTGAATTAACGTACCTGGCGGATCGGTAATTAACTAAATTTTTGCTTCTACAGTATTTCTGGGAGTTTCCACTCCGCTTACGTCGGAGACACTTAGGTCAGTGCCACTTACATCAGAGGCACTTGCCTTTGGAACAGACCTAACACTGACGTAGCAGATCAGCGCCCGGCAGCACTGACATCAGTGTTTAGGTCTGTTCCAAAGGCAAGTGCCACTGATCTGAGCACTTGCCATTTTTACCAGGGAAGTGAAAGCAGACAGAGTTTTGCAGGCACTAAGATTGGCGTGCCCGAGTTCATTCCCCAAAGGAAAAAAATTTGCGGAGCGGGAGATCTTAGAGTATGCAAAAATCCTGTCTCAGAGAGATATAGACGATTTGGAAATATATTCTGAAACTCCTACAGAGTGTAAGTACGCCAAAAACGGAAAGATAAAAAATATTTCCAAAGGCAATCAACTAGCAGTATCAAGGGAGTTAGAGAAAAGAGGAGTCAAATATACCTATGCTACACTAGATGACGCAAGAAAATACTTGAGCAAACTAGAGGACGAACGAATTTCACAGTTGGAAAAGAAATCGAAAGAAAAGGAGGAGCCATACCTACGTCCCATTTTATTATCAGTAAATGAGACCGACTTTGCGCCTGGTGCGGGCACGTCCAGCACACCAAGTGGTGACAGATCTGAGTGTCCGTTAAAAGGGTGGCAAAACTTTACGCATGAACAAGAGAAATTAATACACTTAGAAGATTCTGTTATCCAGGGAGTACATAGTGCAAGCTCTCTGTCAGGGACGCTGACGCAAGGGGATTTAGATAAATTTTTCGGGAAAAATAATAGTATTCATTTATACGAGAACGTGTACGAAGACATAAAAATGACACACGAGGGCAGGAATTAAGTTGCAATCCCCTCCATCCAAAAGAAACGATTGGACGACCCTCCAAAAAAATTCACGGGCAACGATGATCAGAGCATTTATACATTTTTAGAAGACTATGAGCGATATATGATTGGTTTTCCTGACGATAGAAAAAAATTACATCTAAGGGCATTTTTAGACGAGAGAGCAAAGATTTATTTCGATAATGAAAGGAGACTTTTGAGGCACTTGAGACATTTGAGGAATATAAAGAGGAATTAAAAAAGGAATTCGGTGCGGAAGACCGGGATTGGGGAGCTTTCATTGATAGGGTTCAAAGAGAAAATGAAAATCCACTAGACTACTTCGAAGCAAAGCGGACATTGGCGAGAACTTTAGGTGTTTATTCTTCACAAAAAGCGACAAATAAACTCATAATAAAAGGACTGAAAAGTAATTATAAAAATGCGGTGCTAATGCAAGACAATTCTACGTACGAACAGCTTAGGGAAAATTTAAAAAAGGCCATTGAGTTAATTGAGGGAGATAGGAAATGGAGAAATAAAGAAGGATATAATGAGAAAAAAGGAGTGAGATTTGACGGAGTGGTTGCAGCGGTACAAAACGAAGGTAACCACAGCGGAATACATCAAAGTTGGAAAATAGAGTGAGAGATTTAGAAGGGAATCTAGCAATGTTATCGTCTAAAGGGGATTTAGGATTTGCACAGACAGAGCGACTGGAGATTAAAATGGAGAAACTGCAACGATCAATAAATGAGGTCGCGAGTAGTTTCCAAAATTTCGCTCAAAATGTAAGTTCTTCGCAATTTCCTCCTCAAGGGTCTTATCAGTTTCCAACTAGCTACAGACCAAGACCGAGATGTAATCATTGTGGGAAAAATGGCCACGATCACGACTCCTGCTGGATTTTGCATCCTCAACTCCGTCCAATGAGAAGAAATGAATTTAATACATCAAGTAATGACCAAAAAAACTAGAGAGGCCCCGGCCGGGAGACTTTCTAGGCCGGGAAGAGTCGAGTCTTAACAGAATTGAAATGATAGAATCAAAGACGCAAAAAAGGCGTAATGTGGTGAGCAAAGAAAAGATTTCAATGTTCGTGGACTATACGGGAATAGGCTCAAAAGGAGACCTAGGTGAAGTTTTAGGTCGCGAAAAATTCGTTATTGATTGTAAATGGGATAGTGGTTTTGCATTTCAGGATTTGGTGGAAAAAATTCGTGAGGAAGAACAACATGATGGTCTGCCTATCGTGAATTACCCAAGAATATCGATTTATCATATTTAGAAGAGTTAGCAAATAAAAAATTGGTAATTGTAACTGGAATTCCACAACAAGAGCGAGAAAATGAGGCAGATATTAAGTTTGTAAATAAATATTTTGAAAGTGCCGTGTTAAATTGTAAGAAAATTCGGTTTCTGCCATTAGATGCAATAGGTCCTCAGGAATGGATTCCAGGAAAATCTCCGAAAGGTAAAAGACTATCTGATTCTGGCGGGTAAAAGTTGGCAAACATGCTTAAAGGAATTATTGATAAATACTATGGTGATGTAGTAGGTTGCGTTGTAGAGGATGATAAGTTACATTCTATTAATAAAATAGACCAACGAGAAGTTAAAAATGACAATAGATTATCGGTGGTAGGGTATTGCAATGGTCACGAAGCAACTCTGCAATTCGATACTGGGGCGGACGTCTGTGTTGCAACGGCAAATTTCGTGAGTTCTAAGGAAATAGATGTGAAAGATAGAAAAAGTTTAAAAATGCAGACGGTTCGCCCCTGGAAGTTTTGGGAGCGGCGGAAGTAAATTTGCAACTAAAAGATGGGACAAAATTTCGGGAAAAAATGCAAATAATTGCGAGCAATAGACAAAAGGTTTTATTGAGTCTGTCATTTATGAGGTTTCATGGGTTAAAAAATTTACTCCCCGCTGATGTTTTAAATAAATTGATAATAGGAGAGAAGAATTATCAGGAGGAACCAGTACCAGATTATTCACGGTGGCCAGGTGACAAGCGCGACTTGTTCAAGGAACAATTGATCGAGGAAGGTTACGAGGCGGAGGTAAATCTAATTGAAAGTTTGGGAAAAGAGTCATATGAGGAAGAATTTTCAATTTTGCAGTTTCCAGCGGCAAGATAGAGCAATGTCACTGTCTGGGACCATGACGAAGCATCAGCGGCGTTCGCGAAAACATATCAGTGTTTTGCCGTTCACGACGAGTGTAACAGTGACCTTGCTGACCTAGAGAGAGAAAAAATAAGTGAAAACAAAACTGCCACTGACGTGCAAGAGAACGCGAAGAGAATAGCCGAACTAGGTGTAAATATTAATCCGGAACTGCCCGAGATGAGTAAGCGAGAATTAGAGGCCGTAATACTCGAGTTTCAAGATATGTTTCTAGAAGACGAAAGTGACTTTAGAGCCGGCCAAGTCCGCATGGAACCAACGGAATATACTTTTGTGAATTCTGACCCGGTTTATGTACCTATGCGGCGTTTTCATAGTGAGGATAGGAAATTTATAGCCCAAGAAACAGACAAAATGAAAAAATGGGGAGTAATTAGATATTCAAGATCGGCATATTCCAGTCCAGTGGTAATAGCAAAAAATAAAGGAAAGCCTAGGTTATGCAACGATTTTTCCATGTTAAATGAGAGAATTAAGACAGAACGTTATCCACTACCACGAATCGCAGACATTTTAAACATAGTGCGAGCGAAGAAATGGTTTGTTAAATTAGATTTTTTCCGTGCATTTTGGCAAATGGGTTTAAAAGAAGGACAGTTCCGGGAGGCTACCGCTTTCTCCACCCCAGATGGCCACTATGAATACTCAGTTTTAGGATTCGGAATTAAAGTTCATCCCGGAATTTTTCAGAGAAACGTTGATAAGACATTAGCTGAACTGAGGTTTAAAATGGTCATTGCTTATATCGACGATTTGGTTCTGTACGCAGAAACATTGGAAGAGTTGATAGAAAATTTAAAAATAGTGTTGACACGCCTGAGAGAAGCGGGATATATTTTAAGTCCAATAAAGTGCTACTTTGGGTACGAGGAAATTTCCATTTTTGGATTTGAAAAGGGCCCTTACAGATTAAAAAATGAAAAGAAGCGAATTGAGGCTATTATTACATTACCACCGATAAAAACAAAAAAGCAATGTCAAGGGCTTCTGGGTTTGTTGAATTTCATAAGAGCTTTTATTCCAAACTTGGCAACCTTGACGCGACCGCTGGTCGATGCTTGTAAAGAAAAACAATTCAAATGGACTTACGAGTGTGCTGAAAAATTTGAAGAAATTAAGAAAATTCTAACATCTGACCCTGTTTTAATTTCATTCGACGAAAGTAAAGAACTATTTTTAGTAACAGACACCTCAATTATAGGGGTCTTGGGGGCTCTGTTACACAAAAATGACAATGGGTTCTTTCAAGTAATTTCATACGCTTCTAAGCTATTGTCTCCTTCGGAGCGGGTATGGGGCAGTACAGATATTGAATTGAAAGCAGTGGTGTTTTCTCTGCATTACTTCCATGAGTATTGTTATCAACACCCAGTGACAGTTATCTCAGATAACATTGCTCTTAAATTTTACTCTAAGGTCCGGAATGCGAGTCCGCGATTAAACAAGCTTGCTTTAGAACTTGCTCAACGGTGTCAGCCTCAGTGGTGTAGTGGTCAAGGCAGTTCGCTGCCAACACTGAGGTCCCGGGTTCAATCCCCGGAGGTGACTGATGTTTGAGGACACTCAAATATCAGTCATCGTGACCGTGGATGACTATGCCACTCCAATACCCTGACCCTTCGAGGTAACAGGGTGCGGGAGGGACATAGTCACCCAGTAAGTAATCCGTCTGCACTGTTCGACTGGGTTGTGAAAAATCGGTAATCACTCGTAGTGTGCGCGACTGCCAGCGCTACCTATCAGTGTAGATTGCAACAACACAGTCCAACTCGGTGGAGGCATGGCTGTGCTCCGAAAGCCCGTGCTCTGCAGCGTCTGCCACAGTCTTTGATAAGGCCTTCCGTTGGCTATCAGACGACCGCTGAGCCTTGCGGGAATATAAAGGATACACAATGTGTCAATAGTACGAAGATATGTTAAGGAGCACGGTCCGACTTCGGGGTGCACGACGGCAGTTGCCAGTTGCCTTGGCCCCTTGAGGGCGCCTCGCCGGCCAGCCCGGCCTTACTTACTTACTTACTTACTAGAACTTGTTCAACATGATATAAAAGTGCAGTTTATAAAAGGGAAAATGAATACTTTGGCTGATTTTCTCTCCCGAAATATCGCAGGAATGGACGAACCCGGGGTGCCGAAAATAGAGGATGATGACGATGAGACGGCAATTCAGGAAATTGTGGAGGGTAGATTTAGTAAATTACGAGAAGAACAGGAGAAAGACGCCTTTTGTGGTGATTTAATCAAGGCTTTAAAAGACGACATTTCTATCTCTGAGAAAACTCGAAGAGCGTCACGACAGTATACGTTGAAAGACAGGGTCCTGATGAAAAAGAATTTTAAAAATAATGTGGTGGGCTTTTTAACTGTGTTGCCATATTCGCTCATTCCAGTTCTTTTAGAGGAGTATCATGATAAAAATGGTCACTTTGGAAAAAACAAATTAGCATTAAAGGTAAAAGAAAAGTTTTATTTCGAAAATTTAGATAAACTTTGTGCTATGTATGTGCAACAATGTGATAAGTGCCAAAGGAACAAAGGAACTTCAGGGGAAAAAATTGGTGATATGACTCCTTTGCCGATTCCCTCACAACCGTTGGAAATTCTGGTGTTGGATACATCAGGAAGTTATTGCAGGTCAATGACGAATAAATACCATATAGTGAGTCTAGTCGATCAATTTAGTCGCTATATGTTCAGTATGCCGGTATACGCAGCAGATGCTAAATGTATTGCAGATGTAATTTTTAATTTTATTTGCAGGTTCACTTTTCCTAGAGAAATAAGGACAGATTTGGGTCCAGGTATGCGTAGCAACATAATGAAAGAATTATCAGAAAAATTGGACATGAAACTTAGATTTTCAGTGGCTCATAATCATCAGAGTAACGGGTTGGTGGAAAGAAGTTTCAGAACTTTAGTCCAAATGGTAAATTGTTATACTGAGGGTAGCAACCCGCGTAATTGGTGCAAGCTAATAGCTCCGTTAGGTATGTTTTGCTTATAATTCAACAATACACATGGGTCTAGGAGTCTCGCCACTAGAGGCGCTAACTGGTATCAAAAGTCGCCTAAATTTGGATTTGGTATTAATTCCGGAGGAAGTAAATAAGACGACTGTACCGGAGCACATCAGAGCTCTGGAGGAAGCGAGATCATTAATGAAAAATCATTTGGAGAGGTCGCAAGAAAAATCCATTCGAAATTTTGCTGAGCGGCATAGGACAGTTGTGTATGAGCCGGGGCAAGCCGTATTAATTTATGACCCGAACCGTAAAGTAGGAGTAACAGAAAAAATGCGGAAGAAATTTGAGAAAACGGGTTATATAATCAAAAAAGTAAACGATCATGGGTTGTATGAAGTAGAAACTGATGGCCGAATAGAAACCTTTCATATCAGCAGATTACGCAGGTATTATAGTTCCGCTCATGAAGAAATCGGCACAGCTGAAATTTTGGAACTAAACTATGTGGTATACCTAAAAAAAAAAAAAAAAAAAAAAAAAAGAGAAAAAGAGAAAAAAAAGAGAGAGAGAAGGGTGTACCCTTAATAATGTAATTTACAGGAGAACTAAGCACAGGAATTGGTTGAGCATTATATTTCCTTACGATGGTTTCAGTTCCCTGACGCTAATCCTTTATTTTTTGTTTCAGTAGCGGAATTCAATTATTTTCTTTAGCGGTCTTCAATGCCACGTGGAGTCATGCATTTTCAGCACGAGTGGAGGAAATGACAGCAGGGATAATATTTCAGAAAATTGGGCCAGTAGGTACTGTATTCATCGGCTTCATATTCGGTCAGCTTAAAGTACAATATCTCGCAATTAAGGGCACAGGATGTGCAGTTGGAAAGCGAGTTCCTCCATTTGCAATCATTTATCGCTAACGTGGCTAAACTGTCAAAAAATAAAACAACATTGCTTGCGGAAGTGAGAGATTTACATGGTGAGCTGACCGAATATGTGACTGAGATGGAAGCGGTATTGGACCTGGTCCCCCAAGAAAGGAAACCACGCTCTCTGTGCGACGGGTTCGGCAGACTCGTCTCGAGCTTGACGGGGTTAATGGATGACGAGGACAGAACCACGGTGCAAGGGAGCCTCGGGGATCTTCAAGGCAGAGTAGACGAGCTGGAGGCTGAAATAACACCTCACAAGGCAATTATCCAAGGGATGCTCAACGGGACGATGCAGGACGCGAAAATTCTTAATGCATTAACACGAGAGATGGTAACCAATGGTAACGCTATTGGAGATCTGAGGAGCGCAGTTGACCTCGAGGCAAAACTGCGTGAGATAAGCTTCTGGGTTGCGAAACTGCGGTTCGAGAGATCGCAGCTACGACTTGGGCTCGAGGGTGCTCTGGAAGGAACATTGAGAGGAGAATTATTTCCTCCTCAATATTTATTCAACGTCCTGAGACGCATTGAAGGAGGGTTAGCCGAACAGTACAGGCTTGTAACCGAAGTTACGGCTAAAAAACTAAAAGTTTTTTATGATCTAGGGAAGGTGAGTTTAAGTAAAATTAGGGAAGAACTAGTAATCACCATTGATTTTCCTCTGAGAAGGGTAGGAATGGAGTTCGCGTTATGGAAATTAATAGCAATACCGGTTTTTCATCCGGCGTTGCAGTCATTTGTCCAACTTGACGTGAAGGATTATTTAATAATGTCATCAGACTTCAAATGGTTTGCAGCCCTTAGTTCACAAACAGTGGACGAATGTAAAAAATCAGTCAATATCACTGTTTGCCCAGCAAAAGTGCCATTATCCATGGAAACTGTCAATGCATGTGAATTCGAGTTGTTTTCAAGTAAGAAGTCTTCTAATTGTGAGAAAAGAATACTTTCAAACAAACCCGATGGGTATTTTCTACGGTTGGGGAACAAATGGGTTTTCTCCGTAATTAACTCGACGAAATTAAGCATAAATTGCGGGCAGCGGCATGAGTTTCGAGTTGTCACCGGAGCCGGCGTGCTCCGTGCTGCAGCACTGCGATATTGGAACGACAAAGCAGTTGATGTTAGGAGGAGTCGAGCTGACGTCAGAGATGGTCGGGGAGTGGGAGGACTCAGTGATTCCCACTATCGATGGCGTCGCGGGTCTGACGGTAAATGAGGAGCAGGCCCTCGAGGAAGAGAAGGAGAGGGGGGACCTGGCTGAGAATGTGCGGCAGTTCGCGGCGCAGTCTGGCGACCGAGCTATGCTCAGCGCGCTTCTTTCAACTTTATCCGAAAGGCGAAGGAGTAGGCCATGGGTTTCTCCACAAATTCATTGATATGGCCTTTCGACATTGGTCCTTTTTCTGGCCTTGTTGGGAGTGTTAGTGGGGTGGCGGCTGCTTCGGGCCTCCGTGGCTTCGATAGCGAGTCCCATTCAAGCGAGGCGATCCAACGCCTGAGGTCAAGTGAGAGGGGCGTTGTTTTTGTTTTTTTTTTTCAAAGAATTTCCCAATTTTGTTGGGCAACTGGTTTTTTTTTCACCTTTTTACCACGTAAAAAGGCGGACAGTCTTTGTGGGTTTCGTCTGATACGAAATTCTCTGGTGGATGGCGTCGAGTTTGACCCCCTCCCCTCTGTCCTAAGAATCATGAGACTGAGGGGATAACGAATTAATAGAGAGTATATAACAATTATAGATTAATTAATAAGATTTTAGTGATTTTCAGAAAAACGATGTTTAGATTAATGTATAAAATTATTAAAAGAATACCATAATTAAAATCCCACGATATTATAATAACTTGATGATTGAAAATGTTCCATTCTACTAATAACTTAATATTTCATTGGTTTGATATTGCATATTGTAAATTATAAAAAAGAAAATATATTAATATAAAAAAAAAACTTGGAAATAGGAAAAAAAGTTGAAAAAAAATATATATAAATTTAAAGGGCAGAGGCCTAAGAAGAAAATTCAAGAGTAACAATTCTTTTGGGAGTTTGTTTTCTAGTTCATATTAATGTTTAAAAAAAAACAAAAAAAAACAGTGGTTCGTTTTTCCCTTTTGGTAATGATAATAAGAAGTTGTTTTTCTTTTACTTTCTTGTAGATACCTATATTATAGTCATTTTTTCAAAGTTCTTGAGCAAAATTTTATATTTGGCCACCGGTAATTTTGCGGAATTTTAAGTCATTAACTTTTTGTTTGTAATTATTAGGGTTCAATCAAGATGTGAGAGTTGTTTTAATTGTATCTTTTCTTTACATATATACTAATTCCCGGTTATTTTATTACTGTGTTTCTATGTCGCCTGGCGGTCTTGTTTCTCCAGTTGGCTAACCCGTAGACGGAGCGGTGACGTGGCAAGAATCGGGGGAGTCTCCAAGAGGAAGTGCTCGACGGTGTGTCCTGCGTTTTCCACGGTCTTCATCCACCTTGGACCTTGGGTGGTGATAGGAAGCCTTTGGTGCGACGAAAGTTGTGGCCGGCTACGTATCATGGTTGATGTAGGCCGCAGTGTTGCTGCTATGGTTCATGTCGTCGCTTTAAACATTGGCACGTACGTCATCCCTGGCGGACTTGACCGTCCGCCCTCAGCACTCCAGTACTCTGGACCAGCTAATGTTTTCCTGGATCAAACTCATGTCTCACGTCTCACGTCTCGGTGCAGGAGTTTTTCACTTGGGTTTATGAAGGCGTCGGCAACCGGATCAACTTCATTGGTTTCAAGGCCACGGAGATTTCTTCCCCCGAGTATGCGCTACATGGTCGACGACGAAGGGACACGGTGCTCTGTTCTTTTCCCGTTGACGGAGGGGACTCACTAGACCACGGGTCTTTTCCGCGGCTATTCATGGATACAGCCTGGCTCGTCGCTTTGGACAAACAGAAACCGGACGGCGGTGATCGGCACTCCTCTGCAGGACTCTCGGACGATTCGCGCGGCTACACGAGGATGGGACGCAGGGAAGCACACTGGACAAACAGGATTCGGACGGCAGCATCGACAGTTTTATTGTACATTTTTAATAATTGGTAAATTTTTCAGGGAAGGGAGAAGACTGATTTCAGTCAGGTGGTCCTCGAGACGCTTATCCCTGATTGGGTTGATTCTGTCGCTGGAGTTTGTCTCATCTACGCAAAAATCGAGTCATTAGAATGAGATCAGAGCATTTTTTGTTTTTGTAGCGAGGGGGGATGTTGTGGGACCAGACCTTGCAGGTTTGGTGTCCACATTCAGCTCCGTAGATGAGGCATGTTTCGCGGCATGGCTCTTCGTGAGAAATCGCGGAGGTCCAGGGTCAGTCCTATCGGACGGAGTTTCTCGAGGCGCATTTGTTTATATCCGCGCGGAGAGCTTCCGTTTTTCGGAAGTTCAAGCATTGGCATAAAAGGATGTGATATCCACGTGGGCGAGATCAGTCATCTAGGAAAGATTCTAGAGCTAGATCCGGTCGGCCCCTGTGAGTGTTGCTATTCATATAGAGATTTATATAGAGATTTAGATACCTATATATGTATTCATTGTGCTATTTCCATATTTGGCTGTGTTCTTCATTTGTGCCAGCATTCCCCCACAACAATATTAAATTTATGAAAGATATGCATAAAAGCACTTGCTTTCAAATTCTTTCACTTTAAAAATCCCTTCTGTAATGCGAGGAAATTCTCTCATTTCCCTGCACATTTCGAACCTTCTGAATTCGAAATATATCCATATAGAATCTCTCTAATTCGAACACTCTTCAATACGAATCATCCATAGTTCGAACAAATTTCTTTGTCCCTTGAATTTCGCATTATCGAGGGGTACCTGCATCACCTAGGACAGACCGGATTAAAAAGCAAGGCAAAGGTTATTAAGAAAGGTACCCTACTTCCAAGGTAATTAAACGAAACAAAGGTACGTACCTCTTGCCCGAGCAAGGTGTGAAGGAATTAGGGAAGCTCCCCATCTATTTGAGCACCCAAAATCGACAATTTCTCCCGTTCCATTCTTGTTATTTCAGCCTTGGCGGGGAATTTGAGACTTAAAGGAGATTAGACCGATGAGAAGTATGAAAATGCCGAGTTTCACACTCGACTCTGATTGGTCCAATATCCTTCTGGCGGGGAGCGATTAGATCAACAAGCATCTATCATGAAAATCGGCATTTTATTTCAAACTTCCCGCCAAGACTGAAGCGAAACTATTGGTTCGGAGCGTCTCGTCACTTTTGAATGGTTTGTATCAAAGGAGCATGTACCTTCGTCTCACTTACTGCCGTTCCCGGGTGTCCGTTCTAATATCAAATTGTACATAGGAGAAGGTAGGAACAAAAGTAGATTCAACATGTCTAGTTTGGTTCACATTCCGCCACATTTGAAATTCCCACCATTTTTCATTGACAGGAATTTCAAATTTTGCTCATCGTCCCTTACCTTGCGACAGAGCACAGGGGAGAATTTCATGAGCCGACGCCGCGCCGTCCGCAGCGTACATGATGCACGACCTTCATTATTACGATCCTTCTAGTGTCGAGTGTTCACGAATTACTTCACAAAACAGCGTGTAATTTTAAAAGTCACACTTAAAAACAAAATTAAAAATAATAATTTAACGCGAAGTTGTCCATTTAACAGAAGTTTGTAAAGAGCCTATAACCTAACCTAACTTAACCTAACCTAACCTAACCCTAACCTTTCCTAACCTACCCTTACCTAACCGCTATGTCAGTATAAGTCGCTTATTTAGAAAAAAAAAAGAATTCTGTTACGTATTTGGACCAAGAATAATGATTCAGGGAATATCAAGTCTGAGACCACCGGGCGTCGAACCCGGGATAGCATGTTTCGCAGTCGAGCATCCTATCCTGTCAGCCACAGAGGCACGATGCAGATAGTGGTGAAATTAGCAATATACGAGTTTCTCCGCCAAGGAGCTCTCCCCGCTAGAAATGGTTTACCACCCACCCGCCGGGAGCAACGCGGACAGCGGCTCATGAAACTCTCCCTTGTGCTCAATCGCTTATCGTTCTTACAATAATTAACACACCGGTCGACCTAAATATGGGTTTGCCTCGGTGGCGCAACTGTTGACGGAATTAGGTGCAACTGTTGCGGGTTCGTGGCACCAACCGAAGTTTCCTGTCTCGACGCACCATCATGTGTTCCTGGAACTTTAAGGCGGGAATATTTGAACAACATTGATTTTTTTTAGGTTAAACGATGTCAACTGAGGTAACTGGACTGATAATTATCAACGGAAGGTGAATATTTTGCGTTACTTCTTCCGGGTGTAAAACAATAACATGACACATGGATAAAAAGAAAATACACTGGATCAAATTTTAATTTCGCGCTGTAGTGATATGCTACCAAAAACATTAAGTCACGTAGACCGCGCATCCTGTGTTACGGAAAGCGAAACAACTTTTAAAAATTCGCATGCCGATGAGTCGTGGCACCGACCCGCATCGATGAGTTCGTGTGTCTCAATTCCCCACATCTGCGCATGCGCAGTAGCGGCTCTAGTGAATTTTTGTCGGATTGTGAAGCTCTTTTCCATGGTTGATAATTAGTTCGGAAAAATGAAACAATGCTAATCGGGTGTGAAATTATGTGATCTAAAAATTTTCTTCTCAGGAATTTTGTCTGGAAATGGACTCTAAACTAGATATTCGTGGAAAACCGAGCGCGAGCATGAATAATTCTCCATTGCCTCTCTGCAGTCTCGACTTCGAGTGCTTGGAACACCCACTCTCTCCCCTTCCCCGCCCGCCCCTCATGGGGCTCCGAGAGACTTGCTTCGCTCCGCCTGTATTAAACCGAGCCGGACGCACGGTCTACGTGATTCAATGTCTTTACCCTGGTAGCACAGGTCAGATTGAAGATGTTTTTAAAATGTGTCATTGATCCGAAAAAATTTCTTTAAAACATTTCAATGAAACATCTTGAAAACATATCATGTGTCCAGACGGTTTTGAAAAGGTTTCTAAAACAACTCTATGTCACCCCTAAATTTTGTTTCACAGATACGTCCGATAGATGTTTCTCATACCTTTACAACACATCTCAGTGAGGTATCGGCACCACAAATTCGTCGCAGAAATATATCTGACACATTCTTGAAACATTTCGGTGAGAGGCATGACATTCCTTTGTATCGTCGAAACGTTTCAAAAATGTTTTCAAAACCTTTCAGTGGTTTGTTGAAACATCTTGAAAACATATCATGTGTCCCGACGGTTTTGAGAAGGTTTCTAAAACAACTCTATGTCACCCCTAAATTTCGTTTCACAGATACGTCCGATAGATGTCTCTCATACCTTTTCAACACATCTCAGTGAGGTATCGGCACCGAGGCTATAAGTATCAAAAATTTTCAGACATTTGTTTTAACTAATGTCGCTGTGGAATTAGAACCATCACAGCAGGCATCCCTTGATACCAACCCTGCATGAGGGCTGAATCGTTACACTTCATCATTATCAACCTATCAGAGGGATTAGAACACCTTCACTTTAGAGAAGTATACGCAAAGCACGATGTACGGTTTCAATATTCTAGATAATCCATAACTTTTGAGCTTTTATGGAGATGAACTCGATTCATACAAGGAATTAACCGTGTTAATAACCTCCACATAATTAAATGTCCAAAAAGTATAGCTTGAGACGAAAAATTAAGCTGAAATTTGGTAAAATTGAAAAATTAAACTTCAACGCCCTCTGGTGGATTCAGTTTGAACTAGGTAGGAAAAGTTTTAGAAAGGTCCTAGAAATGTTTCTATGTTATTCAATGAAACATTTCTAAAACGTGTCAAAAACATTTTAAGTGACGTATAAATTCGAACAAAATATTCAAAAAGGTTTCAAAGACATTATATTTATTTTTAATTGAAAACCAATCCAAAATGTGTCAGATAGGTTGCTGGGAGGTGTTGTTGAGTCATGCAGGAAAAGTATCTGACAGCACTTTGAGAAGTTGCTTGAAACAAGCTGTAGATTCATTCGAAACATTTTCAAAATATTTCGAAAACATTTCACCAAACACTTCGAAATTGGAAGTTTCTGAGAACGTGTTGGAGATGTGTTGAAAACATTTTTCTAAAACTTCAGCGACACTGGTTCGATTTATATTCAAAACGTTTTGAAATGAATTGAGGATGCTGATCGGAAAGAGAATTAAAACGTTTTGAAAATGAGTTGGAGATATACCGCACCAATCAGTAATATTTATTAATAATTGAAAACATATCTAAAATGTGTCAGATAGGTTGCTGGGAGGTGTTGTTGAGTCGTGCAGGAAAAGTATCTGACAGCACTTTGAGAAGTTGCTTGAAACAAGCTGTAGATTCATTCGAAACATTTTCAGAATATTTCCAAAACATTTCACCAAACACTTCGAAATTAGAAGTATCTGAGAACATGTTGGAGATGTGTTGAAAACGTTTTTAAAAAGTGATAGTAGAACAATTTGAAAACATTTTGAACACATTTTAAAAACATTGTTTTCACGTTTCTGTAAGATGAAATGAAAATATTTTTAAACTGTGTTCAAAACATGTTGTCTCTGATGAAATATTTTACATGACTCGCAACTTTGTCTTCAAAATGTTTTTAAAACATTTCATTTCCCCTCCAAATTTTTCTTTTGTAAAATGTTTTGGATTGGTTTTCAAAACATTTCTGTTGTGTTAAATGTATCCAATTTGAAAACATTTTCAAAATGTTTTGGATATGTTTCAATGAAATGTTCAAAGTATTTGCGTCATTGAAACATTTCTGAAATGTTTCTAATATGTTTCATCGAGATGAATCAGTTTCGACACAAGTGGAATGTTTCTAAAACCTTACCGATCCGAGCTGTGCTACCAGGGTGTAGGCTACTAACTAAAATATAAATTTGATACTGAAATTCAGACAAATATTTCTAAATAATAACCGCTCAGAAATAAATCACCCGTTATAAACTCCCGCTTCGCGTGTAACCAGCGTTTACAGAACACGAAGGTGAACAACTGAGGTTTCAGGTTTCTGACCATAAAAGTTTCACTTATAAGTGAAACATTTTTGCAACACCTCCTTCCTTCAACAGTTGCACAAAGTACCCTCAACAGTTGCGCGGTCGAGACAAGGCCTAATATAAAAACTCTGGGTTATTTTTACAAAATCTGAATGGAGCTGGCTCATCAAGGTACTAGTATCTGTCGAAGGCTGGAAAATCATGGAAATCGGCTCAGTGGAACTCTCAAACGAACAGAGACAAGGAAAGAAAATTTACATTGTTTAAGTGGGAGAATTTGCAGCTTTAGCACGGTTAAGCAAAAACCTTGGCCACATTTCCAACATCTGAATAAAGCGGGCTTATTTAGAGACAATTATGTGTCGATAGCCGCAAAAATTTTGAAAATCGGCCTCGTAGAACTCCAGAACAAATAAGCGTTAGCAGAAATGAAACTTTATGAGACTTGAGAGCTTATAGTATGGATGCATGCATGTCATTTGAAGTGTGATCGATTCGTACGGACATACCTACTTCTTGACATTGTCAACTCGTTTTAATTGTAAAATGTAGTTCACGAGTGTGCGTGTTTTGAAAAATGCGGTAGGTATTATTATGGATGTGCAAGAAGTACGGCAACGGTTCGTTTTTTTAGCCAACAAAAAGTATAGTGACGCAATAAAATGCGGTTGACGCAATTTGTTAGATCAAATTATTAAATGAAAAATGAGACTTCTTCGAGCTTAATTTGTGGAAGAACTACCTAATGCTTATAGCGTTTTTCTTGATATATTTTACGCGATTTTTTGGACTGCAGCGTGCTGATTTCATATTTTATTCGTCGTGGTGGATGACGTCATAATTGTCTCTTTATCACTCACCGCAAAGCTTACGGATAAAGTCGCCCAATGTTGTGGTACCTACATCGAGTTCCAGCCGTTACACTGTTGCCACACGGACCATCGGCTCAATACTAAGCCCGATTTCATTACAGAATTAGAGCGTCGACTACTACGGTCCACGACCAAAAAACTGTCGACTATCAGCAGCTATCAGTACCTACTTCAAATATTTCACCAACTGCAACACCCGAAATGTCAACATCGCAAACCAAGAAAGCATCACCACATACTGTGATAAAAATGGCTAGGAGCAACACACTGGCAAACGACGATGCGAAGAAAAAAAAAGAGAAAAGCGGCAACAACAACAACACCTGATAACTCAACGACCTCTGGCGACTAGAATAGGAAGAAAACCCTCAATAAGCAAATGTCAACAAATTCGGACTTATCCACCATCAGTCACGAGGAAGCTCCTTCAAACAACAGGATACCGCAAGTAAAACGGAAATCGGATAAACAACCTCCACACGATGACAAGGAAATTTTCCGATTGGAACCGGAGAAAAGTGACCGCATATGTGAACGAACATGTCAACGCGAAGCTTTGATCAAAGAAATTACCGACACTAAAAATGAAAATTGTACTCTGTCAAATTAAAACTTAAAAATGAGGAAAGAGATTGAGTATTTAAACAAAGAAGTGGTAAAGTTAAAAAGTGATTTGAGAAGTAAAGAATGTGTTGAAGAGCTTCAGTGTCAACGTGATGCCCAGAGTTAAGAAATTTCATGAAAGATTATAAAAAGAAATTTCATTAGGAAATTTCAAGAAATTTCATGGGGAAAAAAGAAATTTCATGAAATTTAAGAAATTTCATGGGAAGGAAGGAAATTTCATGAAATTTCTTGTGAAATTTCAAGAAATATCATTCGATGAAATTTCTTTTAGCAACTCTGGTGATGCCCTAATCAAAGAAATAGCGGATATAAAAAAAGCAAATAATTCTCTGTCGAAGTAATAATTTAATTTTCAGCAATTAGTCTGAATTTAAAAAGAAAATTTTGTATAACTGAATATAATGTTAGATGATAAATCAACCCTATAGACATTCGATTTAGACATAGACCCCAAAAATCTGAGCCCCCTGGGGGGACAGGGAGGCCCCCAAATTTTGAATTTTGAATAACTGCTGAACGGCTAATGTTAGCGTAATTTTTCTACAACAGGACGATGGGAAATTTTATATTGAACAAAAATTATTCTTATGAATTTTTCTGTGGGATCGATATTTAAGGCGTGAAACGGGAATAACCATCGGGAGACGGGGAGCCGGCCGTTCTGAGGCAGATCCGCGCGCTGCGCTGCCTGCCCGAGACGCGCGCGGCGGCGGAGTACGGTGTTCCCGACGAAATAGCCGCTTGTCTTAGTTTAATCTCAACGATGCACAGTTTTAAAAATAATTATGAATTTACCGTAGGTACTGCCTAAATACTTTTCCTTAGTAATAGAAGCCCCACTTTTTATTAGTATTACATGAAAACAAGCAAAAGGCGAAATACTCCAATGTGAGAGCGCTGAGTCAATGGGAGGGGTCGGTTATCGCGTATCACGCGTCTTGTTTTCTCTGAATACAGAGCTTTTCCGACCTCAGTACAGAGTAAATTACCTCTTCCTCACGTTAGTTTTGTAGAGGATTACATTTTTTAAGATATTAGAGCGACATAACAAGTTTTAATACGATTATGACCCACTTTTTCATGACTATTGGAAATGGCGGATCCTTAAAAACTTATTTTTAGCTTATTTTTCATGTTACTTTCGGCGAATGGGACCATGAGCTGCTTACGTAAGCAAGAATTTTGCAAAACTTAACGCGAAGGCATTACTTGAGGAGTGAGGAGGGGGGGGAGGCTTCACAGTCCCTCCGCCACTAAGGTTACCAGATTTCCCTCACTTTCCTCTAATACCATTTTTCGTCCATGTTAAATAGTTTCTCGCAATGGCATAGGTACTGATACATACGGGACATGCCGACAATGTTCCTTTCTCCTCTTTTTCCTCCAGACAGTCAATAGAAGTTTTTATTTTCATGAACTTCCCACTCTTTCAGTCATCCAACAAATATGCATATTTCAAAAAATAGAACGATATATTAAATGAATAAAAAATAGAAGATATCTGAATACTATCGCTTCTTTTTATCGAGTCATACTTGAAGATATTATTGGTACTTACCACGAGACATAAAAAATGGAATGAGCAGTGTAAAAAATCCATGTATATTACCTATCTTTTATTTTGTTTTTTAGAGTTTGGAGTGGAGTTGGTAACATTTGTATTGAAAAAAATATTAATATAGGAGGAAATTGATTTATCATGCAGGTTCTGATCCTTTAAAGAACCTTTGAGAAGGACCAGTACCTCAGGAAGAAATTCATTGCATTTCTTCTCTTTCAACCCGCAAATCTCGTACCGATTTTTGATTTGTATGGAGCTCATGGAAGAGTTATAGGTAAGTAAGATGGAGACACTTGTCAAGAAACGGTACTTGCAAAATATATGCAATGCACAAAACGTACACCTTAAACTTTATCGTAAAGTATAGCACTGATCGAATTAGCTTTAGAGATTATCAAAAGGTTAATTTCTGGTCAAAATATCAACAAATCAGTCAAAATCAGTAATCAGTAATCAGTTGCAAAATTACCGAGATTGCGGGATATCGTATGATGCGCGATTTGATTGATGACATGAGAGCAGGATAGGTTCTCAGTAGGCGCGACTTCCTATCACTCAAATGGACAGTTTTTACAGATTAGCGGATATTGGCGGCTAATTATTACTTAATATTATTCTTTGTACTGTACAAGAAACAGTCCTACAAAGGTTTTATGGGGGTCTTTTATCCGTATCAAAGCTTTAATCTCAAGATTCTTTTGGCGTTTTTTTGGAGCAAGTTTTGAAGGTGGTTTTGGTCCTCTTAAAATAATGCCTAAACGTAGCAATGATGTACCAAAATGTTCCTTAAAGAGAGGAGAATAAGCATGTTTTTATGTATACTCATTTTTTTACAAAATTAGGTTCCCTGTCTTCAAAGTCTGGCTGGAAGCCGTCTTCCAGGAACTTTAGGGTATGTAAGCATATTTAGATACCATTCTGGTGGCGCAGCATCGAGAAAAAGAAAAAAAAAACACTTTAAAATCATTTTTCAGGTCATCGTGGTATACAAATCAGATTTGTGATTTTTAGTCCCCCCCCCCCCCTTCGCGAGACAAGTATGCGTCAGATTTTATTCCGTTCAACTGATGTCTGATACAGTTATCTCGGATGCTTTAGTAAAACCACAAACCCATACAACAAAACAGTCCGGAAATCCAGCACTTAACCCCTTCTCCTTCTGTTGCCGTGCGCTTGCTTGTATAACGATATTACCTGCCAAAGTTAAGCCCTATATTTTAAGGCTTTATAGGTAGTACGATATATTCATAATATTTTTAAAACTACGCATCGTTGAGATTAAACCAAGACAACCGGCTGTGTCGTCGGTAACACCGTACTGCGCCGCGGCGAGTAGTATGAAAATAGCGACTTTAGCGCAAAAGTTTTTAGCCTAATTGTGCAGAAAAATACGAATTAAATTACAGTGTTGTATGGTGCTTATTGTTCAATATGGCAACGCTGTAAAAAAGTATTGCATGTTGCCCCTTCAATATGCGGGTTATGCAATGGTGTAATGTAGCCCCTCCAATACGCAGGTTATGCAATGGTGTATTTTTCAAGATGGCGGTTTCAACGTTGCCGGACGGTGCACATAAATAAATGATTTATTTATGGGTAAAATTTTGCAACATCGAATATTACAGTGTTGCCAGGTGGTGCAAAAAAATCAGTTAATTTTTCGATACAATGTTGTCTGATTGTGCAAAAAATTTGGATTTTCGGACTTGTAAAAATTTTCGGTTTCGAAAGACCGTATCTTACAGTAACGGCCTGGTATCGGAGACTGGAGAGTAGGGTCTGATTCGGGAAATTGAAAAATTTTCGGAAAATTACCGTCTCCGATCTGCCACGGACGGATGCGATTCTTTTCCATTATCGAAGATCGGAAAACTGTACGGACCGAATTTTGATACGAGTTTTTGTTTTCGAGATTTCGGACTTGTAAAATTTTCGGCTTCGAAAGATCGTATCTTACAGTATGGGCTTGGCATCGGAGACTAAAGAGTAGGGTCTGATTCGGGAATTTCCATTGTTTAGTAGTGTGCGCTTGGAGATGTGTATGGGAACCTTGTGTTTTGCGATGAGCGACTGGGATTGGATATTGCAATGTTCAGTTTGATGAATCAAACATTTTTATTATTCTATAATTTGGTACAATAAACAGAAAAATCATATAAAGAAAAGAAAGCTATACAAGTTAAAATAATCCATGCTGATACATCCCAGTATCACCCGTTGGACATACATCGGGCACAGAGACAGCGTTCTGTATAATTTTGGCGCGCTCTAAGTTGTTCATGAATTCACTTTTGCTTGTCAGAATGACTATAATAGAGCATGTCACGAGAGACCAAGATTCCTTATTCTTGATGGGGCAAGTTTTGGAAGTTTTCGACGGTCATAGAGCGTCCCGGACTTTTGGAGAGTGGAAGGATTAGGTCGTTTTCCGAGACCCGCTCTCCTCTCTCTGCTGAACAATGCTATGCGAATTGCACTCAAAAGTCTGCATATCTTCCAGTCCTGTTCGTCTATTTTCTTGTACCCCTGCTTTAAGAGGTACACTATTTCGTGCTCGTCTGCGACACGTTCTAGGAGATGGCAAAATCTTTCCGTTATCTCAAGTAACCCATAACACCCGACGGGATTGGAAGTGTCTATTGAGCTGAGTTTAAGATGGTGGAACAACTTGTCAGGAAAAAGGAGTCAGGCAAACTTGTTCCAAAGCTCTGCTCGTATTCCTGGAATCTTGAAAGAGAGAGCCTCATATACCGTGTTCAAGGTGTTCATCGCTCTAATCGATTGTGATTTGAGGGTTGGAGCGTCCATACTTGATGAGCTCTTGATTTGAAATACTCGATCACACTTCCTCGACACTATTTATACGTTCCCTGACTAGAATTGATAATTTTCCCCACTTGCATGAAAGCGTAATTTTATATTGCTACTATTAATTATGACTACACAGTTTGTCCGAGTGCAACCGAGTCTGGTGATTAGCAAATACTACTATATTTACTCTGAGGTAAATTATGACTCTACAGTTTCTTTCCGCTCGGTAAGTCAACTATATATATTTACCTCCGAGTAGAAAACTCGTCAGTCTCACTTTTGATGATATTGGAAACCCTCGAGCTTATAATAGTATTCACATGTTCACTCTGAAATCTTTACAACGAACAAAAACTTACAAACAAGAAAATAGTGTTGATTTTCTGTTCTGACGAAATCAGAAAATCTCGAGCTTATAAAAGTATAAAACTTCGAGCTTATAATAGTATTCAGTTGTTCACTCTGAAATCGTTTCAGAGAACAGAATCTTATAAACTTAAAGAAAGTGTAGATTTTCTGTTGTGACGAAAACAGAAAACCTTGAGCTTATAATAGTATTCAGTTGTTCGCTCTGAAATCTTTTCAGTGAACAGAATCTTACAACGTAAAGATAGTGTAGATTTCCTTTTCTTACTGACTCGGAAAACTTAGAGCTGAAAGTAGTATCTTTATCATGGCTGCTCAAGAACAAACACAACAGATTGATGAAACTTTCATCCAATGTAATATTTGTGATGAATTTTATAAACAAGGTGAAAAGCACGAACACTGCACGGAACAAATTAAGAAGGAGGAGGGTATCAACGATGAAACGCATATTAAAAAGGAGCACAACGCGCTCCTCCATTGTGATCTTTGTGATGAGTTTTATACGGAGGGAGAGAATCATGAGCAATCTCCCGAACATATTGAAAAGATGTCCACCATGAAGGACACCTCATCACCTACCGATGACAACAATGATGAGAATCAAGAATATTGTGACACGTGCAAGATCTCATACCATAAAAGAGAAAAACATAAAGAATCTGCAAGTCATATAAGAAATTTGTTTGAGACTAAAGTACCGATTGTCCAAGTCGAGACTGCTTGTCAAAGCAGGTTGAAAACATTTTTCATCACGATTCACGATTCTCATCATCGATGACCACCTACTAACAGCGAAAGACCTCGTGATTGGAAAAATTAAAGAAGAACTCACAGGCGAGGCATTGAAGGTTAATATACTAGTTTACGCTGAGTACGAGAAAGCTGATGATAAAGACAAGGAAGGAATGCAGTTGAAAAAGTTTAAGACTAAAAACGAAGCTATTTTCGCGTCAACGGATCTGGACGAGTATTATGAAAAGCTCAGGGCCAAGATTAATAAAGAGTCATTCGATTTTCACATGAACGGATCTGGGTGGGTGCTGAAGAAGATACAGGGTATGGAGCTACGTGTCAACCGCTATTACGCTTTACATCGAGGAGGAACGTGCGTTAAGGTGCCATTTTCGACGAAGCATGTTGTTAACGTAAATAACGGGGAATCAAACGATTGTTTCCGGTACGCAATGTTGGGAAAGTTCCTCCCAAGGGATGCGAAGGATAAACAACGTCCGGAAAAATATTTAGATCTGTTCAATCGTTACGATTTCTCGGACGTTCGATTACCCACGAGCATAGATGACATTGTCAAATTCGAGAAAAGGAAGGATGTATCGGTTTCGGTATTTGGGCTCCGTGAGAGTTTGGTGTCCAACAAGAAAAAGTATACAGTTTACCCAATTAAAGTTGCCGACCCGGAAAGAGAGGACCACACCGACCTACTATGTCTCTCAACCCCCGTACCTTTAAGTTACCATTATTGTTGGATCAGTAACTTTGAACAACTTGTACGTAAACAGTTGACAAAACATCAACATCGTATCTACATCTGCAAGAAATGCTTTACGCATAAAAACTCGATGGAGCAATTGAGTCAACATAAAGTTCTTTGCTCTTTGGTAAGCAAAGACGCATTTCTAGCTTCATTTCCCGACGAGCGATACCTCAAGTTCGAAAATCACCATAAGGAAATAAAACATAATTACGTGATTTATGCAGACTTTGAAGCCTACTTAGAACAAATTCATGGTGACTCGGAGCATCCAGCTTCTGCGTATAGGCGACACATCTCAAATTCTTACGCTTACCTCCTCGTCACGGAGGATCCTGAATTTAAAATGACGGAACCAAAACTGTACCGTGGCGAGGAGGCACATATCAAATTTCTGGACGATATAATTACTCTGGTAGGAAGAATCAGTGGGAGTTACAATGACAAAGAGGGAAAAATAATAATTTCACATGAAGATCGGGACACATTTGAAGCGGAAAATAGGTGTGGACATTGCAAGGTGGATTTCTCACAACCAGGTATCGTAAAGGTGAGGGATCATGACCATCAAAAGAGAGCGGGAGGGAAAACAGGGTCCAATTATCGAAAAGCCTTATGTTCTAATTGCAATCTTATTTTCCGACATGAAAAATGTGTTAGAGTCGTCCTGCATAATGGTAGCAGGTACGATTTCCACGAGGTAGTGCTGGCCCTGAACAAGTATCCTCATAGCGTCGGTCACAAGCAAAAACTCTTCAGATTCTTGAAGTAGAGTGTCTACTGAGTCATTTAAGCCAAAAAGAGAAAAATTCTGTCGAGCTCCTGGAAAATAATGTCGATTTAAAGGTATTTTTGGGCTAAAATAGCCAAATTACCCATAGCAAGGCCCGTCATATTATTTAAAAAATTGTTTTCTTCCTGGGTATAATTCCCAAGTTTCTTAAACATGCATATTTTAAGCCTCCGATTACTGAAACTACCAATTTTAACCATATGGTACATTTTGGGGGCCTAAAATGAGCCCTCAGAGCCAAACATTGCAAACATCTTTGAAAACTTCGGATTTTCAGGGGGGTGTTTTTTTTTAACGTTGTTTTTTCTACAGTCGTCAATGAGTAATTCTGAGGGGCATTTTCGATTACATAATTGAAATTTTGACTGTTCAGGTGAAGGGGGAAGGGGGCACCAGGCTTTGCTTTGCCATTCTCAGAGTTTCTGAAAACGCTTGAAAATTCCCAATACATTGGAAGTCCAAAATATCCCTTTTTATTCATTAATTACTGTATCTGATATTATAAAATATGCAGCAGGAGTTACTGCCCCCCCCCCCTCCTCCTCACTACGCGATGCATGGAAACCTTGATCTCACTGCGCGCGCTACGAGAACGCTTGAAAGTTCCCTAATACATTGGAAGTCCAAAATATCCCTTTTTAATTCATTAATTACTGCTTCTGATATTATGAAATATGCAGCAGGAGTTACTGCCCCCCCCCCCCTCCTCATCACTACGAGATGCATGGAAACCTTGATCTTACTGCGCGCGCTAACGGATCCTTGCTTTTCGCGTGATGGCAGTCCGTTGTACAGTAGATCCGGGCATTTGCAATAAAACATTTGGCGGTCTTTAGCATTACATATAAATGGACATGTTTATGCTACAAAATTATCCTGCAAATGCCCGGATGCGAAAAGCAAGGATCCGGTAGCGCGCGCAGTAAGATCAAGGTTTACAAGCATCTCGTAGTGAGGAGGAGGGGGGGGGGCAGTAACTCCTGCTGCATATTTTATCATATCAGATACAGTAATTAATGAATAAAAAGGGATATTTTGGACTTCCAATGTATTGGGAATTTTCAAGCGTTTTCAGAAACTCTGAGAATGGCAAAGCAAAGCCTGGTGCCCCCTTCCCCCTTCACCTGAACAGTCAAAATTTCAATTATGTAATCGAAAATGCCCTTCAGAATTACTCATTGACGACTGTAGAAAAAACAACGTTAAAAAAAAACACCCCCCTGAAAATCCGAAGTTTTCAAAGATGTTTGCAATGTTTGGCTCTGAGGGCTCATTTTAGGCCCCCAAAATGTACCATATGGTTAAAATTGGTAGTTTAAGTAATCGAAGGCTTAAAATATGCATGTTTAAGAAACTTGGGCATTATACCCAGGAAGAAAACAATTTTTTAAATAATATGACGGGCCTTGCTATGGGTAATTTGGCTATTTTAGCCCAAAAATACCTTTAAATCGACTTTATTTTCCAGGAGCTCGACAGAATTTTTTTCTTTTTGGCTTAAATGACTCAGTAGACACTCTACTTCAAGAATCTGAAGAGTTTTTGCTTGTGACTCGTCAAAAAATTTAAACTCGTTAAGACCAGCTGTGCAGCATGACGGTCCATCTGGGAAACAGGTTTTCGATCAAGTTCATCGACTCGTTCCGTTTCCTCCCGACGTCGTTGGATAAACTGGTTCAGACGATCCCGCGCGAATGAATCTTTCGTTCGCACGAGGAAGCTCACTCGCACAGACAATGAGTTCGATATGGTTTGTCGGAAAGCTCCTTTCCCGTACGATTACGTTGACAATCCGGCCAAGTTGAACGAGACGCGTCCACCACCGCGAGAGGCTTTCTTCAACACCCTGATTGAAACGTACATCTCCGAAGAGGAATACGAACGGTTTCTCCAAGTGTGGCAAACTTTCCATTTCCGTAATCTCGGCGAGTATTCAGATTTCTACTTGCGACTCGATGTGTGCCTCCTCAGCGATGTGTTCGAGGAGTTCCGACTCTTTGGAATGAGCAACTATGGTTTGGACTGTACTAACTACTTAACGCTACCCGGTTTCGCTTTCAACGCCTTCTTAAAAATGATTAAAACGAAAATCCAACTCTTCAATGATATGGAAATGGTATTCATGATTATGAGCTCGATCCGAGGCGGGATAACACAGGTGGTGAAACGGTACGCTCTCGCAGACAATCCTTTGATACCGGATCAGTTTGATCCTAAAATACCAGTGAACTATATACAATACTTAGATGTGACGGCACTGTACGCCCATACCATGAGAAAGCATCTGCCCTACGATAACTACACTTGGGTCCGGGAAGGAGAAGAGTTGTTAACTCTGGCGAAAACTGTTATCAACCATCCCGACCCCGCTCCTTTCGGGTTCATACTCGAGAGAAAGCATCTGCCCTACGATAACTACACTTGGGTCCCGGAAGGAGAAGAGTTGTTAACTCTGGCGAAAACTATTATCAACCATCCCGACCCCGCTCCTTTCGGGTTCATACTCGATGTAGATATTGAATATCTAGAACACCTCCACGACCTACACAAGGACCTTCCGTTCTTGTGCAGGAACGAAATACCACCATCGGGAGCGGGGAAATCAACGAAACTATTGACGACTCTAGCTAATAAATACAACTATGTTATCCACTATGTAATGTTGAAAGAAGCGCTCGGTCAAGGATTAAAACTCCTGCGCGTCAACCGGGCCATCAAATTCCGTCAGGCTCCTTTCCTGGCACCTTTCATCGAGCTGAACGCCCGGTTGAGACGGGACGCTACGAATCCGTTCCACCAAACGCTCCTGAAACTATGCAGCAACGCTTGCTACGGAAAATTTATCGAGAATCCGTTGAAGCGAAAGAATATTAAATTGGGTACAAACAGTAAAAAGATATTGAAAGCCATCTCACGGGTCGATTTCATAGATCGCACGATTTTCGCAGAAGAATTGGTAGCTACACACTTGAGAAGGACAGAGGTCGTCATAGACAGGCCAATGATAGTTGGTTTTTAAATCTTAGATCTCAGTAAAGTGCACATGTATCAATTCCACTATAATCACATGCTTAAGAAGTACAATCCCAACCAAGTTCAACTTCTCTATATGGATACGGACTCGTTCATTTACGAGTTGATTACAACGAACGTCCACGATGATATGATATCAGACCTACACATGTACGACACCTCCAACTTCCCAGAAGGACACCAATGTCACAGCGCGTTGAACCGCAAAGTGATGGGTACTTTTAAAGACGAAACGGCGGGAAGACCCATTGCCGAGTTCGTCGCGCTGCGACCCATGATGTACGCCTATCGATTCAGCGACGGTGAAACGGAGAAAAGAGCAAAAGGGGTATCATCCGGGGCGTTTAGATCAATAAACTTTGTTAACTTTCTCACCGTATTAAAGGAACCCGAATCTAAGATGAGCGCCCCGATGCGCAGGATCGGGGCGCGGAAACACCAACTATACTCCTTCGAAACTACAAAAAGAACCCGCTCCGGACTAGACGATAAACGTTACATTCTAGAAGATGGAGTAAACTCTCGTCCTTGGGGTCATCGTGACATCAACGATCTTTGCATGGTGGATGAAAGTTGCGGAGCCGAGACCGAGTTGAGAAAAATCCTCGCTGTTAAACGACCTCGTATAAATAGTATAAATAATTCTGGAGAACCGTTAGTTAAGAAACCTCGAATTTGAAAATAGTAAAAAAGTGTAACGAATGGAACGAGAGGACGATAGCTTGTCTCGATGTACAAGGTTTTTGGAGCCAAGGAAAATTCATCGTCAAAGAGTTTGCTCTTGTGGATATGGAATGTACTGAAACTGAACTCTATTTATTCAAACCTCCGTTCCCGAGCAGCAAGTTGAGCGCTAAAGATGTTGTGACAAACAACTGGTTAACACGCAATCATCATCACTTGGAATGGGAAGCGGGTTTCTCGCGTAAGATGAATTCACTTCAAAAATGAATCACATCGGGAACCACTACGATGTACTATACAGGGTGATCCAAAAGTCCCTTCCACCCCCTCTAACTGTTTACCGAATTGAGATAAAGATTTGAAACTTGGGGGATATTCCTAGGTCAAAAGGAGCTACTTTTTGGCCCCCCTAAAATTTTCAGGGGGGCCCCCCTTGGGGGGGCAACGGCCCCCAACTTTTAATTTTCAAATTAGAAGACCCTCTTTGTGATAGCTCGTTCGAAAGAACATAAAAAAAGAAAACTTTTCGCTCAAACCCGAAGTCAATATCTCAAACCGTTTCAAAATGGCGGCCGGTTAAAGTTCAAAATGGCCGAAAATTCACACCGGTTATTTGTCGATGGATTTGCGCGAAAATCGGTATGTAGAGGTATTTTGACAGGAGAAAAACGAATTTGACGTTAGATTAAAAAAAAGAAAACCGAAATTTCCAAAATGGCCGCCGGTTAAAGTTCAAAATGACCAAAAATTGATTTTTTTAGAAATCTAAGTTCAAATTTGTTTATCTTATGCCAAAATACTCTCAAATTCCAAGTTTTAGGCAAATTCATTAGAAAAAAACCAAGGTGAAAATTTTCGGCCATTTTAAACTTCAACCACCGGCCATTTTGGAAATTTTGGTTTTTTTGAAAATCTAACGTCAAATTCGTTTTTCTCGTGTCAAAATACCCCGACATACCGATTTTCGCGCAAATCCATCGACAAATAACCGGTGTGAATTTTCGGCCATTTTGAACTTTAACCGGCCGCCATTTTGAAACGGTTTGAGATATTTACTTCGGGTTTGCGCGAAAAGTTTTCTTTTTTTATGCTCTTTCGAACGAGCTATCACAAAGGGGGTCTTCCTATTTGAAAATTAAAAGTTGGGGGCCGTTGCCCCCCAAGGGGGGCCCCCCTGAAAATTTTAGGGGGGCCAAAAAGTAGCTTCCTTTGACCTAGGAATATCATTCAAGTTTCAAATCTTTATCTCCATTAGGTAAAAAGTTAGAGGGGGTGGAAGGGACTTTTGGATCACCCTGTATGTTAAAGGTGAACAAAAAGGAGATTTCATCAGTCGTTTCGTGCCGGAAAAATGTATCGTTGTAAATTTGGACACTAAAGATTGCCCGTCCTTGCGACTATTGGCCCGTTGGTCGACAGCATATACGTGTCCTTTAGTAAATCCATTCTGCGGTATGTCGAACGCATTCCGATTGTGTATATGCTTGTCGGATTCCTCTTATCGGGAATATTTCAAAGCTGAAATCATGCAAGAGCAGCAGAAGATTATAGTGGCAGACGAACAAAGGAATCACCCCGATAATAATATAGGAGTAGTAGACGAAAAGTCAAATTGATCGAAGCTAATATAGCAGACGAAAAGTGAAATCATCCGTGCTTAATATAGAAGACAAATTGCTTCACTTGAAATATAGCAGACGAAAAGTGAAATCATTCGTGCTTAATATAGCAGACAAAATTGTTTCACTCGAAATATAACAGACGAAAAGTGAAATCATCCGTGCTTAATAGAGCAGAGAAATTGACGAATCATCCCGACTTAATATAGCGCACGAAAAGTGGAATCATCCGCAGACGGATTGTCGAATCGAAATATAGCAGTCGAAAAGTATCCGTGCTTAATATAGCAGACAACTTGTTTTACTTGAAATATAGCACACGAAAAGTGGAATCATCAGAACCTTGATATACACCAGATAAAATTGACGACAGCCACCATCATGGACGTTTTCAACAATTCAATATTGATCGGCAACGCTAAAGAGCTGACTGTAAACGCCCGCTACAAGATGAACAAACTCATCAAAATGCCATCCAAGTATGGGATAACCGTTGCCGCTGGTATCATCTTCGAGAATCATCATCGTCTCCTCTTCCTACCTTCGCACATTGCGGGCCGTTTGAGGGATGATGCAATTCAGGATATTAACGCTGGATCCTTCGATCTCATCTACAAAGGCCCGATCGGAAGAACATATAAATTCGCACTCGTTCCAAACGTTGCAGCTTTATTTATATTGTATGTCATGTTTGTATTCCTTTCTAAATGTTGTAATGCTTGAAAAAAAAAAAAAATAAATAACATGATTGTAAAAAAAAATGAAAAAATAAACATGTTATTTTTTTTTTAAATTTTTGCTTAAGATCAATCCAATTGCCTCACGGTTCCGTGCAGTAGTTCGTACGAATACTTCACAGGTGAAATCAGGATCACCTGGGCTGTAGTGTTGGCCGGGAAATTCTCATTTACCACAACGGTCAACGTGATATCCACCGGAGCTGTTTTTACATCTTCACCTTGAACGCATTTGATGACAAAATGCGCGATCTTTGAAATTTTCATACAACATAGCTGGCGCGCAGAGTTTCTCACCTTTCCAGTAGTCTCTCATAAAATCGGTGTAGTTCGGATAGGCGTGATGATAATCCATACTCGAGAAATTGTAGATCGTATCAACTTGAGGAAACCGACGCTCACCGATTTGAACGCTGACCGAGCGCACATTTACATGGTCGAAAAGAGAGGAATCCTTCAGGTGATTGTCCCGTCGATCCGTTTGAAATACCAACACCACGAATTTGGGCTTGTGCCTGCTGGTTGTTCCATTTGAACGTATTGGTCGGATAAATCCCCGGGATGTCGTGCGATTCCCAATTCATGTAACCGAAACTCATCTTATCATTCTTCTTTATCTTGAGCAAGATTTGTTTTTCCAGTTCCAA
This sequence comes from Bemisia tabaci, assembly GCF_918797505.1. Taxonomy (NCBI): domain Eukaryota; kingdom Metazoa; phylum Arthropoda; class Insecta; order Hemiptera; family Aleyrodidae; genus Bemisia; species Bemisia tabaci. The sequence goes on from NC_092793.1 coordinate 38,654,510, forward strand.
TGTGAATTTAACGATGGGAATCTCCCAATAGATTTCGATTATTTTAAATTTGATGGTGTAACCGTCCGCGGTCGCCGCGTCTGTGATATAATATGCGTTCTTATCCGTACCACTGCGCACTAGAATCAACTCTTGCGAGCATCTGACTAGAACGTCTTTGAAATGTACTGCGAATCCGCTGAGTGAAGACAATGGTACGATAGCGGAGAAAGTTTGATTCGCCGTTGTGTAATCCCATTCGGTCCATGAATGAGTGATGTCACAAAACCCGGCAGTTGCGAGTCCCGCGGTTTCCGCTCTAGTGTATGTGAGATAATTTTTCAGGGTCGATGTCACTCCGACAGACTGCATGCTATCGACTTCCGTCCCGTTCACTTTTTACCGTCACCGTTCACTTTTATACTGCATACGGTCGAACATGTGCTGGATATAATTGTTAGCCAACTTGAATGGAGGTTTCGTAGCATCTGCGGCGGCTCCAGGATTTTTCTCGAGTTTCACTTCTACACGCATGAAGATCCTCGAATCTTGAGGCACGGTGATCAGGCCGTGGGTATCGGGGGTGAACCGGATCGAATCATTGTTTCCATCCCATTCGTCGACCGGACCGAAACGGATGTATTCGTATTTGATGATCTCTTGTCGCCAAGCTTCCATCTCGTACTTATTTCGGATTTTTCACCACGAATCCGAGTTGTGTGAGAGCCCTCTTGGAATATTCGGTCAAAGTTTTCCTCTGCTGCTGCTGCTGCTGTGTTGTTGTTGTTGTTGTTGTTGTTGTTGTTGTTGACAACTAGTCCGTGGATTATCAATACTATTATATGCGAGAGAATATAGGAACGTATCGTTGTCGTTGTTCTGGATCCTTCGTTTACCTATAAGTTAGCGGTCTCACGTGCAGTCGCACTATCACTTCTTCACCACCGAAATTTATCGCTCTTCCTTGTTGCTCTACTATATTAATGAGCAAACGTTGGATCTTATCACCCAAGACGGGGTAGTAATGAATCGTCGACGGTTGCTCTACCATTTTGAATCCTGGTTCGATATTGGGAGCAAACGCATAAATGTGATGTCCGCGCACCCCGTTCACGTATCCACAGTCGGCGATGCTGCATTCGATGCATATCATGTTTACGGGCGAGATGTTGACGCGATAGTCAGCTTCGTGCCATTCGTCCGGTGCCAAGAGACGCTTTCCGAATCAGAGCACCTTACGTAAAGTGCCGGGTCTGCGGAAATCGATCCAGTACTTGGTGCTTACCTTGATGCTTACTTTAAGCGTAGCGTTGTTTGCTTTGAGTTTGATAGCTTCCGCTCCGCCAAGTTCTACCTGCAAGTATTCTTATATACCCTTGATCTCGTAGGCTCCGATCGGGAGCGAAATTCCCGCGTAATTCTCTTCAGGGCTCTCGGAGTAGAAAAGCAGTCTGTTCGTTATGTCGATGTTCGGGATGGAATAATAAGTTACAAAACCCGTCGGACCGATCTCGCAAGGTGCGAACAACTCGTCGCCCTCACGACGAAGGGGCGTATCATCAAAATTGGACATTTTGAGTTATGAATGGATCCTTCTTCACCTCAAGCTCCTTTTTCCATTGAGTCTTGTTTGAAAGCTCAACTCTCAATATTAACCGAGTTATTGAGGAAAAACAAATAGGCGTAACATAAGAAAGACCTTTTCTGGGTACGGCGAACGGGCGCATCATAAAGCAAACGCGACTACCTGACCTCTCCTCAATGATACGTCCTCGAAAATCAGGCCCTTTCGGTTCGCGCGACACAATATGCCCGTCACTCACTGATCGGGTGTGTTTCTCAGTTATTGTTTCAGTATTTTGTTATTCCTGCTATAGATTTTAGACCAATCTGGCGGTATTTTTTATATTTGTCGGCGTGTTTTAATGCTACAGCCTAAAGAGCTCTTTATTGTTATTGGTCAGGAAACCTAATTTGTCGGGTGTTTCGGTAAACATTCGTATTGTCAGTCGGGATTCTTTGATTTCGATGGCTTTTCGCCTCTTAATTTTGGTTTGACAGGATATTCTGGGAAAAGATCTAAATTGTCCGGGGGTGTATAGACGGTAAATGTCAAAAGATTCTCAACTAGGTCAAGATTTTTTCAGTCTCTATTTACATGCCAATAAACACTTGGTTAGCTCTAATTGTTTTCTTTTTACGACGTATCAAATGTAATCATGTTCGGTTTTTTTTTGTCTTTCACCTACAATTATAATGAGTGTAGTAATTACAATCGACTACTATCGATGTTTGATTTTTTTATTTTTCAGGCATTCTCTGGCTTTATCGTTTAAATAGACATTCATTATTCATATTTAACTTCATTGTTCTAATTGTCCAGACACAGCTTTTACCACCTGGCCATCAAGAGTAAGCAAAATGAAGTGTTTTCAATTGAATAAAAGAAAAAATCTTTCCGCCGTTTTGTTCAGATAATGAGATTTCAATATTCAACATATCAAAGCTTTTGGTAAGATTATTAATTTTCAGTGATTAAGGATGACAAAAATACATTTGGAGTGGCAAGGAAAACATTATTTTTAAACACTTCAAGTTGCGAGCTCTTATTGATCAAAAGTAAATGCAGTTAATGAAATATGACTCGTCGTGTCAGAAATACAATTAAGCATCCTAATGCAGTCAATTTTAACAGTTAACATTATTTCGTCTTTGGCGAATGAAAAAAATTATTTTACTTTATGTTTTAAAATGAAATGTCATAGTCTGCCCTGAAATTGAAATATTGGCACATCTCTTTGAATTTAAACCTATTTTTCTTCTTAAATTTTATTATCAAGACATTGTTTTAACTTAAACAGCTGTAAATTAAAGTATGTCAAACTATCAAGAAGGACATAAAATATATACTCTTATGTTTATTACTTCAGTATAGATTCCTTTAGAGTCGTATTAATAAGACACTGCTTTTGAAAATTCTGATTGAATATGCGCTCTCTTGATATTTTTCATTTTCATAACCTTTTAGAAATCTCAAAAAGGATGTACCTTAAACCATAGTAAATATACAGAACTGACCACCTAAAAAAATCGCGGAAGAAAAATCAAACTCAAAGAAAAGAAATTAAGTGAAAGAACTAACGAGTAAGGAATGAAGTAGGGGAAGATATAGCGCAACAAGATGATACGCCCGCCGAGAGGACGCGGCGGAGCAGCGGAGGTGCCGAATTCAGTGTTTCGCCAACGGGCGTATCAGGACCCTTTTCTAATATTTCAATGATATCAGGGCTGCTAGACATAATTTTACAAATTCAATGTGATATTTAAAATCCTGATCTTTTTCCGGCGCTGAATGCGAAAAAAAAAATCAGATACGTTAATTAGGGACGTAGCGGCGAAGGAATTAAGTTCTTCAAAATCTTATTTTCGCTCTTCTGAAAAGTAGTCAGAATCTTGATACGCCTCTTCGTCGCGAGGGCGACGAACTCGAGAGGTCTAGGCAGTGCAAACTCGAGTACGTTGCTCCTCCCCGTCAACATGAACGTGTGACATCTTTTCTGAGTTTCCATATTTGGTTTTGAATACTATATATTCCTGGTTTGTACGAGCCATTCTAAACATCGTTTCCCGCAGACGCTCGAGTTGAAAGAGGTTGTTCCATCTCCCATTAGATTTGGCCCCCTATCAAATATGATCCATCTTTTCAGGAGTGATACAGTAGCATGCAAGACGCTCAAATATGGCGGACATTTTGACTTAGGCCCCCCCAGAGAGGGGGGGCGGGGGGTCAAAGACGTTCTTCAACTGCCTATAACTTTTGAGCGAAAAATCGGATTGAGTTGAACTTTTTTTTAAATGAAAGATCTCAAAAGGATCTATCTGCTGATACCAGAAAAATTGAAAAAAAGTTAAATTTAATGCAAATTTTTAGCAATTTTTCGATTTTTTAGGAGACAAAATTTTCAATTTTGTCGTGTTTCGGCACTGCGCAATGACTCTAATAAAACAAAAACCAATTTTTTAGATTCTCCACTCAATTTCCTATAAGATGCAAAAAACCGCATCTTGGGAAAACGTTTAGATCGCGAGCTATGGCTTGTCAAAGGTAGCCCCGCGCTGTTCGCATATCCTCCACGCGTCTGCCACCGATCCTGTTGCCCCTCCTCCCCCATCCTAAATGCAAATTAACATTCTACTACCCAGCTTTCGTACGTATCTGCGTTATAGGTACGTAAAAATTTCAGCAAGTTCGTGATTTCCAGTGGAATTGATACTTTATTTCGCGTCCCCCCCCCCACCCGGCCACTGGCACTGAAGTTTGCCCCTGCCTACAAGTTGTAATAGTTTTTTCTTGTGTCTAACTGGAGGTATTTGTTTTCTAGATTACACGCTAAAATGAACAGAATAGGCATAAAAAAAGTAATTTATTAAGTGAATTGAAAGCAGTTACACAAGGATACACACAGGTTACACAAGGAGGTTGGGAGGTGGGATATAAAATTACCTCAATTCGATTTCGTAGTCACAGGGTGCTACATCAGCAAAAACATGTAACAAGAAAATGTTTATAATTCTTTTTCGCACAATATTTGGAGCACAGTGGCCGGGTTGGGAGGGGAAAGAGAGATATAAAGCATCAATTCCACTGGAAATCACGAACTTGCTGGATTTTCACGTACCAATAACGCAGATTTATACGAAAGCTGGGTAGTAGAATGTTAATTTGCATTTAGGATGGGGGAGGAGGGGCAACAGGATCGGTGGCAGACGCGTGGAGGATATGCGAACAGCGCGGGGCTACCTTTGACAAGCCATAGCTCGCGATCTAAACGTTTTCCCAAGATGCGGTTTTTTGCATCTTATAGGAAATTGAGTGGAGAATCTAAAAAATTGGTTTTTGTTTTAGTAGAGTCATTGCGCAGTGCCGAAACACGACAAAATTGAAAATTTTGTCTCCTACAAAATCGAAAAATTGCTAAAAATTTGCATTAAATTTAACTTTTTTTCAATTTTTCTGGTATCAGCAGATAGATCCTTTTGAGATTTTTCTTTTAAAAAAAAGTTCAACTCAATCCGATTTTTCGCTCAAAAGTTATAGACAGTTGAAGGTTTTGTCTTTGACCCCCCTCCCCCCCTCTCTGGGGGGGCCTAAGTCAAAATGTCCGCCATATTTGAGCGTCTTGCATGCTACTGTATCACTCCTGAAAAGATGGATCATATTTGATAGGGGGCCAAATCTAATGGGGGATGGAACAACCTCTTTGTTCGCTATCAAAATTGTATCCTATTGTCGTCGTCGTCGTTGAGCTACCGCGTGAGCGTAAAATGTATCGCGTAATTTCAACGGGTGGTGGTAGATCACCGAAGCTGTCGTAGTACAATGCGTTACCGCTCTTTGAAATCCGGTATGCTGTCCAATGTGTACCGGGTCCATCGCTTCGGTCCAGATTGATGATACCACACTCGGGACGTTTGGGTTTTTTGGTGGCCAATTCATCGATCATGAACACACCGCGGAAATACGGGATTCGTAATTGTTCTGTCGCAGCGATCCTCAACTCAACGTCCGTCATCGCTCGGTGCGGTAGCTCACGGATCAGTTTAAATTCTTTCGGTAAGGTCTCAAGTAAAGTCCGTAACCTTTACGGTACGGTCGCAAGTACAATCCTTCACCGAGGTGTACGTTTTTCTTCAAAGATCCATCGACGACCGTCTTGATCATTTTCGCTACCGGTGTGATTGTTCGCGCGGCTAGACCGATACTCGTCAGGAGATTCTTGACTCCGGCACCCGTCTTCGGGATAGCCAAGATTCGCTCCGCCGGTTTCTTCTTCTTCTTCTTCGACGCTCCGGCACCCATCTTTGAGAGAGCCAAGATTCGTTCGATCGTCCGCTCCACCGGTTTCGTCTTCTTCAACGATCTCTTCTTCTTCTTAGGTTTCGGTTTTTTCGCTGCCACCGTCTTGTTTCGTCCCATTCCGAGTTTGGCTTTGAGTTTCATAGCGTTCGTTACGGCGTATGCTGCCGCTCTTTCACCCAACGATGAGTCGGACGCTTTCACACGTTCCCAAGCTCTGTCCGCAAGTATGAGATCGGCTTTGTTCCTCTCGGTGGTGTCTTTGGTCTTACTGTAAGCGATGTCGTGGGACTTGCAAGCTTCGTCGAGCGGATTTATACCCGGATCTCCGCATTTCAATCGTTCTGCAAGGCGAGTGCCCGGTCCGCAGTACCTGTAGTCGCCGGGCAAGTGTAGTTCGAACGGTAGTGAATTTATCAACGAGTTCAACAGTCCACGTCCTCGATTGGTTTTTCTGCAAGTTGATAATCTTCTCGGTGATAGACTTTGACGAAAATGTCCATACTATTTACACAGAGAAGTAAAGAATGACTGTCCGATAAAATAGGGAACGAATACGATGTGACTCGTCAAGCAAAGAAAATCATTGCGAGTCCCGAACCTCGACAAACGGAAGAAGCAAAATGAAAACTGACGACAACGACGACGACACAGTGAATTGTTACCGGACAGTATCCGTTGCATTGTCGTCGGACCGTCCAATTGCGGTAAAACAAACGTGATGGTTTGCTTGCTACAACATCCGAACGGATTGAAGTTCCGCAACGTGTACTTGCACTCCAAGACACCGTCCCAACCCAAGTACGAAGAACTGCGTCAGATATTCGACGGAATCGACGGTCTCGGATTCAACGTCTATTCGGACACGGCCGAGATTGTTCCACCAAACGATGCCGCATGGGACTCGGTCTTCATTTTCGATGATGTCGATTGTGACAAACAAAATGCGATGCGGGATTATTTCAGTATGGGAAGGCACAGCTCGGTCGATAGTTTCTAATTGTGTCAAACGTATTCTCGCATACCGAAACAATTGATTCGTGATAACGCTAACCTGCTCGTAGTTTTCAAACAGGATAATACAAACTTGCGACACATCTACGACGATCAAGTCAACACAGATTTCACGTTCGAAGATTTCAGACATATCTGCTCGGTGTGCTGGCAGGACAAGTACGGGTTTTTAGTCATCGATAAAGATAGTAATATGAACGAGGGAAGGTACCGGAAAGGTTTCGATACTTATATTGTACAAGATGGATAATTTATCGTTGTCGACGATCGCTTAGAAATGCGGTAGTATCGATAAAATCCGTCAAGATATCAAACGGAAGTTAAATACCATTCGCACCGGAGAGGCGGACGCTCAGGTGACGTTGAAGAAAGTTTTCAAACCGTTGACAGATCCGCTCGCAGCGTTGCAGAAAACTGTCTCGTCGTCAACACCCGCACTTGTTGCTGCTCCTCAGGAAAAGGAAACCAAGATCGAACCTTCAAAATCGGAAACGAAAAATTGAACAACGTTTGTTGATAGTTTATTTGCTTCGTTCGGATCACCGAAAAATATGAACAATGATGATGATAACGACTCAAAGGAGGAGGAGGGGGATGTAACGCGGCAAATCCCGTTTCTTCAGAGGCACATACGTCCTTTGGTATAAGATAAGCCAACGTTACTGTAGTTGCCGGAATGAACTCGCCGGGATCCTGGATTCGGGCGCCAATTTTAAAATGAGTTTGAAAGAGGGTAAGAATGATCAAAAATCTCGTGTCTCAAATTTCTTGGTTTATTTACAACAGAATGTCTTTTAATTAGCTAAATTTGTGAGGACCCTACACTCAACAAATATAAAAAAGGAGGCCGAAATGCGACTCAAAGCGTGCACTTCTAGGTTTTCCCGAGATAAATAAATAATGACAAAAGTAAAAAAATTTGTTAAAATAACCGAAATGCTACTCACAGCGTGCACTTCAAGGTCTCACAGCTAGAACTCGTCAGGAACAGGAGATGATAGACAGGTAAGGAGAAACAGAGCTGGGCGAAATGCAACTCAGAGCGTGCACTTCAAGCGCCAGGAGGAAGATAACAGAGGAAAAATGAAAGTATAGCAGAGCAGGACGAAATGCTACTCAGAGCGTGCACTTACGAGTCCCAAAAGTAAAGAGAGAGAGTAGAGAGAGGGGTACCTTATACAAATCTTGGCTCATGAGCCCATCAAATCGCTTCCAAGTTCTTGGAATGCGATCTTCACATTTGTACTGAAAATTTTGATACATGAAATTTCAAGTTTGACCTGATATTTACATAGTTCAGCTTAGAAAAATTTTGCCCAGGCGTTCAAATACTTAAAATTTGGAAAAATGCCCTTTTTTTAGTAAAACGTACAATTTTGGAAAGTTCAAAAACAGGAAATTTGTGTATGTGTGTGTGAGCTATGACAAGAGAGGAGAGGCAATTTGTTTTTTGAATTTTATTTTCCGGCATCAGCTGATCGCGCCGGGCGCCGCTCGGTCTCGGCCCGACTCCGCCGCCACGCTCTGCATGGCTCACTCCTTCCTTCGCATGAAACAAACAGCTGTTCATTTCTTTAAAAAAAAACTTAAAACGGAGAATTTGATTCTTCGTTACAGGGGAGGAGGATGATGATGAATCGTTCCAAGACGCAACGGATAAAGAACAAACAACGGGTCGCATTGAAGACGACGTCGATTCTCAAGGCACGACCACTACCCCGAACGTACAGTTCTACTTGGACGATCTAGAAAAACATCTGAGACAATCCGATACCGCGTATGGTGTGCAGAAAGCAATCAACGGAAACTTTCTTATCGGAAACCGAACCATAAGTTTCGATTCAGACGGACGACTAATCTTGGACGGTGGTGATGAGGTGTTCGAACCGACACCCGGGTTCTTGGAGCTCCTTTTTAAGAGACATCCGCGTAATTACACAGCAGATGATCGCGCAAAATTCCAACGAGTAGTTACGCTCACCAATGCGCATCGGAGGGATCATCATCCACACGGTAGACCCAACTCGAACCGCAGTCAAAAATACCGCAATCTCATCAAACCTTTGTTCGCTACATCGACTCCGAGATCAACGAGGAAGTCATCGCGTAAAAAATTGAAGAAAGGCTCCGGTATCAAAATTCATCGTGCGAAACGGGAACTCGTCTATTGGGACGATCCGAACGAATTGGTCCAACGTCTCGTTTTACTTGTAGCTTCGAAACATGCTAGTCACACCGATCACGATCGTGAAATTCTGAGTATCGTCGAAGAGCTTCGCGAAGCGGATTACATCCACTAAATATAGGTTCCACACTTAAAATGAGTCACACCGACCGGTTTGGAAGATCGAAAGGGACTTACGTTCGCAACACGAGGCAAGGTCTCAAAGGTGACGGTTTCTTACTGGATCCCGACGGGAATCATCTCGTATCCAACGAACGGATCCGACAACTGCAAGATCCCGAAGAGGATACCGACGCCGTGAACAAACAATGGACAGACTCGAAGTGGACGGAAGTTATGAATTTAGCACAGCTTTGTTTGGAGAAAATGGAAGAATACAAAAGTATTATGCAACGACTCGAGACGAAATTATCACGATTGGAAAATAGGATCAGTCAATTAGAGGTTGTGAATCGAACGAAAGGGAAATAGTGTTGAGATGAGTCACACTGATGGTTTTGGACGATCGAAATCACGCCGCGAGCCAAAAGGTGACGGATTCTCACTGGATTCCGACGGAAATTATATCGTATCGAACAAGCGGATGCGTCAAGTGCAAGATCCCGAAAGCGATGAGGATACGGTGAACAAACAATGGTCTGAACGGAAATGGAAGGAAGCTATGAAATTAGGTCAACACTGTCTGGAGCGTATCCACCAACTTCAACAATCTTACAATCGTCTGGTTAAAATAGTAGCATCGAAACAGCATTTGAATCGAGAGAGCGGACGACGACGACGACGTCGACGGTAATTATCATGACGGCAGAAGAACGTGGGATCGTCGAGGAGCCACATAAACCTGCACGACGAAATTATCCACGTCGTAGTCGATTCTCGGATTGTTCGATTTATGGCAAGCCGATCTCGTCGAGATGCAACCGTACGCCTCGGTCAACAAAGGATACAGATATCTCCTCACCGTCATCGACGCGTGCTCGAAAAAGGCGTGGGCCGAACCGCTCAAATCGAAAACGGCCACGGATGTCACTTATGCTCTGCAACGCGTTCTCAAAGCAGCCGGAAAGTCACCGAAACATTTACAAGTCGATATGGGCTCGGAATTCTACAACTCCAAATGTCAAGCATTGATGAAGCGTCACAATATCAATATGTGCAGCTCGTACTCGACAACCAAAGCCTCCATTGTCGAGCGATTCAACCGAATGCTCAAAACGAAGATGTGGAAAGAAGTCAGCGCGCAAGGATCGTACAAGTGGGTAGATCTATTACCGGAACTCATCCTCGAATATAACGGGAGCGTCAATCGCACCATCCGGATGAAACCAATTGATGTCCCCGATAAGGATGTACCGATGATCCTGCAAAAGCTTCGTGGGCCGCCGCTGAGTAAAATTGAAAAGGGACGTCTGGCTAGACGAAAACTGAATGTCTGTGATCACGTCCGGATCTCGAGACTCAAAGCCATGTTCGAGAAAGGATACACACCAAATTGGAGCACGGAAATTTTCAAGATTTTCAGCGTCAACACGACCGTTCCGATCACGTACGATCTGAAAGACGCGCACGATACAATCATCAAAGGAAAATTCTACCGCAAAGAACTCCAACCCACCAACTGTAAGGATACGTTCCTTGTAGAAAAAATTCTGCGTCGTAAGAAAAACCAGTCTTTTGTCAAATGGTTGGGTCTGAACGCGAGTCACAACAGTTGGATCGATAGTAAGGATTCCGTATAAATAGTATGCATTCTCCTTTCAGTATCGCAAGGAAGAAATCATGATCGATAAAATAATTCTCATCACTTTCATCGTCATCGTAACCGTCGTTAGAGTGAATTCCACAACGGTAGCGGAAAACTCATCCGAAGCAAACATCACAATGTGCCCTGTCTGTCCGGAAATCAAATGCGCACCCTCTACCTTGACGGACGTTCTTCTATTCATCTTGAGTTTACTGGCGCTTATTTGCTCCGCTCCGTACCTGTACTCCAAGTACCTATCATCCGACTGAAAGTTTCGTTTCATCAGGATGGCCCGAAAAAATAAAAATCGGAAAGTCGATGACATAAGTGTTGATACAAAGTTCGGAGAAGGAGAAGGGATCGATGTTCTGAACGCGTACGTTTCCTAAACGCGCACGTTTCTCAAACGCGTACGTTTTCTAAACGCGCACGTTTCTCAAACGCGTGCGTTTTCTAAACGCGAACTGTTTTCAAGTGTAACACTAAATATTCACCAAAAAAAAGAAAAAAAAAAATTTTTGATTCATCAAACTGAACATTGCAATATCCAATCCCAGTCGCTCATCGCAAAACACAAGTTTCCCATACGCATCTCCAAGCGCACACTACTGAAAATGGAAATTTCCGAATCAGACCCTACTCTTTAGTCTCCGATGCCAAGCCCATACTGTAAGATACGGTCTTTCAAAGCCGAAAATTTTACAAGTCCGAAATCTCGAAAACAAAAACTCGTATCAAAATTCGGTCCGTACAGTTTTCCGATCTTCGATAATGGAATAGAATCGCATCCGTCCGCGGCAGATCGGAGGACGGTAATTTTCCGAAAATTTTTCAATTTCCCGAATCAGACCCTACTCTCCAGTCTCCGATACCAGGCCGTTACTGTAAGATACGGTCTTTTGAAACCGAAAATTTTTACAAGTCCGAAAATCCGAATTTTTTTGCACAATCAGACAACATTATATCGAAAAATTAACTGATTTCTTGCACCACCTGGCAACACTGTAATATTCGATGTTGCAAAATTTTACCCATAAATAAATCATTTATTTATGTGCACCGTCCGGCAACGTTGAAACCGCCATCTTGAAAAATACACCATTGCATAACCTGCGTATTGGAGGGGCTACATTACACCATTGCATAACCCGCATATTGAAGGGGCAACATGCGATACTTTTTTTACAGCGTTGCCATATTGAACAATAAGCACCATACAACACTGTAATTTAATTCGTATTTTTCTGCAAAATTTGGCTAAAAACTTTTGCGCTAAAGTCGCTATTTTCATACTACTGCGGCGCACGACCCGGGCAGGCAGCGTAGCGCGCAGATCTGCCTCAGAACGGCCGGCTCCCCGTCCCCCAATGGTTTTTCCCGTTTCACGCCTTAAATATCGATCCTACAGAAAAATTCATAAGAATAATTTTTTGTTCCTAATAAAATTTCCCATCGTCCTGTTATAGAAATATTACGCTAACATTAGCCGTTCAGCAGTTATTCAAAATTCAAAATTTGGGGGCCTCCCTGCCCCCCCAGGGGGCTCAGATTTTTGGAGTCTATGTCTAAATCGAATGTCTATAGGGTATAGATGAATCCCTATTTGCATGCTTTCTTCCAGAAGTGCACGATTGTTAGGTATCGGCCCCACTATAGGGCTTGCTCGATAATACCATTTGCATAATTTTGATCATCCGATCCGAAATCACTTCAGTCTTTAATTTGGCTGGTTTTATATGCTCAGAAATTGACGAGTTCAAACACAATTAACCTGATGTTAATACAAATATCTCATAAGTACAGTAATAGGTACCTTTAAAATAATCTATACAAGTGGTCCTATTCTTACATTAATCCATGTAGGGTGAAGCATCAGTTACGTACTTGAGACCTGAGATGCCTCGCAGGGATTGTTCCGTTGTGAGTTGAACTTGTTTCGACGCATTTGGTTGAGATAACTGATACGCTATCAACATGCGACAGTAGACGGTTATTTTGTAAAATACGAGAGAGAATATATCCGACAGTTTTTACACAAGTACCTACTCATCGGCAGCAAAGAAGAGCGTCAACACATGATAAATTGATGAAAAAGAAAAAAAAAGCAAGACCCAAGTAGCAGTGATCGCGATAAATTGCGATTTAATTGGAGAATGTATCGCGATTTTATCGACGTCGCGATTTATTGCAATATTATCGGGAGAAAAATCGCGATAAATTGCAACAAAATCGCGATATTATCGAACGCGATTTTATAGAGATAAAATTGCAATAAATTGCAATTTTTCATTAACGCATGAATGACGCATATGAAAGATGTTTCTATTCCGCCGCCGCCGTTTTTACCGAGATCCGTTGGTAACTTAACCATCTCATTTTTTTTTATCAATTATTAGTATAATGTTACAAAGACAGACTGGTAAGCTTACCTGAAAACCGGTATTTTTACTGATTTTTTCAGGTAATTCAGAATACCACTTTTATTGGTAATCAATCCCCGGTAACTTTACCATTTTATCTCGGTAATTCTACCACAGTCGATAAAAACTATTGGCGTTTTTCCCAAGGTCCATCGGTAACTTTGCCATCTCACTATTATTGGTAATTTTACAGAGACAGAATGATGAGATTACCAATAGAACCTTATTTTACCAACCGTATTTCAAGGTATGAAATAAAATACAGAGGAGGGAAAATTAAAAAAAAAAAAAAAAAAAAAAAAAAAAAAAAAAAAAAAAAATCCAATGAAAAATCGGTGTCAGTCAACGCAAAGACATAAGTTGTGAGGTTGCGAAGCGCCGATCCATGTATAAGAGGCTTAAATTCGCACACGCAAGTCATATAGCGGTCATAGCATAGTGACAATGTGCTGGCCTTCCACCGTAGCGATTGGGGTTCGAATCCCCGCGGAGGCTCCGGGGATTTTACGCTCGTCTTCGTCAAAGGACCTGACGGCTGAACCTAACGGCAATCGGCTGACAACTTTAATCCCTTTTTTTTGGCGATTTTATCAATCGCTAGGATCATCAACATCTGAGCGATCATCCTCGATCTTATCGCGATAAAATCGCAATTTTTTCGGGCCGATAAAATCGCAATAAAATCGCAAAAAGATCGAGGATAATCGCTCAAATGTTGATGATCCTAGCGATTTTATCGCCGATAAAATCGAGGATAATCGCGACTTTATCGGCGATAAAATCGCGATTTTTCCGTTGAAAAATGCTACTTGGGGAAGTGAATTGACAATAATAAGGCATGTTACCTACCTAGGTATCATCAAGTTTCTTAATTTGTATTTACTGCAATTATGAGGTATGTGGAAAAAAGCGTAGGGCTGAATACACACGGACATTCGATTGAACATTTTGGAGTGAATCTCGATTAGATATATTCATGAAAAGGTGTGGGTGGAGTGAGATCAATTTGGGACGATACAACGACTACGATGCACAAGCAGTAGACATGCGTTACGCGGGGAACAGATGGTTGCTGATGCAGTTGTCGGATCTCTTTCCATGAACCTCTTTTTTGGTTCTCTTTTTTTTGTACTAACCTACAAAAAATCTCCCTCCACGATCAATTAATAATCCACTTACAGTGTCAATACAAGTCCTCTTTATAGTCCCCGAAGTGTCATTATACAAACAAGCTGACAATGTTCACTCAATTCGAGACCCTTGATCACAAGTCGTCCATGACAGAAATTGCTATTTCCAGTGTGATTTTTTTCGCGAGATCGATAATTTTCAGTATATGTATGCCTATCCTGAGGATTTCTACGAGGGTACTCCCAAAGGTTCTGAGCGTTCTGCTCTGCGGACGATTGCAGTCAGCTGATCCGGTCGCATTTAAATCCTCAATATTTTTACCAGGTTATTAATCTGTTCAGCACGCTGTTTTTTGAGGCCTTCAATGATGAGTGCAATCAGTGTTCTTTCGACACATTATGTGCAATTGTGCAAGCTTATTGGGTGTGTTGTAAAGTTATGACATTTTCAAAGCCAGAAAACTGTGAAGTTCGGTCAGTACTTAATTCGATTTTTGACTTTGGAAAGTGTTAGGCCATGTGACATTATTCTCAGACTTCAAACAGTTCAGAGAAAACATGCGATGAGCGATGGAAATGTCCGGAGGTTGAGTCAATCATTTCGCGAAGGAAGAACAGAAGTGCTTGATGCAGCCAGAGATGGCAGGCTAAGGTGTGATCGATAGTGACTTAGCGCAATAAGTCGACGCGTAAATCTGCGAAGATCGCCGAATTATATTTAACCAAATGCTTTAATATTTTCTGCGATTTCTCGATCTGTCTTCCATCAAATCGTTCATAAATGATTGAATTAAAAAAAAAATTCGTGTCAGATGGGCTCCGAATAGAATGCTGACTTATCGCGCGTCTGAAGGTGGCGGGAAACGTACCGATTTCGGCGCGGGAGAAATGACCTCCTGAGCGTCCTTTTCATCCGATTTTTAAAAACTTGAATGTAAATTAGAGCTGAGAGTATGCCTCATATGCGCATTTAATTTGATTTTCTCTACCTCTAATAGTTTTGAAATGAGAGCAAAACGCGCAAGACTTTTGGGGTTACCTTCGAAAATTTTGATGAGTTTTCGTGTTATAAAACATTGATTCTCTTCATGAGAGAAAATGACATCCCTTTGCAGCCAAGATACTTAAAAGTAACATGCATTACGTGTCGTGTGGATCCCATATTTAATACAGAATTTAATGTATTTTATACAGCACTAAACATTTGCATTTAAGTATAGTATGGTTGGTTGGTTGGTTGGTTGGTAAATAAATTTATTTGGAGGTCCCTAGTACATAATATCAAATACTACGTGTGTCTAAAACTAGCACGTAATTCCTGCGTTTTCCACTAGGTTTTGCTCCTGTATATTCTTTTTCAGAAATCACAAATGGATAGCTTTTAATGCTACTAAGATGATGTTTTAAGGTGAGCCTGCTTACCTAATTATTACACCACTCGGGCACCAGAGCCAGGACCCTTCGAAAACCGAAGTTTGTAACGGCTCCGATCGCCGCGCCGCTGAGAGTCGGGAAGAAGGCGTGATGGACGAAAATGTGTGTCATTAAGTGCTCAAGTATTTCCCTTTTATTGTTAGGGTAATATTAAACGCGAAATACATTCCACACAATCATCTATACCTTACCCCGAGATTTCGCTCGCGTCTTTTCATGACTAGGTACGCGGTAGAGGGTCACATAGGCCTTGCAAAGATTGACCTTCGAATTATCATTCGAACGAAATTAATGGCCTCCATTATTAAGGAATTAAGTACTTAAAGGAGGCCTTTGCCACGGGTTCGAGAGAAATTGAGTAACTTTTCGGAATGGCTACCAACACTGCTCCTTCTTTTATTACTATTTTGTACTTAATTTAAGACTTTATCTGCTTCGCTCGCCTTCGCACGTAGCCACGGGTCCGTCCTCCGGCCCCCTGATCACTTGGCTCGCGTAGGGGCCAGGGGCGTACCCCCTTGGAGCACAAAATTCACAATAATGTTTCATTCAAACATGGCACTCAAATATTGCTATGTAATATTTTAGAGACGTCACTAAGGACATTACAATAACATCAAAATTATCCGTAATTTTTACTCAGCAATATCGCAGTGACGTGACAATAAAATCATTGCGCGCACATTGTTGTGAAATGTTTCGCGAATATTGCGAGTACTTTTCTAGATACCTATGTAGCAAAGTACGATTTCATAAATGTTTTTTTGCATGAGACGAAAACCACCATTTGAACTACTAAACTCGTGTTTTGCGCCGGAAAGGAAATACGGAAAAAAATGTTCTTAGTCAGGGAGAATTACGGTTTGACCCGGAACAAATTGCATAACAATTTATTCCTGTGTAAACGTCATCAGTGGGTCCTCCTGAACAACATACAAAAAGTTTACCACGGTCCGACCCCGGAACACCCCCCAAAATGACGAAAATTTAAAATGGCGGCCATAATAAGGGCCTATGGGATTTCGGTATTTTAAAATGTTCCTATAGTGTCATGTGAGGTATCATTTCCTACGTAATTTTGGTCGCAGATTTCATTTCTGGATCACCCTGTATATGTCTTGTCAATCCCAATAGATTTGGCCTCCTACTAGATGCAATAAATTTTTTTTTTTTTTTTTTTTTCCTTCTTTTTTCACAATGACTGCCAATCCTTTTGCAGTACAGAATGATTACTATATCAAAGATATAAACTGACCACATATTAGTCCAGATCGCTAACGTCCAATCTAGCCAATGCTTAGAAAGCGTGAGTAATTTTGCTACAGGTTAGGTAACTTTAGAAAATTGATGGCACTACCAGTAGTGAAAGATCTTGACCGGAGCTAGAGAAATTTTCTCTTGAATCTGATTATAAAGCTTTAATAAAGTATAAATAGTAATAAGTACCTAATAATGGTTTTTGATCAAATAAGATTTTATCAAGTACTGTTATGCTAAGTATTCTGTTTCAATATTCTTACAACAGTTGGTAGCAAATTAACTGCTCTCATGGGGGCCTGGCGGGAATTCAAAACTAGGAACCAAAAGCCTCATTTTGCTAGGATTTTGCTTTAATTTTCGGTTTCCAATGTTTTATTTTTTTCTTTACGATAATTTGAACCGGGGTTATGATTTTTTGAAAATAGGTCAAATTTGAACTTTGACCTATCATAACTCGGTCAAAAATAATATATTGATTTGGGATTTGCGCCAAAATTCTTAGTTTCTTATGCTCTTTCTAATAATGTATCACAAGATAGGGGTTACCATTTGAAAAAAAAGTTGGGGCCCCCGCGCCCCCCCCCCCCTGAGGAGGGGACAAAAATTTTGACCCCCCTAGAAGATGGTCCCCTTAAAGATAGAAACATTCCCGAAGTCTCGTTTGTCTATCTGTAACCTTTCAAAAGTTACGAGGGGGGGGGGGGGGGGGGGGGGTACGGACTTTTGGGACACCCTGTAGAAGAGTCTTTTTGTCATTACAATCGCATGAATCTATTAAAATTCATTTTCCTTCCGCAACGATTAGTGTCTGATTAAAAGTCATTTAACGGGTACCGCATTAAGTTTTGCAAGAACCGAGGCACTCGTATTCACGCCATTGCACTTTTCTACCAGACTTCAACTAAACCGCTCACTGAATATGGATGAAAATCCGCGAACACAACAATAGACGCGTTCTCGGCGAGGACATGAGATACCGAGACTGCAGTGTGTAGAGAACTCCCGTTTTTTATGCTTGCAGGTAATAAATTGCGGAGGCCTCGGTGATAACTGAGTCGCGAATGAACTCAAGAGCAGCAGGCAAGCGGAGAATTAATATTTATGCACCGACGTGGGCATGACGCAAATGAGCGAGTGATTTCGGTGTAGGTACAGCAGACTTTCTCGTACCTACGGACTTAAATCAAAACTGTCAAACTTATTTATTCTAGAGCTTTACTTTTGAGAACACATAGGGACACCTTCTTTAGACTTAGGTACTTCAACATGAATTTAAATAACTTGCTTTTGGTGCAATACCTATCGCTAACTTTAAAAAAAAAAACTGTATGCGTTGGATTAACCCAGTAGCGACGCGTGTACGTGACTCGAAAGCCCCCCCCCCCCCCCCCACCCGCAAAAAAAGTTTTCGAATTTTTAGTTTTTTTTAGGGTTGGCGTTAGGTGGTACCTACCGCATTAATTAGAAAATCTTCTAAGTGTTGCTAGCGTGATTTGAAGTGATGACTTTTTGACCGCTAACCGGAAAACTTCCTACGCTAAGGTGCCTTTACAGAATGACTTTTTAACCGCTGAGGTGCCTGTACTGGATGACTTTTTAACCGAAAACCGGAGAATTTCCTACCGCTAGGTGTCTCCACCGGATGAGCGAGGAAACGCCATCTACGTCGCTCTACTGACATTATCTGGAGAAATTGGATGACTAAGGAAATATTCAACTAACTGATGTTCTCAGTAGGTTTCAAGACCTACGTTTTAAGAAAATATTGAAATTTAGGGGAAAACCAAAGTGTGCCAACCGCCAAATATGCTCTTTTAACAGATTCGTTGCTGCCAAACCAACCGTCGAACGGAAACGAAGCGTCCAAACGAACAAAGTAGATCCACTAGATAAGTCCTTGACCAACCACCAAAGAATTAATAAGAAACGAATATCGGTAATTCTACCACAGTCGATAAAAAATGTTGGCGTTATTACCGAGGTCCATCGGTAACTTTGCAATCTCACTATTATAGGTAATTTTACCGAGACAGAAATGAGATTACGAATGGAACCTTATTTTACCAACCGTATTTCAAGGTATGAAATAAAATACAGAGCAGGGAAAATAAAAAAAATCCAATGAAAACTCGGTTTCAGTCAACGCAGTGACAAAAGTTGTAAGGTTGCGAAGCGCCGATCCATGTATAAGAGGCTTCAATTTGCACTCGTTAGTCATATAGCGGCCATAGCCTCGAGACAATGTGCTGGCCTACCGCCGCTGCGATTGGAGTTCGAATCCCCGCGCAGGCTTAGGGGATTTTACGCTTGTCTTCGTCAAAGGACCTGACGGCTGAACCTAACGGCAATCGGCTAACAGCGTAAACCCCTTTTTTGGCGATTTTATCGGTGATAAAATCTCTAGGATCATCAACATCTGAGCGATTATCCTCGATCTTATCGCGATAAAATCGCAATTTTTTCGAGCCGATAAAATCGCAATAAAATTGCGAAAAGATCGAAGGATAATCGCTCAGATGTTGATGATCTTAGCGATTTAATCGCCGATAAAATCGTTAAAAAAATCGCAATTTAATTGCGAAATATCGCGAATTTTCCGTTGAAACATGCTAACTTGGGCCACCCAGCTTTGACTCGGAGACGTCCTCGAATTTAAGTGCAGATTCCACGGCAGAATCCAAATTTTCTGCTCGTCAACCAGCCGCAGAATGATGTTCCAATGTGGCAGCCCTACTTTCAACCCATTTATGAACCGTGAAGTACAGCGTGATGGCTCAGTGGATCCTGTTAATCTCTTTCGTTCCTCTGACATTTCTTAGGATGCTTCAGGTGATGCTTTTCTGAATATTTCGTCTGTTCCTAGTAATCACCTTCATCAAGTTCCTCCAGTTCCTCGACAGAACTTTCAACAAGAAAAGGTGAACTATCGTTCTTTTCCAGGGTGTAATATTCCCAATCATCATCATCATCATTAATATAAACTTCGAAGGATTCAGACTTTCAGCGAGTCCACCTTTTTCTATTTCACTCGAGGGGAAGTGTCCCCTCCCAACCTCTCTTCCCCTCCCTGTGACTGACGCTGCGCTGCGCTGTGCTGAACGGTTCAGCCTGGACCTTCCCCCTACGTCTGACCGTTCCCCACTCCTCTGTCAATCGAACCATGCCACCGCTTACGCATTGTCGCTCGCCCACCCAGGTACCAGGGCACCTGGCGGCCAGCGGTCAGTTGATGATAAATCTCGCTCATGCTCCCACGCAGCTACGCATAGATTTCGGATCCGATTAAATTTAGAATCACTGTTTCTAGGCGTTTCTTAGCCTCCTGAATCTATCCCCCATCTATGAAATTTCACGCGTGAAATTTCGATCGAATAAATTTCATGAAATTTTCCATCTCTGGTTTCAGCAGATCTACTTGTCAGTTCCGTGAAAGACACCGCTGGGTACCGGGATTCGAACCCGGGACCTATTGCCCTAGAGTCAGACACGCTGACCACTAGGCCAACCTGGCCGGCCATTGAAAATTTAAATCGGAGGAAACTACCAAATCGGACGTCCCTCATTGACTCAATTTGTACGAGAAAGACATAATAACGCTAAGTAACTCATGAGTCACCATCCCTGATTTGCCGCATACATTTTCATTACTTTGATGGTATACTTACTGCTCAGTATTAATGCACTTTATGAGTAAATTTTTAGCATAATTAATTAATTCTAGCATGCACATCGTATAGCATACAACATTCTCAAAGACACACATCGCGTAGCAGCGCGACAATGTTGCGGATCTCGTCGCCATATCACTTAGAATCACCTCAGCATCCAAAAAGAGGGCAACAATTCATGGAGGAATATTGGTGTTTGAATCGATTTCACAAAAAATTGAAATTAATCGTTTTAATCCCTGACACCTCACACGTATACGCCTCACCAACCTGAAATTCGATATTAATGCGGCCGAAAGGCTTGGAAAAAGGAGAGCTAAGGGCTATTCATTGTAGGGTTGAAGTGAAATATGGTCCATATGTGTGACTTGGCTCATAAAACAAAAGTATGATAAACATGAACATTGGGTAGGGGGGAGGACCCACAAAGTGGAGGGGGTGAAACTGAGAAAATGTCAAAGAAAATTTTTCTTGGAAAATTTTAAAGCCATGTTTCCTGTTAGGCCAGTGGAACTTTCCATTTCTGCACTTACCCTCAGAATTCTAACCTAACATACCTAACCTAGGTATTATCAAAAACCCGTGAGTTGAAGTCGCAATTACGATGTTCTAACGTAAGTTTTTTCCAATTTCGCACCCTGGAAGATGAAGTTTACGTCTTGAAAATCCTTTTAGACCTTACCTGATGAAAATCCAGCGAGTTTCCAGAGAAGCCGTTGTTCTAGATAATTAATCTGGAGGCAAGTTAAAGACAATCCAAGCGGGTGTTGAGAGTGTTAAAAATATGAGAGTTAATTAACACTAGGGCCAAGTTGGCAAACACCATTAATAGAAATTATGGAAAAAAGAGTATAACACAATAATTGGACACATACCGCAATCCACAGGCACTGTGTTGCTCCCTGTGCACATATCTTATTTTTGGCGGCGTTTGATGATAAGAGACGGTCAAATTAAAAGGCGGGTTCATTCACGTGCCGTCCGGTACACCAGGCGACGACCAATCGGCCGCTTACAGCTCCTGCAGGTCAAGCAAAGAAGGACGTCAGTACTTACACCATTTTGACGCCACAGACTCACAGAGGCAGTGGATACGAAAATCAAACAAGTTAGGACTCTGGTTACTTTTCAAGGCGGATCGATCTTGATGCGACCACTTGGCCAAATCCAGTCCATTCTCGATCACTAAGTCGCGACACCACATACCAAGTTGATCGGACTGAAATTAAATGTAGACTACTTAGTGCGAGCACCAAAACTCATTGCGTGCTCTAAATTGTTCTCCTTCCCGTTGGGAATGTGTTTGTGTTGACGACTGGCAAATGACCGTAACTTTCCTCGTTTGCCCCATCTTCCACCTCTTTAGAGCTACGATCGGTGTTAGCGCTGGCAAACTAATGAAGAAATAAATGAGAGATGCTTTGCTTAAGGTGATTCGATGGACGCCATTTTTGTGTCAGAACGGCATGCGATACCTACATCGCATCAATTGCGGTTCCATTTTTTTAGTTACTCGTCATTTTTCTCAAATTTTGAGATCGTAATTCTATTGTCAGGGGACTATAGCACTCATTTACCAAATTTAACAAAGAAATTCAACGTAATAAAGGCGTGGTTTTTTAGAGAGAAAGTATCGCATTCGAGTGCAGTTTCGATATCAGTATCGAATGCGATGGTTTCTCTCTGAAAAAACCACGCCTTTATTTCGTTGAATTTCTTTGTTAAAATTGGTAAAGGAGTGCTTTAGTCTCCTGACAACAGAATTGCGATCTCAAAATTGGAGAAAAATGACGAGTAGCTGAAAAAATGGAACCAATTGATGCGATATATCGCATGCCGTTCTGACACAAAATATGGCGGCCATCGAATCACCTTAGTGGGGCTAAGTACTGCCTGTGCCAGAAATTCGCCATTTCAGTAGGTACTGATTCCACAGTAAAATTTTGCGAGAGACACGATGGTGCCACTGGTTTTCTCTGAAATTATTTCGAAGCTAAAAGGAGACGCTCAAAGTTGAGGCTGTAATGGAGGGGATATCCCATGCTACTCAGAAAGTCCACCTCTAGGTATATCAAAACAAGTTCTCTACGCAAATATAGGGAGTAAACACATTAGTGGGGTCCATGTTCTCTGTTTTGGAGCCCCTATATAAGGCGGCAACCCTGTTAATGTATTTGCTCCGTATCTTTGCATAGGTTGGTAGTTTTTCTTGATATAGAGGTGGAATTTTAGGGTAGCGTGGGATATTTCTTCCAATTCTTCCATCACAGCCTCAAATTTGAGAGCTTTTCTTGAGCTTTGAAGTTGCTTTCAGAGAAAACTAGTGGCACCATCGGGTTTCTCGCGTGTTCTTGTAATACCATTTGGTACGTCAACATGTAGACATAGCCTCCAAAGTCAATTGAGTAATCTGAGGGAACGGGTTATTGATTCTTATAAGTATAAAATGGCAATTAAAAGTGAAATTGACAGGGGTATTCTCATTTCTAGCTTTTCCTACCTAGATCCTAAAATTTTGTTATGTTCTATTGTTTCAACCGAACAATACATCGAACCACTATCGAATACTATCCATACAGGGCCTTGTAAAAGTTCAGCTCCCCCCCCCCCACCCTTTAACTTTTGATCGGTTGCTTTCAGCCAAATGAAATTTTCACACCGTTCTTCGGACGAAAGAAACTGCTTCATGGCATAGGTAGTTACAATGTCGGAGGCGGCGCACCCAGGCTGCTTGGCGGACCCAAAATAATAATTTTCTTCATAGGGCCCCCGTTTGGTCGCATCCCTTTTGGGCGAGGCCGAAATCGTGGCACTTTTGGGCGAGGTAATTCGCTGGTCGCCCTTGTCAATCATAGGACTTTTGGGCGAGGGTAGATGATACTGAATTTTTAATTTTTGGCAACAGTGCATCCATGTTTGTTTACAGGTGAGCGTATCAGATGGTCATGTATCGGATACTGATTTGAAGGACTGTGGATGCGCGGTCTTGGCGAACGCGTTGTATTTTCCTCAGTTTGTGCACGCTGCTTGCTGCAGCCTCTTACATTATCAATATGGATCTACAAATATGGATCTACAATATAAATAGGTTAGGTTAGGTTAGGTTGAGTTAAGTTAGGTTAGGTAAGGTTAGGTTGGGTTAGGTTAGGTTAACGATTCGGCTGTGATAATTTTCAGTGAAGTTTCCATGAACCCTTCTTTTAATAATATTCATAATATTCTTTTATTTTATTCTACTTTTTAATATTACTTTTGACGACCGTCCGGTTCGGCTATGATAATTCTCAGTGAAGTTTCCATGAACCCTTCTTTTATCGTTTTTTTTTTTTTTTTACCATGCTTCCCCTGCCAATCGTCTAAATTTGCCGCAATGGAGGTAAGCTATTTAAGTATTCTCCTGTATAACTTTGTTCTATGTTGTCACGTCGTGTTAAATAATTTTATGAACCTCATTTTAGCACTCGCCCAAAAGTCATATGAATACTCAAACAATCGCCCAAAAATACTCGCCCAATAGTAGTACTGATTTTCGCCCAAAACGGCTCTTTTTCACATGTTCTTGCCCAAAACGCCACCGCCCCTTCGTTTAGATATTCCCGACCAAAATTTAAAATAGCCCTGTTTTCAAAAAATCATGTTAAGTAGCAGTGATCGCCATAAATTGCGATTTAATCGGTAAATGTGTCGCGATTTATTTGCAATATTATCGGATAAAAAATCGCGATAAATTGCAATAAAATCGCAATTTTATCAACGGCGATTCTTCGCAATATTATCGGGAGAAAAGTTGCGATAAATTGAAATAAAATTTCGAACGCGATTTTATAGTGATAAAATTGCAATAAATTGCAATTTTTCATCAACGCCCACTAACGCATGAATGACGCTTATGAAAGATGTTTCTATGCCACCGCCGTTTTTACCAAGGTTCGTTGGTAACTTTATCATCTCTTTTTTTTACCAATTATTGGTAATGTTACCAAGACAGTCTGGTAAGCTTACCTAAAAACCGGTATTTTTACTAATTTTTTCAGGTAAGAATACCACTTTTATCGGAAATCGATTCCCGGTAACTTTACCATTTTATCTCGGTAATTCTACCACAGTCGATAAAAAATATATAGGCGTTTTTACCAAGGTCCATCGGTAACTTTGCCATCTCACTATTATTGGTAATTTTACAGAGACAGAATGATGAGATTACCAATAGAACTTTATTTTACTAACCGTATTTCAAGGTATGAAATAAAATACAGAGGAGGGAAAATAAAAAAAAAAATTCCAATGAAAACTTGGTGTCAGTCTACGCAATGACAAAAGTTGTAATGCTGCGAAGCGCTGATCCACCTAAAAGGCTTCAATTCGCACTTAATAACCACGCAGTGGCCATAGCCTAGTGGCAATGTGCTGGCCTGCCACGGCTGCGTCTCGGGTTCGAATCCCTGCGCAGGCTCCGGGGATTGTACGCTCGTCTTCGTAAAAGGACCTGACGGCTGAACCTGACGGAAGACGAGTGACAACGCCAACACCATTTTTTGGCGATTTTATCGGCGATAAAATCGCTAGAATCATCAGCATCCGAGCGATTATACTCGAACTTATCGCGATAAAATCGCAAGAAAATCGCGAAAAGATCGAGGATAATCGCTCAGATGTTGATGATCCTAGCGATTTCATCGCCGATAAAATCGTAAAAAAGTCGCAATTGAATTTCGAGATATCGCGATTTTTCCGTTGAAAAATGCTACTTGGATAATGGATAATCTAATGGCGTGCGGTCCGGATAAGCAAGGCAAGCACTGCTTGCCCAAAGATTTCAAACGAAAGAAGAAAATTACACCTATGTCATGTTGAACATTTTAGCAAATATAATTTATAAAAGGTGTTCAGTAAGTAAATTGCATTAAAAACAGAAAAAGAGAGAGACAGAAATACGTGTAGAGCCACAGCAGTGGGAAAGCGGGAGGGCGGATGGAGGTGGCGCAGCGCGCTGCGCGGCCCGTACACGGGCCAACCCATGCGCTGGAGAATCGCTTGCGATCAGCTGAGCGGAGAGCCACTGCTCGGCGACGGAATCAAGGCGGGCGGGTAGAGCGGTACGTTCCGAGTCCGAGCCCTTCGATGCGCGATCGCAGCTCGCTTCTCTTGGCCATCTCATGGCCCGTCACCGCAGCGCGCTGCTTCTGCCTCCGATGCGCTATCTTGTTCCCTCTTTCCGTCGCGGTTGTAATTGCTCTTCCGGCGCAAATGCCCTTAAATTCTACAAAATTTCGCTCACTTGGATTTAATTGCTGATGAATCAGACAATTCTGAATCATGTTTTAAATGCAGAAAGCTAATTTTTGGGGAAATTTAAGTAACTCAAAAAATTCTTAAAGCAAAATTAGGAGTTAAGAGTATGGAGCCGTCCTCCAATGATCAATAACATTCGAAACAAGTTGGGTAAACGAAATCATGGGTAAGAGAGAAAGAAATAAAGCCACAGTTTTTCAAGACGTTCCATCAGATTTCATCCGAAAAACAGAGTATATAGAGTAAAATTTTAAGAATTTTCTAGGGAGGCTAGGGGGAGGAGGAAGGGAAAGAGACTACGTCACCCCCCCCCCCCCCCGGATGGCGAACGCTACAGCTTGCCCTGTCACTATGAACCCACCGCACGCCACTGGGATAATCTTACTCATCAAAATATTCTTTGACTGTGAGTAGAGTGTAATTTTGTCTTGACAGCATTAGCACCATGTGAATTAAAATTTCAATCTATTAAGTAAACTCCATTTTTGCCGCAGGGTAGGGATCCTTTAGCTATCACCGCTATCAGAGTGCTGTCGAGAACCTAATCACAACTGTCGGTGCCCTAGTAGCAGAGCTAAATTCGCAGTATATAAACGAAGTATAACCGTTATATAAAGAGCGTACTTAGATTAAGAATGTATAATCAAAAGTATAACGGTTATAAAAAATATATATAAAGAGCGTATTTGTATAAAAGATGTATAACTGAAGTATAACAATTATATAAAACATTTTTACAAACAACTTTTATATAAACTAATTATAAAGGTTATTCGCGCAATTTATAAAATTATTTGATTAATAACGGTTATACGACGGCGGTTTCCTTTGAACATCCCGTTACTTAACCGTTATATGAGTGGTAGGTATAGGTACTTCCGTTAAAAAAATTTTTCATATACGTCTGCTACTAGGGTATGTTCTGTTGAGCAGTTATGTAAATATAAAACGGTTGTATTTGTAAGTCAATTTCTTTTGTACGTGAAAATGCTTCAATATAAAAGTTATAACCCACTTTCTTGAACCTTGGGCGCGGCCATTTATCGATTTTTTACCGTTTTTGACGCTTTGGGACGAATTTTCCCGGAAACTAGAGAACTCATATTTCAGCGTAAAACCCGTAAACAGGCAGACTTTTTAGTTACGTCCTGTAAAATTTAATGAAAAACAAATGTTTTTCTCGTCTTGAAAATTTTATCACCTCTCTAAAAAGTATATACAGGGTTATTTAAAAGTTACGCACCACTGGCCATAACTTTACTTCTAATTATGATATCGATTTGCGGTTTGTGGCGTTGTTCCTCATATCGAGGGGGAAACTTTTTGAGGTACTTTTCAGTTCTTCACCCCCCCCCCCAGGGGGAGGGGGGCGGGGGGCAACTCAAAAATTTCAAATGGCAACCCCCATCATGTGATACATCGTTAGAAAGAGCATGAAAAAAGAAAATTTTTGGCGCAAACCGGAAGTCGATCTGACCCCCCTGTCAAAAGTTAGGGGGGTCCAAAGGTTATTTAGGGGGCCGTACCTTCAGTTTTTAGATTAGCTTCGGCGGCTCTTGGACATACCGTTTTTCTTTTCAAAGAGTCCTCGAATACTCCAAGTCTGATACCGAAGTCTTCATATTGCCCCCGGGCCACCACAGCCCCCCCAAGAGCTTCAAACTTAGCATCAAATCCGAGTGGAACTTCTTGCCAATGTTAACGCAAACGCAGCCTGCGACTTTAAAGTGAGTTTTCAAAACTCTTAGCCCCCTGCCCCCCTCATTTTTGGTTGCAGAGCGGATAAAAACCGGGAAATTCACTACAAACAATGCCCGAAACCTCTGTAGAACTTGACGCGGACCCTTGAAACGTTGCGCCCAGTCGGAGAACTGCAACACAGGAACTGCCGCCCACTTGAAGGACGGAAACATCCATAAAACCCCCGCTGCCCCCCTCTTTTTTCGTTGCAGAGCTGGTAAGAACCGGGGCATCATTTCTGGCGAATTTCCGGAAAGTTTGGATATGATTCTTAATAAAAAAAAAATTATTTTTAAAATTGATCTCTAATACTTTTTCTTGATGGACGTATATTTTTTAGTTATGAAGAAAAAACTGAATGTAGGTCCTTTTTGAAGATCGCCAGGCCGCCATTTTGAAAAACTGCGATTTGACCCCACTCCGGACGGAACTTTTCGTTAAACTTTTTTTCTGCCTTATTGAGTACCTAGAGTCTCTGTATACCTAAGGAAAAGTTCCATCTAATTTGTCTGAGGTAAAAAGCTAGATTTACTGGACTAGGTACTTAGCGAATAAGTCCTTACTGAGACCTGTTGGCAACCTTCGGATTCTGTATGGACGTATTTCTATCCAACAGACTTATGTGCAGGTGAGAAATATGGGGTGTGCTCTAGAAATCTGCATAAGAAACAATGTAAAATAGGGCGTGGTTTCTTTTGAAGAATTGGAAAAGCGGGATATTACATTCTATCAAACAGACCTATGTGCCAACTGAATGCGGGGTTCATGAGCCGCGGGCGTGGGGCGAGAGCGTTGCGTTGTGGACAGGGCTCATGAGTTAAACGGCGGCGGCGGGGACGGCGATCTCCCCCTCTCCCCGGGCTTAGTCATTGCCGCTAACGTCACTGACGCTTTATTGTTCTAATTCACTCTTACGGCCAGAGAACTAGCGAGCAGACCCCATAATCCTCACCTGCACATAGGTCTGTTTGATAGAAATACGTCCATACGAACTTCTTGTCGTTTTTGAAACTTGTTGGTTATAAAGACTAAGGGGTTAAACGGAAACCTATTTTGGGTAGCCGGGTTGAGAAGCCGTGGAAGCCGGATCTTTTCCTATCGAGCA